>NC_088201.1:77216467-77580111 GCF_037126465.1 Ornithodoros turicata
GAGCTCCCGAGCAGTCTTACGAAGAAAGATGGCGGCGTTATTTGGCAGCGGTGGATTTGGAGACGGGAAACAAAGACTCAGTAATACGCGCCAACGCATTGCACTTTGCCACAGAACCTTCCAGACCATCCCAGACAGAACCTTCGAGACCAAGTGACATTGAGGCACTTTTTGCTTGGTAACCTTCAACAAACGCTTCAACTTTGTGCTCCGTAAAATCGGGCCGCAGGGTTTTTAAGCATCCCTACACCCGCTAAAACACCCCCAACACCCCTCCAAATTGTCTGCAAGAAAGGCAAAAGAAGCCATAAAAGCTGCAAAACTGAGTGCCACACCGTTTACAAAACACCCTCACCCACCACCTCCCCGAGACGAACATACTGGGAATATATTTGCTGTGTCATCGAACGCGTTTCGCCTGTGATTGCATGGCATCCATTATGGCTACCGAAAGGCCGTGAGCACGTGCAGTAACAAAAAATTTGGGGACGAACAACTTCGTCTTTCTAATGGGACGACTCTTATTGGTGCGATCACAAATTTTCGTCATCCTTACAATAGCGAAAACATAGTCTCGCACCCTTTGGCTGTTTGTCTCCGAGGTGCACGTGACAGGAAGCGAGCAACTTCCTCTTCCTCGTCAAAGGGGGGTACCCTATCCACTACGATAGCTTTGTGAATCGCGCTTACGACGCCGTCGTACGCGCGTCGCAGGCTACGACGTCTTAGCGCATCTTAGCGTAACTTACGATCGCGTTTGTGAATCCGACCCCAGACCCTTTAGACAGACATACATTGCATTTATCCACTTCTCAACTATTCGTGATGCTGTTGATATTGACACCGAAAACCTAAGCGAGATCTTGAAGAGGCACGTTTAAACAAAGCCGAACCAAAGTTAACATTATCTCCTGAAATTTCGTCAAAGAATTGCAAGATGTATGGTGGACATGGTTCTCAACCAAATCGAAAACTGTAAGCAACATTGCATAGTTGGGAAGTCCAGAGTAAAACTTCACTGCAGAAGAGTCATTCTGAAAATACGCTTGTGTCATTTCTCGTATGTGCCATATGTGCCTTCAGCTTGTAGACCTCGTGGTTTAACCTTCGGATTTCTTCTTCAAGTCGGAGAATATCAGCCATGGAGATATCTGCAAAAATGTGAACAGGTCCTGTCAGTTATCTAGCAATGAATTGCTACGCACAACTTGAAACTTACCCGATGCAATTGCCTTGTCATGTGAAAGCGCATCCTGTAGTTGCCCGTCTTCATCATCTGCAAATGGGTGATCCACCGAAATGTCTAAATCAATATTTCACATCATTTAAGTCACCAAAGCATATCCTTTTGCAAATTATCTGGATTAAAGTACTTAACATGTTAGTAAGTTTAATGGTAAGATGACCACTACCTCAACTGAGTCCACACTCTGATGCTTCTGTGTCTGTACCAGCACTGTCAGCCACAGGCACATTTTTGAGTTCTGTGAGGTGCCTTGCAACTCCTGCCTGGCATGCTGCCTATTCTTGCGCCTACTGTATCTACATGAAATCGCAATGACACAGTATGAGATATGCATGAAGACAGACACAATGAACAAGTACCAGGTACCTGTCTAAATTACAGTGCAGTCACTTGTTGTGACCAAGCTGGACGCTTGGTGCCCAGTACGGGTTGTTGACATCGTACAGAAGTGGTGGTTCACCTGAAACTGGCCTAGTTATGTTCTTCTAAACTCTAGCTGTCGCTGCCGCTCATATCAGGTAAAGACTGAATACTTTTGCACGTAATGCGAAGCATACCAGATCAAAACATCAGCTCACCAGATATGAAGTGTTTGCTGCAAATTCTGTAATGGGTGGCACTTGCTTGCATGTCTTTTCGGTTGATGCGTGAGAGCCACTCGTCGCTCCTCCTCTTCTGCAACATTTTCGTCATCGTCATTTTGCAAATATTCGTTTACCAGCGACGTCTCACGTGAATCCTCGTCTTCCTCTTCTCTCTTCCTCTTTTTCTTGCGGAAACTTCTCTCGTTACAACCGTAAATAGCGCAGTTTACCATAGCGTCGCGTACAAAAACAAATACCACGAGGACACAGTTCAGCTAGCTGCAGAAGCGTGACCACCAGTGGGCGGGACCACATGTGCATGACGTCATTGCGTGACGTGCAGTGACGTGACATGCTCGGAAGCTCCTCCCACTGATGGTCACTTTTCGTGCTAGCGGCATTGCAAGATGACAAACTGCGCTATTTTTCGATGCGACAACCATAGTTTTCATAAAAGAAAATGTGAGAACGACAATGACGAAGCACCTTTGGGATAAAAGAGGGGTACGGACGCGTCCGGATTTCAACACTAGAATGCTAGATAAGTCCGGCAGCTGCGCCGAAAAGTGACCATCACCATGGAGTCCAAACGGGTTCGCTTGACGTCATGTGAAAACACCCTATACTATTCGCGAAAAACGCAAGCTCATATATCTCGGTGACTGTCGACTTCGAGGGTACAATTAAATTTGCGAATTCTTTGGCGGTCTCGAAAAACGCGAAAAATCATGTCGCGCAAAAAAAAACAAAAAAAAACACACTTTTAGAGTAACTAACAAGTCACATTCAGCACAAGATTACGACCATCACTTTCGAGACGGATGCAGCCCTTGTAGCTGGTGTAGCACACTTTACCTTGGTAGCGCGGCTATTTGTTTCCGTGGTGGATTCCGAACGCCAGAGTATGCACATAAACACATCTAAGTGGCCCTAACTACTAAGACCTTAAATGCTGCTCTCACCCAGCACAGTATTGTTGACTAGGGGAAACGATGACACATAAACCGAGTTTTTGCACCAGAACCCGAATTAAAGATTGTATGGACATCTTGCTCCCTCTTATAGTAGCCCACAAAGTCTGCCGATTGCTGTTCCCATTGCGAGGTGGCTTCGTTTCTCTTCTTCACTAGCGTCCGTGGCAGTGTGCACTCTTCTCGTTTGTTGAAATGCCAAAAGTGAGTTACAAACAGAAACTTTGCAAGGAATGGCTTCGGGACCCTGTGCTAAGGTACGGTTCAGAACGGCGGCAGATTGGACGAAACGGTTATAGTGCTGGTTCTAGTACTTCGGTGTGGTGCTGGCACGCGAAGAGCTGCTTCGAGTACGACCTCCCCGGTACGACGACGAAGAAATGAACGAGAATGCGAAGCACGCTCCAGAACACGGCTCACGGCATTATCTCATTGGTAGAAGAGAAGAACACCATACGCAGAGGTGAAATTACATAAATCTCAACGTGTTCATGCACTTTTCAGCGTTGAGCGGTTTTAGCGGCTTCTTCGCAAAATTTAGCGGATTCTTACCGGAATCGGTTGGCTACTTTGGCGGATCATTCGTCTAGAATGTTGGCAACACTGCAAAGCCAAGCCCTCCTTCCATAAACAAGAATCTGTGTGCGGAAAACATGGCGGGAAAGTTGTGCATCTGTGTTACAGAAAACTTGTACGTATTGTATTTTGAAGCATTTTGTATACAGTTTGATGCTACACTAGTTACACGGGCAATGTTGCTGAAACTGTTCTCACTTGAGGTCTACGACATGTACGTCTTTTTGCTTCCAAAGGTGCAAGCTCGCATTAGCCTGAGTCTGGGGCACACAGAGGGACGACAGGAACACACGACTCGCTTTGTCTTGCATTTTTTCACGGATGCCAATTAGTCACGGTGAGCATGATTGGACCCGTATATATGTATTATAGAACTGAAAGCAAAGGCTGACAGCTACGCATCCTAAGCGTTATGCACGCAAGCCCTGCTTTCCGTTTGTTCAGGGCTGATGCGCATTACAGGCCATTACACTGGATAGCACGAATCACGTGGCTCATTGGTTAGCGTGCTGGCCCATGTCACGTCGAGACTGGGAGGTACCCGGGTTCGAATCCCGGTGCCGACTGTGGTGTCTGGGGTTTGCCGTTGGTTTTCCCTTAGAAGTCGGCCCATGACGCACATTCCTCCTAGGGCGTCAGTCGAGACGTTGCCCACCGCTGTGAGGCCTCCGGAAAAGCACAATAGACCCATTTCAAAAATGAGCGCCACCTGTTGCGCTTTCGTCGAACTGAGCTGCGCCGGCCATGTTGCGGGAGAAGCCGACGCCGGTTACTTCCCACTATTCCCTCTGGAGCAGACTGCAGACTAAATCAACCTATGACTGTTGTGAATTTATATTTGTTTTTCTCTTCGTTGAAATGTGTAAATGATGTAAAAGTACACATTTGACATTTATTTGACATTATTCACATTTGAATCTTTCTTTTCAAGTGTTTATTTGTTTTATACTTGACAGTCAGAAAATATAGGCAACAGTGTTTGAAAATCAAAATGTGTCAGCTTAGGCTACACAACAAAATCAACGCACCGTGTCCCCTGAAATTGCCATTTGCCCGAGAGCTTGTTGTTCTCGTGATTTCTCCTGAGTGAATCAGCGACAAAAATTGGGCGGGTGGTATAACACCATAAAAAATTTAAACCCCCAGTGTTGGGGTTTCATGGTTGTGGACAATGATGGGAAGTAGTTAACTACATCTAGTTAAACTACTGCATAGTAGTTAAAAAGTTGTTAGGAGCTATCTCTGGGAATGTAATTATAACTAGTAGTTAAACTACATTTTTCTGTACTTAACTACAGCAGTTGTGTTACTGCGGGCTACAACTACTTCGCATTTTATGACCTGTTCTCCAACCTGCTTCGGAGCTCTTCCAAGATTGTTTAGGATGGGCGAATAAAATTTTCTGCTTTGCGCGTCACATGCCGGTATAAGAAACCAACAGCATGGTTAACTGGAGAAAAGGTTTACTGTCATGAATTCTACTAACTGTCTCGCTTGAGCTGGGGTCACTAAATAGAGAGAGAACGGAAGTAGCGACACTGAGCCACGCCGGTGAGCCAGCCCGCCATCTTGGGTCCGGTGCGCCTGCGTCGCCTAGCAATGGGACGCCAATCTGCCCTTTCTCCGCCGGAGAACAGCGCGCAGTCGAGCCAGCTAACAACCGAGGTAACCGATTTTGGATGGAGGGGACTCAACATGGACGGCGCGTTCTTGGAAAGAGAAATCACGTGATACGATCAGCCCAATCGCGGACACCGAAAAGTGCCTCTGGCGAGGAAAAGGAATGCTATACCCTATACCCCTAATTATTGGCTCTAGGTTGCGCTGCTTAGCGGGCTCTAACAAAAGGGAGGAAATCTAAAGGAAAACTAAACTAAAACTAAAGGAAAAAGGAAAGATGTCTTTGTAGCCCAAACCGAGGACACTTCCAGACAAGAAGCCTAGGAATGCTGAGCTATAGTTGTGTTCAACTTAAGAAGGAAAAGCAGCCTAGTGCGTCACCTACATGAGCTGTTGGAGATAAGGAAGATAATATAGCGCGCCAAGAGAAATACTGCAGGCGCCACCAAGCGCCATCAGTAGGGGAGCGCCGCGGCGCAGTGTCATTGGCCGGTCCTAACAGCCAATAGACCGTTTACAGCAGCAAGTTGCTTCGGGCGCTAATAGATGGCGCCACAGTAGCCACGCCATTGCTTGCCTCCTGCGAGTGCCTTTGCCTATGTGAGTGCTTCCGACCTTTTTTGCCGCTATGCTACAGTTCTGTGCAAAATCTGAAAAAGCAGAGGGAAGACCTGTTCCGTGATTGAGTGTAGAAACTGTGACAGAGATCTGATCGTGTGGGACGAAGCTGTTTGTTAAATTCACGACCCGTCGCTATACAAAGACTGCCCGCGTTCGAGGCATTTTGCAATGCACGGGTTTCCACAAAGAGAGAAAAACAAGCTGATTTGACAACGGTAGGTATCGAATCTTCAGAGGAAGGATTTCAAATCGGGAAGGATTTCAGGTCAGCGAGGGTAAGTAATGCAGCCCTCAAATTGGCGCAGCATTTTCTGTGTGAGCCCCAAACTCTGCTGTAGGCGTTGGCTGCTGCTTGTGAGAATAAACTTCCCCAATAGTAGCAGGGGTCACGTCCTCGCAGTTGAACCGTTCCACGTACATGCCTTGTCAGTGCACGAAGCACTCGTGAGCCCTTGTTTGTCGCCTCTACAACCTTGATGACCAGTGTACAAATATGACTGCACCTGCTGCTCAAACCCGCTTTACATGTGCATGCTGCCGCCAAAGTGGGCCCCGAAGCGAGTCTCTCTACACGTTCTGCTCACTGTTTGTGTCGACCTGATGTCGGCCTTTAAAATTCATACACCATCGTTGCACTGGCACAGTACTACACCGACATGGCCGCTGTCAACCAGCTTCCTTGCGTTTGCGAATTCTCTGTATTTCAGCGCAGGCTTTCCGTCTCCCTCTAGCTCGTTGATCATGTGGTTGTATACATCTGAAATCAACAATAAAAGTATGCTACTACATAACGACAACATAACAGCCCTTACATGCATATCTTTCCCAGGTAGTTGTAACAACAAAATTATAAAACACTGAAGCTTTCCTTTAGTGGCTACAAGCTCTCATGTACCCCAACTCTTGCGATAAAAACCAAGAAATCACGAGCTTACGATATTACACTACGAACGTACCCACAACGTAACGTATCCCCAACAAAAGAAGAGAGAAAAAAAAAACGCCGAAATATATAGTAACTCGAGCACAGTGGGGCCGATCATGTGGGACGCACGAGGACAGAAATGTCACTCTAAATCAAGCAAATCACTCACCTGAGCGTTGAAGCTTCGGCCAAAGCCTCATGACATCCTTCCATCCGGAATTCATTGCAAAAAGTTTAAAATCGTGGAAAGCGTCTCTGGGTTGCACCGCCGTACTACGTGCGCCATGTCAACAGGCAGTCGAAAGAGAAGGCAAGCAGTGGCGCGCAAGGTCACGTGCGCTAAGATGGCGGCGCCCAGATAACTCTACTGTAAACGGTCTATACGGAAGCAGAGTGATTACATTAACTCGCGCAGGAAGGAGCGTGACCTCTCTGTGTCCAAAATAATGGTGCCGTGATGTTACACGTAAGGTTCGTCTGCCCTGTATCGCGACATGCTGCTCGTGCCGCAGGGTATTACTGCGGCCTAATTTCGACCACCTGGGGTTCTTTTGAGGTGCGCCGGAAATCTCCAACACGCAGTGCTGGAAGCAATGTTTAACTCCCCCACACTGCTACCATCCTCGGCCGGATCGAACCAGTGAACTTGAGTTCAGCAAGCCAACAATATTACCGTCTGAGCTACCGTGGCCTGCTCTCTGTGGTGTCCAGCCATATCCTACATGCGGCGCAGTAATATTTTGAAAGCTGACGGGCTAGATTTCTTCTTCTTCTTCTTAGAGGGGCCGTAAACAGGTACAAAAGGTGCACATTTTTTTGTGTTATATTAATGAAATTTATGCAGTGAAAACTCCTTGCAATTACTAACGCTCAAAAACAAAAGGCGCTTGCATACGGATGAAATATTCACTGCACTCTTTCGCATTTTAGCTCCGCCCCGCGCTCTAACTTTACGTCATTTTGACGTAGCGCTTTCATCGCCAATTACGATCGAGTGTTCCACGTATGATTTTATTTCAAATGGGGAATTGGACTAGATGAACGTGAATCCTCTTCTATTCAAAATCTAAACAATTACAGCCTCAAACTGAAAAAGAAATGCGTTTAATTTAGGTATCATACGCGCACTACGTTTTCTGGGCAGTAGCACAACCACGAGCGCGAATGAATATCCGGGACTACAGTTCCGGAATCTTAGGTATGTGCGCGATGGAACATCTTCGTCATCTTCGAATGGTTCCGACAACTGGGCTGCCGTACTTTGGTTTGAGCCACGCGGCATCGCGTCACTAGCTCGCGTGGTACAGTGGATAGCGTGCTGGCCATGTCACGTCGTGACTGGGAGGAACCCGGGTTCGAATCGCGTCATGTGATAGCAGCCCAACTGTTGACGTTTGCGCCAGCCGTAGATGTTGAAGATGTCATGACGTTGAAATTCGGAACCACGGAGCGCAAAACGTCGATTCACACAAACAAACTGAGCGCTCCGACTCACAGCTGATAACGAAGTATCTTTATTGGCTTGTAATTTGAAACGTCATGTGCGCAGCTCGGCCCCCCGATTCGACGGCAAAACGCTACGTAGCCATGTGACGTATGCGTGGTGGAGAGAGGCTCGCTGGTTACTCATCTTTGAAAGCAGTTATATGGGTCAATGAGCTGGCACGAGCCGAACGAAATGTATATTCCCAGGCAGCACAATGTACTGAAAGTCGAGTGCAATAGGGGTGGACGGTTAGGTGAAAGTCCTTGGACACACTCGTGAAACTAAAGAAGATCGATAAGACACATACCGTCCACCCCTATTGCACTCGACTTTCAGTACATTGTGCTGCTTGGGTTTGGGTATTATGATCTGCGCTCTTTCATGGGGTATCATTATTTCAGAAATGTTTGGTGGCCTGTTTACGGCCCCTTTAAGTTGAACACGACTAGAGTCACATTTACCCAGGAAGGGCTCGAAGGATGCCACGTATCATCTTCGAAGCTACCACACGGAACAGCGGCAGCGGGCGGGGAGCCGTCGAGCGACGGGCTGAGATCCAGGACACGCCGCGCTGATTAGCCAGCGATGCTTGCAGAAGCATCTGTTCCCTCGCTCGCATCAACTTCATGGACGGATCGACGACCTTGGAGAAGCTTCTCTACTTCCTCTACTTCACCGACGCGCGCTTTCTACAATGTTCGCCGACTGGGTCATTCCACGTCAAACGTCCGAGTAAAAAATTTGACCATCGCAGATATTGTTTTAAAAAATCAGGCGGTGTTGTTATGATAAGAAAACATTATTGATCATCTTTCTGCGCGTTAAAAAATTTTTTTCGCCTTGAAATTTGAATATGAAATTGACGGAATTGCGCAGAACCGCACCTTCCAAAAACTAATCGCGCTGCGTAATGGAGAATGAAATTGGGCATATTTTTGGACGGGATGGCAGCTGAGATAATGATGCTAGCACCTGAAGTCTCAAAACGCACTGTGGACATGTTCCGTGCAATTTCAATGGCATGCAAAACACTGCCAAAATTGCAAACTTTGCCATTTTATTTAACGCACATGCTGAACACAAGAGCGTTTGAAATAATTTATAGGCAAGATACTGTAGGGCTGTGCAGGATTAAAAATTGCCGTCCAGAAAAACGGAGGACAAGTTATCGAAAAAAATACGTTAAATTGTCATTTTTTCTGAAAAACGGTAAGTTTGGCTCGAAATATCGAAAATGGTGGGCCGCGCAAAATACGAGGGAAGCTCTCTGAGATAGTATTAAGGTGCATTGAGCGGTCTGAGAAAGTTTCAAAAAGGTATTATTTTTTGTTTCCGAAAAAATAATTTTTGAAGGTTGGCATGTGGAGCGCTCTGTGCCGCCCACTGATCTGGATTGTAAAAGGCTGGATCGCGGATTGGGAGCGCGAGCGTGAACAAACCGGCCGCCATCTTACTGTACCCACAACAGTCGCCGCAGCGATCATGGCAACTTCTTGCGATTACGGTCGTACCAACCGTACTGGCAAGGATACAAGGCCTAAATTTATACAGGTGAGTCACTCTTCATCAAGGAATAAATAGGCGTCCATTGTGTATGTTTAGTTGACCATTATGAAGTGTTTTTTTGCCCAAAACGAGCACTGGATGCAGGTTGCTTGATCGCTCTTCCGACGTTCAATCGAGCACACTTGCATTTTACCCGGCGGCAAATACAGTTTGAGTGCATAATATGCTTGGGAGAACACGTTACACTACACAGGTAGTGTTGTCATCAATATATGTGCAAGCACTCGAGCGCTTTTTTGCATGCATTGCTAGCATGATACACGGTGTTCTCTGCGGAAGCAAGTGCCACATTCATTTCTTTGAATTACCTTCGCGCACAAGTTCGGTATTACGTCATAATGAGACCACGATTGTCACCTTTTTTCATGTATTGGTATTGTTTTGTGCCTTGGTTTGATTTGTGACAAAGAATCCTACGTAACGGTGGTGTGGCGCGACTTGAATAACGCCTTGTGTCTGAGCTGTATCGTCAGCTTGTTACGATAGCAATAATTTGTAGCGTGTCGTGCTATTTGTAGCAGTTTTTAAGGCAAAAGTGGTCTCTCAATACAGGTTTTGTCATGAGGGCTACCCAGTGAATAATCTGTGCAGTGTGATACGGCTGGGTGTACAGGTAAGTATCCCGTTCCTCATCCACTGGTTTCTACTTTACAGGAAGGAACAACCTCAGTGCACGCACTGTGGTTAGCCTCTCTCACTTTTGCATGTTTTCTTACATGTTCACATCAGAAACACACCTTAGACTTTAGGCTCCTTCACCCAGCGATATAATAATTAGATATTATAATTCTTTTTAGAAGAGTTTGTAATCTTTTAAATTTTTAGAAGATACAGGGATTATAAACTATGTTTTAAACTGATGTTTTAACATTTGTCCAATGCATTTATTAAACAACATATTCATTTTTAACTCGTTGCACCCAAACCAATCTTCTGATGTATTATTTCCTTTGTTGTCGATGCACCATAAAAATTGGAATAATCATCATCAATGCAGGTTACTTCACAGCTGCCTCGACATACTCAAGAAATGGGTGCAGAACCTGCGTAATGCCCACAAACTTTGACTACCACAGCACCTCCAGAAAGTAAAGGCATATGTGTCACATGGGATTTTTAAAGGCATTCACAGTATATAATACCTTGTATGAACTGTTGTAGATCTAAGCAGCCTCTACAGTACACTCTCAGAATGTTTTTTTTTATTAAACTGACAACATCGTAATATACATGGTAAGGCACTATATACCAGTCGGATCATAGCTACAAGCTAGTGCGATTCGATAATAGTTTACAACGTTTAGTTATTCAAACGCGGCAGTTACATTAAGAAAGAGATTGGCTGAGGAAACACACATTTATACAAGCGCTAAGATTACACAATAACAAAAATATAAATATATATCATCAATCCTTCTTACTGACATCACTATAACGATATATTCAACAAGACTCGAACAGAAACCTCCGGACGGCTAATTTGAAGTGTTTGGCTACAACGACATCAAGGGGCAAGGAGTTCCACTTTATGACCCCTTGGTGTTGGAGAAGGCGCTTACCATATATGTTTGAGAAACACTGTACAATAAAGTGATGTTCCAATACAGTACGGCTTGTGCGATTAACTGAAACTAACTTGATACCATCAATTATTCCCTCATTTAGTATGCAAAAATTAACCATTAACACAGTTTGCTCAAAGCGTAGTAAATTGAAAGGTAAAATGTGTAACGTCTTATATATGCATGAATAAGATTGTCTGTTATATGTATTGGATATAATGCGAACTGCTCTATTCTGCAAGACCTCAACCGGTTTAAGATAAGATTGATGCGTGTGCCCCCATGATTCTACGCAGTACAGCAAATGACATTGGATGAGCACAAACTACAGACTTTTCAGGACAGCAGTTGGGAACAGTCCACGTGCTCTGAACAGTGCTCCATTTGCTCTTGATAATTTAGTGCATACATTTTCTATATGTGGCTTCCAGTGCAAGTGGGAGTCCAAAATTACACCAAGGTATTTAATGGTGTCGACACGTTCAACTGTTGTTCCGGCAATAACTATATTAAAATCGGTTAATGAAACAGTCTTACGATATGGCCTAAATACCATATATTTTGTTTTCAAAAGATTTAGTGACAGAGAATTCACTTTAAGCCATTCCAAGAGTTGGGGAATTAGACTAGCAATCTTATCATGAATGACACTAATTGTAGGGCCAGTAAAAAGTAACACGGTGTCGTCAGCGTACATGATACTATTAGAGTGGATGGCCTCACTAAAATCATTTACATAAAGAAGAAAAAATATTGGGCCCAGAGCGGAACCCTGTGGGACTCCCATATGCACGGGAAGAGGAGGCGAGCAGCACTCGTGGACAGATACAATTTGGGTTCTGTTACTGAGGTAGCTAGTAAAAAGTTCAAGTGAATGGCCTCTAATTCCATACTTGGACATCTTACCTAACAAGACATCGTGACGTACTGTGTCAAATGCCTTTTTTATATCTAGGAAGATGGCTACACAAATGTCTCCCTTGTTAAGGCAGTTGTTTATAGCTTCCGTAATAGACAGAACAGCGGTTGCAGTCGAGCGTGAACTACGAAAACCATGCTGGGTGGGACTAATTACTTTATTTTTTTCAAGAAAGCTAGAGAGCCTGGAGGATAATATTTTTTCTAGTATTATATTTAAAGCATTAAGTACTGAGATGGGGCGATAATTAGTTAGAGTATTTTTACAGCCACCTTTAAAATTAAAACTTGTCAGGGAACTGTGATAATTGTTTCAGTTAATAGGCATGCACATATACGCTATAAGAAAATTATTTATTGAGAATACACTTCTCTGGCTACTCATGTTGTTTACATCTACTGTTGATCACATTCATTTATCACATATTATATTCTTATATATTATTATTATATTATTACATATTCAATCACATTAAATTTAAAATTTAGCATATATGAGAAAATATCAGGAGGGAAGTTGCTATTCATTGCTCATTCCAACCTAAAATTGAGAGAGCGTACCTGACCACTGTCATTCCTAAAATATATATTGCCATTGTAGCAAGGTCACAAAACAATAAATGTAGTCTTTTGCGGCCTGCCTGCACGTTCATTGTATCCTGAAACGCATAAGTGCAAGAAATAAATCTTGAACTTGAATAAACTTGACATAAAATGTTGAATAATATAACGAATGATATAAAATATTGAATAAACTTGAACTCGTATATTCTCTTTACTCATCATCAGTGATCTTCATTACAAAAGCATATCGTGTTAGACTTTTTTTGTTTGCGTTTCACAGACTGGGTACACGAGGGCCAAAATGACAAAATCACAACTGTTTCAAGCTCCAAATAGTCCTGTTGCAATTTGAAGACCATATGTGGAGCTGCATTTTTTGGAACATGCTCCACATAAGAAGCATGACAAAGTCAGCACTGGATAGCAGGACCCCGTCCCCAAGCAGCTTTTCTCACGCTGCAGTTGTATTCAACAAAAGCATGTGAGTGCTGGAGAAGGACATTCAGTTTGGCACAACCACGCCTGCAAATAATCAGAACAAATAAAGGAAGAAGCAAACAAACATAGAAGGGCTGTACTTCAAAAAGAGATAAGGCCTGTGTCTCAAGGAGGTGTCACCCCTTCCTAAGTAACTTAATTGATTAAGCTTACATCACTACCTGATTAACTGTCCTAACGAGTGTGATCTAATTGCGTGAAGTAATTATTTGGGCTGCTTCGGTGTGTCCATATTTGCGAGGCAGAGCACCGTTGTCGTTTACTAAAAGACTCTTTCCAAGGCGATGCTTGATATAAATCATACTAAACGCATACACGGCTAAAACAACGGCTGTGATTCTACAGAACGATCTCTTTCTGCCATGCGAGTATATCTTTTCCCGGACCGTTATGGAACAATTTTTGTCCAGAACGCAGTACGGGATATTATATACATGGTTGTTGTTAACCTCAAGTCGTTTCTTATTGAAATATAGGCTGGGAAACGTGCTGTAGTACAATCCCCAGCGCTGCACTGCAGTGACGGTCTACTTTCGGAATGCAAAACATAACGTAATTAAGAATCGAACGGCAGGACACCTGTGAAACACTGTTAGGATACATCAGTATACTGTCACCTTACAAAATTGTGTGATGACAAACAACGACCAATGCTTGCAGCGCAATAAATACTCACAATCTCTGTTGCCTCCCATTGTTTTCTATGGGCACACACAGCACTTTAGGGCCCACCAACATGGCGGCCCGAAGGAACGCCTCTCCCCCTCGAGCCCCTCTCCCATGCGCGATCCAGCCTTTATACATAGAGATCAGTGGTGCCGCCGAACAAATGTCACGGAGCGCTCCGGCGATGCAGCCGATCGACGGCGCATCAACACTTCAGTCGTCTGCTAAGAGTCGTCTGCTACATGAGTGGGCTTCGTAATGCAGTTTCGGCAGCTATGGATGCTTTCAGAGAAGTTTCGTCCCGAGAACTTCCTGTTGCAGCAAATGACCACTGGGATGGCAAGTTTTAACATCTCTTTGGCACACCTTTACGTTTCGCGACGTTTACTGTCGTTTTATCGAATTTAGAGCACATGGTACTGTCACAAGCGCAACTAAAAACAGACGGGGCTCCACGTAATATTTCTGCCTCGCACAAATTTAGCACAGTGCCTGCCAAACTATAGCTATATATCACGAAAGTCAGAAATGTAATTTCAGTTTGGCCTATCCGTTTGTCGCGAGTTTAACTGTCACTTCCAAAGTTCATGCGCGAGATTAACATTGTAAATGTTCCCATTTCGCAGGAGCTGCGTTAATTAGAAGTTAGTATGCGACCGTATTTGCACCCAAGACATGCATGAACCCATTTTCTCAACATGAATCTCGTCGAAAAGGAACAAAGGTGATCTCGTTGCAGCTTGCGCGAAAGCTGCCTTACCTGAAGCTGGTGCCTGGGAACAGGCTTTGTACCCTGTGCTACATGCAGTGTTATAAGGCGAAAGGCGAAAGTGGCGAAGAAGAATTGTTGCGAGAATCGAATATCGAAGTGTTGAGTGCCTGGCAGAGCGACAATGAGGCCGGCCCAAGCACATGCCCCGGTGCAGTTGGCGATAGTCCTGTGAACAGACAACAGAACGCCAAGCGGCGTCACGTGCACAGCAATGGAAAAAGCTGAATTGCAAGGGCCGCTAACCTCAGGAGAGCAGGATTCCTCAGATTCATCTGACGGTGCAACAGGTAGTATAACTGGCAGTCGATCATCTTGGAGGAGGGTTACAAGGCGCTGATGGGCGATTTAAAGCGAAAGTTCAGAACGGAGGGCAGCCGTTCGAAAAAGGCAGCAATTCTTACACTTGCGCCGAATTCATGGTCCTTTGATAGCACCATGGCACTTTTTGGAGCCCCAGAAAGGCTCGTGCGACAAGCTCGACGCCTGAAGGAGACACACGGTGTTCTAAGCGAACCGAAGCCCAGGACAAATAGGCCGCTCCAGGAATCAGTGAAGGCCGCGATTGTAGCATTCTACGAGGACGATTCCATATCCTTGTGTCTGCCGTGCAAAAAGGACGTACTTCGCGGCAAACAAAAACGGCTGATGCTCCTGAACGTAAGAGAGGCGTTTGAAGTCTAGAAATCTCAAAATACGGAAATGAGGGTTGGGTTTTCCAGTTTCACTGCATTGAGGCCACAGTGGTGTGTTCTCGCCGGTGCAGCTGGAACTCACACTACTTGTGTATGTCAATACCACCAGAATGCAAAGCTCATGATACACGCAGCAGGGTTGAAGGAAGATTGCGAAAGCTTAATATCCCGAATCATTTGCGACGTGCACAACGAACATTGCATGACTGGGAATTGCGATCGATGCCCTGGAATGGCAGCCCTAACAGACCATTTGAGCAGTACCAGCCTGCACCGTCAGGATTCTACAGAACCAATTGTGTACAAACAGTGGGTGAGTGGTAAACGCTGTAGGCTGGAGACCTTCAACCTCCCAGCGGACGACTTTAAGGAAAGATTAGCGGAAGTCATCAGTGAGCTTGCGGCGCACCACTTCGTCAGCAAGTCGCAGGCATACTTGCGCGACCTGAAGGGCCATCTACCCGACACAGATGCCATCGTTGTGATGGACGTTGCCGAAAATTATAGTTTTATAGTGCAGGACGCGCCGCAAAGTTTCCATTGGGACAGCTTTCAAGCAACTGTTCATCCGGCATGCATCTACTATCACGAGCAAGGCGAGGTCGACGGTTCTCTCCACGTGAAGTCCTACGCCATCATTTCAGATCATCTCACACACGACAACCCAACAGTGTACGCTTTTCAGAAAAGTATCATAACGGAGATAAGATGTGCTATCCCGGGTGTAACCAAGATTCACTATTTTTCCGATGGGGCAAGCTCTCAACACAAAAAAAAAAAAAAAAAATTCGTTAATCTCTGCCACCATGCTGACGACTTCGGGATCGACGCGACATGGCAGTTCTTTGCTACATCGCACGGCAAAGGGCCATGCGATGGAATTGGGGGCACCCTGAAGCGGTTAGCTAAAAAGGCAAGCCCTCAACGACCATTCACGGAGCAGATTTTGACTCCAGTACAGCCGTTCCGCTGGGCACAAGAGGCGCTCAAAAATATCACTCCTATCTGGGTTTCGGATCTTGATGTTCAGAAAGCAAGTGAATTCCTACAGCACCGGTATCAAAACGCGTCGCCGATTCCAGGCACACGCCGCTATCACAGCTTCGAACCAGTTGATAAGCACACAATCAATGTTGGACTGACGTCGTATTCTAAGAAGCAACGGTTCCCGTCACTACGAGGACCTGTACCGGACGACTGAAATAATGATGCGCCGTCGATCTTCTGCGGCGCTCGCCGTGACGTTCGTTCTGGTGGAGGTGCGGGACAATCCGTGCTCAACTGCCTGGAAGAACAGAAACGACTGAGTCGAAGACAGCGTGGACTACCTGCGGAATTCGGGCCATTGGGACCCCCAACCCGCAAGACGATGATACGTGGCAATATACCAGTAGGCCACTGTTGCACGGTGTTGAGAATGTCAGTGAAACTTTGTAAGCCTGGACAGTGTAGATTTCACCGAGTTTCTTTTTTTTTTTCTCGTCTTTTTTTTATTTTTTTTATCCTGCTCTGTTTGCTCAGCTTTTGTATTAATCAGTGAGTGAAAGGACATGGCGGTATGACTATTGTCTTCTCTCCAAATTGGTAGCGATACCGACAAATATGGAAAGATTAATTTTTGGCTGTATAGAATAGGGAAGATAAACGCTTTGTTGTGATCCTTCCCCACATAAACCACTTCCAGCTTTTCGAAACGTGGTCGAACCAAGAAACCCATAGTAATACACAAGCACGTCTCAGAGCATGATTATATATTTTTCTTCTTCTTTTCTTTTTTTTTCAACAAAAGGAGAGGTAACAGATAGGAAAAAAAAGTACAGACATGAACTGTATACTATGCGTGAACAGAGCAACAATGGTTCTTTGAATTGCGCAATTTCTAATTCGCGGTGTGTGCTGCCTGTGTTAATCTTCATCTGGGAAATTGGGCTCTGTAGTTTCACCCGTGACAGAACGTGTTTTGTTGGGGTTTGTTTTTTCATTTTTTTATCTTTCTTCTTTTCACCTCCGTGTGACCAGTGGGCGATCCTACCTAGGGTGCCTCAATACCAGCTCCCTCTGCACCCTAATCTTACCGTGTTTCATCTTTCTTCGATGTGTTCGCAACACCATGGTGGTATTTCTTGCTTCTACGATGTATGCGCTCAGAATTTGTGACCGCATTCTCGGTCCTCTCTATATCCATTGCTTGTACGCCTTGTGCCGTGCGGAAAATATTTAGGTGGTGGTGTTGCACCAATCTTCGTCGAGTTCAATTGCGCTCATGACACATGGATAGGGATACTAGTGGTTTCGAACTATTGGCTAGTTGGGAACGAAAGCCACATGCATGTATCACCAGGATTTGTACATAATTGAGGAACGCGAAAAATACTCACAGCGTTTCAAAGCGTACCTGGTGTACCATACCGTGACATACATTGCATGTTTCATTTTGATGCGGTTGTGTACCCGTCTTGACGTAACGGTCTATACAGCGTTACGTTTGACCTACGACCAACGAAAAACCTGGTACCTAAGAAGTGTTGCGGTACAGTCAAGATTTGAGCGCGTTTTGTCAGACAGATTTCCCGCCTAGGACAGATCCAGAGGCTACATTTTAAAACGCGATTTTAGCCAAAAACTTGGCATCCCCCAATTCTTTGAGAAGTGCTCACAAAAACAAAGCCTCTGAGAGTGTGACATGTACATGCACACAAACCAAAATAATTGTTTTAAGACACACTCTAGATGCGCACCTTCTTGACGTTTTTGGTCATTGCTGCCACCACCGATTATGACCCCGCAAGACTAAGATGAAAGATGAAAGATCCCAAGAAAGTCCCTGATGAAGAGGAAGTATCATCACGTGCATGTAGAGACGTTGAAGAAGAAGAAGGCACGCGCTGATGCATTCCACAATTTGTCTCAAGATACGTACGACCTGATGCAGCGTTATGTCTTCTCGGTGTCTTCGTGGAAGTGACCATCCTTGGTGGGCTTTCTTCCGAGGGATTTGCCTGTGCAGCCCAACTGCCATTCTTAATACCCTATGGTTTTGACGCGTTCCTGGAGTGCGACGACCTAGACTTCCAGGACCTCAAGTGGGCCTTCGCGGTGCTCAGTCTCCTGTGTTCGCACTGCGACCGCGGCTCTCGTAGACTTCGGGACCTTCTTAGGAAGACAGCTACATCTGAAAACTTTGCGACAAAGACGCTTCCAAATTTTGCGTTCAGGTTTCGTCACTCGAAAACTGTTCTCAGCAGGTAAGGACGCATTGTTTTGTTAGTGAGAATATTTTATGTGCTTTGCTTCAAAAGTACGCAATTAGTACGTCGTCTTCGACGAGTGTGTTTTGGCAACGTCATCTGTGTAAGTTTGAAGCATCCGTGCGCGGGCACTACGTTGAGACGCGAAGGCATGCGCGCTCCTAGGCGGATCACAGACGTCTTCAGACTTGTGGGCGAACTTGACCTGTTGTAGTTGACTTGCCCTGAGCTTGACTTGTCACTGGAAGCTTACGCCTTTGTTTGCGTACGAGTGTTCTGTGCTGGGTTATTTACAGAACTAGAAAATGATTAAGCAAGTGCCTGCTTTTTCAGCTGGAATCCCTCGTTCACCTACTGGACGTCTTGGAGGCCATAAAGGAATTTGTTCTGAATACGGACACCTTCCTTAGCCTACTACCCTACATAACGGCGATGGTTGATTCACTGCGTGAATCACAATTAGGCATCGACGACATCTACAATAGGGCCGTGAAGTTGGAAGCGTTTGCGACGAGTGGCGCCATGCTGGGTAGACAACGTGTGTTGTCCCACCCGGACTTCAGAACTCTCCCAGTCGTTCCAGCATCTGAAGAGTTGCTAGCCAGAGAATTGCCTCATTTGACGCCTAATCGTGTCCGTGGGTCGTATAATAGCACGGAGCACTATCTGGACGTCCAGTTTAGGCTGCTTCGTGAGGATTTCGTCCGTCCGCTCCGGGAAGGGATAAGGGAGTGCGCACGGGCACAGGAAGTCCGTGGATATAGATACAGGTAAACTTCGTATAATGCCAGAATATTGCGAAACTTGCCGTCTCTTGCTCAAAAATTGATCAGCCTTGTCGGAGCCACCCATGTTTATCGATACCATGCGCTTATATCGTTACTATGGCGCATGTGTATCGTATTTTATTTTTGCGTTGATATATGCCAGTAACCATACTGTGAGATGGACATTTCAGGAGGGTTTTAGTGGATCGTACCTGCTAGAACATAGCATGCACAGTACGCAAAGAGTGCTTGCGCGCATGAGCTGTTTTTCAGGGATAACATCCCAACGTAAGAAGCATTTGCGGGAGCACCTCGTAGGATTTGGGCAAGCATATCGTCTACTCATTCGTTAAGATCGAAAAGCAAAGTGTACTGCAAGTACAAAATAACGTTAAACATTACGAGAATGCATTCACACGTTCTACCACTTCTTTTTAGACCAGCGGCAGAGTGGGTTAAGGCGTCCCGCTCGTTGATGGTAGCCAATGTCGTGCTGAAGACTGGGAGGTGGTGGGTTCGAATCCTACCACCGGCTTTGCTGTCCGAGGATTTTTCCGACGACTTTCTAGACAAATGTCCTCAGTTCTCCTGAAGTCAGTCCAGGACGCATACTAACACCCCCTGTCCCCCACTCCTTCCTGCTGTCCTCTCTCTATCTGGCCACTTCTATACGCCGCTCATAGCCACAGTTGCTTCGCGGCGCTAACACGGAATTTTAAAAATACGTTCTTTCTATTTCGGCTGTCCAAGCCCTACGACTCAGTTGCAGGCGTTGACTCTTGCGTCAAGTGCGTTCGTGGAAATAGCTTGCGCGCTGGAGCCCGGTATACTAAAATGTGTGCTCCGTCAGACGCGTACAGTCTTGACTGTAGCGTTACGCGAAACGATTGCGTGCGATCTACTGAGACTTCGCGGGAGCATTTGAAGCATTACAACGGTCTGCGATTCTTGGTCATTAAAACGGGCGCGAGATAATTAGTTTTACGTTTAATTAAGCCGATGTATTTCTGTGCAGGAAAGAAATATTCCACAAGTTGGACGGCGTCAACGTCCATTCCGGCGTTGTCGTCATTTCCTCTTCCGTCAACGCAGATGGAAGAGTATACGTTGTGCAGTTCGACGCCTCGAGCTTCTCAAAGATACTCTGGAAGGGAACGAGGCGCTTCATTCCCGGATCGCTTCTTTGCTTCAGTAAGGACAACTTCGAGACAATCCAGGTGGCTACGGTGTCTCGTGCCACTCCAAGTATGCTCGGCAGAGGCGTCGTTGAAGTCACATTCTGGAATTGTAGCTGCGCAGTCACGGGCCAGTTTGTTGTTCTGGAAAGCATTGCATACTTCGAGGGTTATCGTCATGTATTCCAGGCTCTGCAAAACACGCACGTTCTTCCACTGGAAAAGTACATCGTAGGTGAGCTGATACAGACCAACGTCGTTACTATATTCAAGTATTCCTGGTACGTAGGCAAGAACGTCACCACGTGATCTTAGGTTGTAGGCGCTTCCGTAATATATGTATTTTCCTTTCCCCATCGACTATACGCACGCGTTTGTGCACATAGTGTGCTTCCCGACATGCGTGATTTATATAGTTGAATGTTGAAGAATAGCATTTCATGACTTCGTGTTACCTATTGGAGCATGTGTCTCGTGTGGCTATATGTAACGCAGAAAGAGCGTTCTCTGGAACCCCAGGACAGTTCATGGCAGGCCGCGCAACAAAACTGTTTTGCACAGATATACAGGGTGTCCACGCTAAGTGTGAACAGATTTTTTTTAATATATATAACACGTTTTCTAAGATGAAATCAATTGCAATATAGCATATGCTGAAGGGCACTCCCTAGCAGGGCATTAGCAAAGTCCAAAGGCAATGTCTTAATTAAATTTCATTAATTAACTTTTTAATTATAAAAGCTACAAAGTTGTCCCAATGAGAACATCTGTTCCTTTCGGTCACCTGATATCGTAGCCGTTTTCAGAACAAAAATCCGTTCGATAGATCGCCCGCAAAAAATTCGTGAAGGAACGCCATTTTTTCTTTATTTTGTTCATTGCGCTTCTTAGAAGACGCGTATTTCCTTCATCCCCAACGGGAGAGGGGGAAGGAGCACAGTGCCGCCTCATGCGTCGAAGATGAGCTTTAACTTGCGGAAACAAAACAAACAAATGTATCGGGTGACTCAATCGGAACTAGCCTTATCTTGGGTTGCATTTTCTGTTTCCTTTTAATCTTTTTCCATGACGCGAGAGGCGATAGTGTGCTCTTTCTCCCTCTCACATTGGGGGTGAAAGAAAGACGCGTCTTCTAAGAAGCGCAACCTGGATGAACGTTAATTAAGACATTGCCTTCGGACTTTGCTAATGCCCTGCTAGGGAGTGCCCTTTAGCATATGCTATATTGCAATTGATTTCATCTTGGAAAAAGTGTTATATATATTTTTGCAAAATCTGTTCACACTTAGCGTGGACACCCTGTAGATATCATAACATCCTTTGGCGAGCAAAATACAGGAATACACAGAACTCTTTGCGTGCCTAAACAGTTGCAACTCATAGAACGAAGATAGAACCTTCCCAAGATCATGTTTCAAGCTTTGCGACAGTACGCACGTTGCTTACAGTGGCAGCTGACGACATCAGGAACATAAACACTTGCACTGTTGACGGCACAGGCGTATAATTGTTTGTATCAGTTTTTCCCTCGTTCGTCACTTTTTCACACTCAACTACACGCCGTTGCAGGAGCGGAATCTGTCGTTTTCCATCCAAGTTACGTGAATAATTGGACGACGTTCGACATAACGTGTCTCCTAGAGACACCTGGTGGTACCCGCCGAAAGGTGACCCTCCTCGACCGAGACAGCTGGCCAAAGGCGGAAGAACTCCAACTGGACAGCTGCCAACTGGAGGCTCTTCAATACGCGCTAACCCATGAACTAGGCGTTATACAGGGACCTCCGGGAACGGGAAAGACCTACATGGGTTTGAAGATTGTTCAGACGCTGCTGGAGAACGACGCTGTATGGGGTGACGACCAAGGTCCCATCTTGGTGGTCTGTTATACAAATCGCGCCCTGGATCAGTTTCTGGAAGGCGTGCTTCAGTTCACGAAACTTGTTACGAGGATGGGCGGTGGATGTAAGAACAACGCCTTGAAAATGTATCATGTCAATAAGAAGTGTAAACGGACACACGCTGGTCGGCAGTCGTCTGAAGCTCTACGGAAGCACCTTGAACGAGTGAAGGTTTGCCTTTTGTTTTTGATGTTTTCGTTTGTGTAGTGCACAGGATGGTGCTAACGGGGCCTAAACGTGTATTCACACGAACGATATCCCCACGGAATTTTCTAGCGGAAGAAAAAGCGAAAAGGTGCTCACGGGGCAGAATTAAGTTGTTTTCTTGAGTATCTTCCCCACGGTCAGCAGTGCACGCAAAGACATGACGTTGAGCGCACGCGCTCATGTGACTGTATCGCATCTTCCGGTGGCGTATTCTGAGGAATGTCGCTTGTGAGAATACACGGGAAGTGATGCGTTCCTCAAGGAGCTGAGGAAGATTTCTACTGGTCTTCCGTTGTGCTCCCGCTGATCTAACGTGCATATTCTTATACCTTCTACGGACAAGCAAAGGACAAAGCCTTAGCCAATCTTTGTACCTTTGACGTTGCTGCATCTCAGCTCACACGGTAGCTTATGCATTGACCTTTTTTCAGACGCTTTCAACATTGTCACAGACCGTCTTGTCCGTACCTGAGGAAGAGGACGCTGTAAAACTGCTTATGCATGTCATGAGCAAGGCGTGCTGCCGGTCCTTCTTCCAAGCGGTGTTCGACGAGCATTCCTTCTGTCAAGTGTTCAGGGTGTGGTTGCGCCTGGAACAAACGAAAGCACTCTTCCTGAATCAATGCAGCAAAAAGGACATGTCATCGGTAAGGGAGGCTGGATTGGTACACTACATTCTCAGAGTATATCTGATGTATCCGTCTTCTGCACAGAGTTCTCTGTCTTCTGTCTTCTGCCTCCTAGGCAGACGAGAGCGCGATGACATTGATAGTATCCGCATCTGCACTGCACCCGCGCACGTAAAATCCGCGACCGCATCCGCGTCGGATGAAACAGATGTATCCGCAGTCACCGCATGACGCATGACGAAAATCCGCATGACGAAAATGTTACGTAAACCACCCAGGAATATTGTGTCATCCACAACTGTGCAAATGATATACACTTTCACACCATTTTGGACTCTTCGCGTCAATTGTGGCTCCACCTGGCGGACGTTGACAACAACACAAATGCTTATTTGAGGATAAAATACCGATATCCGCGCCTGCCGCAGTGGTGCGCGAGTTTATCCGCACCTTACCCTCGTGTATTTCAAGACGTTATATTTTTTCCGCAGCACGGCGTAGACCGGATATCCGCGCGGATCCACGGGAATAACCGTACCCGCGCGCACCACTATCCACGTGACACCTCATGATAGGATTTTTAAAAAAAAATACCGCCAGCTTAAGAGTATAAGGCCACATTTAAACTCGTTTCGCACAACGCCAAAAGACTCCTGCGTGGACTTCAAAACTGACGCTTAAATTATTGGTGGCTGGTTTTGTGACATATTGAACCATTAGGCGTAGGCAATTCACATTAGGCAGTGCGGTGATAGGGACGTCATTTACACAGGTGCACAAAGCTAAAAAAGGATTCAACATGCGGGACCTGGACACAAGCTCTTGGGAAGCACATCTGCGCATCATCATCAAGGAGGGCGATCGAGCCACAGGAGACGATCACGTCGAGGACGTCTGGACACTACGATCTCGAGAGCGCTGGAAACTGTATCGATACTGGGTCGACAACCTGACTTCTGTGATTGACACCTTTCAAACTTCTGAGATGACAACAATGGAAGATGTGCAAGAGCGCATGGCGCACTCCAGACTAATGGCTGACCTATCGGTCCTTAGGGCGTCCAAGGTGGGTACCTAATGAGTTCCAAGAAGGGCACTAGAGTGCAAACATTACTCCTGCTGTGTGTCTGCAGATGACCAGTAGTCTTGTTTCAGGTCATTGGAATGACAACAACGTGCGCGGCTAAGTACCAGGCTCTCCTCCGCGAGGTGCAACCGCGCATCGTCATCGTGGAAGAGGCAGCCGAAGTACTCGAAGCTCACGTGGTGACAAGTTTGGCTCCGCAAACTCAGCATGTGATCCTCATCGGGGACCACCAGCAGTTGCGTCCGCCCACGAATGTACAAGAACTGTCAATCAGGTACAGGGCCCGCTTGCACGAAACTTTTTGAATGCAACACTCAACGAGTGTTACACTCAAGACCCATTGACAAGCAATAGGCTTGGGTGCAACGCTCATTGAGTGGGCTACGGGGCACGATAACACTATTCAGGAAATCGCAAAGAAAATCGCACCCATAGGGGTTATCTTACGTGTTTGGGTTGTAAACTGTTGGAAGTGTGCGTAACCCGGCACCAAACCTTGTAACGCAACCCGCCGCTGTACGCCAAGAGTGTTATGTCCGTCCCTGTGTTTCACCACCACGATACTCAGTAAACAAATGGGTGTGGATGTGACAGGGAATCAAAGGGGATGTGTAGAGTGTGGAAGCTTGTCCTCGTGTGTGTGCGCGAAGCTTGGTATGTTGAGGATCTAACATCGTGTAAGCGCATCATGTGTAACGTTCAGCCGCATAGCGTGGTTCCCAGTCCCGGTACCCGTCCATCGACTGCCGTTCTTTAATCGTAATATTGCTGTCGTCGTGTGCTTTGTACTACTTACATTTGAAAGCAAGATGGTTTACTTAACAGATACAAGATGGACGTGTCTCTTTTCGAAAGAATGCTTATCAACGGCGTGGGTGTCAAACAGCTCTGCGTTCAACATCGCATGAGGCCGGACTTCGCCCGCCTTCTCACGCCACGATTCTACCCTACTTTGGAGCCCCACCCGTGCGTGGAACGATACGAAGACATTGAGGGTATGACCACGAACATGTTCTTCTTCAATTACTCCTCCCCAGAACGGAGAAATTCTGGCAGAAGCTATAGCAACGTTTTCGAGGCAAATTTTCTTGTCAACCTCTGCAGATACCTGCTTGCTCAGGGTTACCAACCTTCTCAAATCACTTTGCTCACGCCGTACATGGGTCAGAAGAAGCTTCTAGAGCGCACAGCTAATACATATCACGAGCTGACCGCGGTGGCCATCACAGTAGTGGATAATTTCCAAGGAGAAGAGAACGACATCATCCTCTTGTCCCTGGTTCGCTCCAACGAAACTGGGGAAACCGGTTTTGTTCAAGTGGCGAACCGAATTTGTGTCCTCCTGTCCAGGGCTCGTATGGGATTTTACTGCGTAGGCAATATGACCTTACTGAGCGAGGCGTCCAACTTATGGAGAGACATCGTTGACGACCTCAAATATCGTGGTCTGGTCGGATGCGAACTGAAGTTACGGTGCAGGAGACACTCGAACAGCACGGCAGTAGTAAGAACACCAGAGGACTTTCCTAGCGGTCGTAATGGTTTCTGTAACCTTCCGTGCCCAGCCTCCCTTCCTTGCGGACATTCTTGTCCAAAAAACTGTCACATGGATACTGAGGACCACAAGCTGTTCACCTGCAGAGAGCGTTGCGGAAAGACATGTTCCAGAGGTCACTGTTGCAACGAACGCTGCCACGGCCACTGTACGCGTTGCACGGTGCACATTAAGGTGGAGTTTCCCGCTTGCCACCATACTTCGAAAGTCCCGTGCTACATGGCAGACGAGGCGACTTGCACGAAAAAGTGCGGGCGACGCTTGAAGTCATGCGGTCATCCATGTGGCAAAAAATGCGGCGAGCTCTGCGGTGGAGCGTGCATGGTATCAAATGTTGAGGTAGGTCCATGCGGACATCTCATCGAAGTCCCGTGCAAGATGCCTGGCTGTATCGCTGCTAATCCAGAACTCTGTCAAGCCCGCTGCGAGAGACTGCTACAATGCGGACATAAGTGTGCAGGGCGTTGTGGTGAGCCGTGTGGCGATAACCCGTGCAGGGAAGCCGTAAAGAAGTCCTTACCCTGCGGCCATACGGCCACTGCGGAGTGTCTTGAGTTGACAACGGTTATTGCATGCCGGACGAAATCTAGTTACGTGCTTCCTTGCGGACATGACGTGGTCCTCGAATGCTGGCAGACCCAAACTGAATCATTTTTCGCGTGCGATCAGTGTCCGAAGTCTCAGCCATGTGGACACATATGCCGTTTCGGATGCACGAGAGCTTGTAGCCACGCTTGCAATGCCGAAGTAGCCGCTCTGTGCTTATCTGGACACACCGTTGTAGTTCCTTGTTGGAAGCAAAAGGATTCCTCTGCCATTTCTAGACTGTGCCGTGCACCTTGTCCAGCTATCCTACACTGCGGTCATCCTTGCTCGAATGCCTGTAGTGAACCTTGCGCAAGTACGTGCAACAAGTATGTTACTATGGACAGAGCTTGTGGCCACAAAGATATCGTTCCGTGCAGTCTGCTGAAAAGGGAATTTCCTTGCTTAGAACCTTGTTCCCGGTCTCTTGCCTGCGGTCATCCGTGTCCGGTCGCCTGCTACAAAACGCCGTGCCCATACCCGTGCCAGCTATCGTGCCCAATGTCCTGCCCTCACGGCCCGTGCCCGGCTGTATGTGGCTATCCATGTCCACCTTGCGGAGAACCCTGCACGTGGTCGTGTCCGCACTATCGTTGTGGTGCTTTGTGTTGCGAACCTTGTACGCGGCCTCCCTGCAACCATCGCTGCGCGAGACTGCTGCCCTGTGGCCATGCTTGTCTCGGAGCCTGCGGCGAGCCCTGTCCGACGCTATGCAGTGTTTGCAAGCCGAAAGAGTACGAGGAAGCAGCGGGAACGTCCCTAAATGTTCTCCTCGTAGCGCTCGGAGACTGCGGACATTCTGTGCCCGAGGAAGATTTGAGGAAAGCTTGCTCCACTGCCCCTGAGGATGGCCCCCTTTTGTGCCCTAGATGCTCGACGCCCGCCAGGCATTGTCTGAGGTACGCCACAAGTTTCGTATTGTGGAACGGGTAACGCGGAGCAACTAAGGGGTTGGGCTTGTGACAGAACTTGTAACTTCTTGGGTTCGGAATATTTGTGTGGTTCTGTTCAACTGACTTTAGCCCACTTAGCCCACGAAACCTGATATAATCCCTTAGGAACGAACCCAACCCCCGCAGACTCCTTTGGCTGCTGCGAACTCCACGTAGCTTTGTGCAACATCCATCGAGAATAGTCTAATATCAATTTCACACCATACGAGCCGCTATACGAGAGTTGCAGGTGATACGCGTTTTTTTGGATTCCGATGTCTTTGACATCTCTAATGCCTGGATACCTCTCTTGTCACCCCGTAGGTTCGGTCAACGTGTCAAGAAGTACATCGCCAGGATGAACAGACAAAAGCGAAAGGCTCTGCATGATATCGGGAGTGAACATTACGGTTATGAAGCGGTTGCCAGACAACGCTCACTTGATGACTACCTCCGTGGTCTCATTGCAAAGAAGCAACCCTGCGACAAGTGACTTCAATAGGCCCACTGAACAAACTGTCTTGTTTTTATATAGTATTTGTTTTGGTTTCGAAACATTGAGCGCTTCGTTGGGCTACTGTAGCCCTCATTCATTCGCGCTCGAGCCCCAGCACCGACTGCAGCGATGTATGATGTGAATTCGCGATAATCGCCCTCTTCTCTCCACTGATCTCAATGTCATAACAAAATCAGACTTGTGCAGATAAAGAATATTTCATATCTCCCGTTTCTAGATGCGACGTGTCTCCTAATCAAGGGCGTATTGCGAGGGGATGCAGAGGAGGGGGGCTTCAAGATCGCCTGTGAAAATAGTGCACTCTTTATTCATAGCCATGATTTTTCTACCTCTGAATATTCACCTCTGAACCGCACAGTCCGCGGCATCAGTCTTCAGAAAAACTCTGACCGGGTTGCACGCTTCGCCCCCCTGGGAATTCCCATGGTCCGGATCTCCCCACCTGTTGGAACAGAGCCCGCATGTAAAGGACATCGATTATCTTAGTGCCTGTCTTGGGATTACAGTGCAGTGGTGGCGCTCTCGCTCAGATCCGTGGGCACTTCAGCCTTTCAGATGAAGATGATTGTGTATTGTAGCTGTGCCTAGTCTCTGGTGTTTATCACGCTGGAATTGACCGAAATCCTCTGCCTGGTTACAAATATTAGTGTAATGGCTACAAAGAGTCTTTGTGACAATCGTACGGGTTGCCATGCCCGCAGTGCCCCCACTACACCAGACCGGACCAGACACCAAAAGCTTGTCTCTCGCATTGGTATCTTGAGGCGGCGCCAAGACGTCCCAGTAGGGAAGCGGATGCCGCGACGTGAGGTGCTTCCAGGCGGTTTTCGTGCTACGACTTTGGGACGCCTCGTCGCACACGTCGACGGAGCAGATTGTCTTAGCCACATAAAACCACACGTTGTTGTTTGTCGTCTAAGCGAACCGCGGAGGTCAACGACGCGCTTGGCATATACGCAAACCACATATCAATCAACGAAAATATATCCGAGTGCTACGGTTGCGTTAGTCGCTGGCAGATAAACATTTGTCATTTTTGGCAGATAAACCTTTTGTTCTCAGCATATCCAGGAGCTTGGGGAAAAGTCAAACGTACGAAACACAGAATGAACAGCACAAGACAACTGTGATCTGTGCATTTGTGTTTTCCACAAAGCTCCGGGATATGTTGCCAACGTCAGGTACACACCAGCTCGAATGCATATTACTTTTATGTTACTGTTATGTCTCACTTCTTCTGCTTTCCCTTCTCTGCGTCTATAGTATATCGTGTCACGTTTGTCGTGTCATGATTCTAGCAGAAATGCTTCACAGGTTAACGAGGCACGCACGAAGTGTCTGTACAGTATCGAAGTGGCAACTATCACGAAAAGCGTTAGCACGCAGGCGGATCGGCCGTGTTCACAGGGGTGGCATGCAATGTATTGCTCCGTAGACGAAAGCGTGCTGGGCGAACGCAATGCATCCTGGACAGGTCCTGGTCGCACGTCACAGCAAACGTCAAGGCACACGTGACCTTAAAGATGGCGGCGCCCGTGATCGGCGGCCAATCCGTTTGTAAACAATGCGGTTGTTGTTTCTGGACGCCGTTTTGGATGTTTTTGGATCACAGTAATTATTTTTATCCCATAATCTCGCAGTAAAACGCGCAATTTTACACATAAAGCCTCGTATTGTTGATAACTTCCAAAGATGTGATGACGACCGCGCGTTAAGACTTACCGAGCCGATGCGATGTACTTAAACTAAGGTGACATGGGCTACCATGTTGCGGAAGAAGCACCGCATAGTTTACGCTGGCAAAATACGGTCATCTCTTGGTGTTATGACGGCGAAAATATGTCAGTAAGCGGCAAAACGACATGTAAACAAAGTCACATGACCTCAAAATGACGTTTTCTATGACGTGCGACCAGGACAAGATGGCAGTTTAGCCAAAAGCACCCGCTTGAGGGTAGTTACAACAATGGCGGGTTTGTGTCACCCCTGTGGCCGTGTTGGCCCACTACACAGCCCCCTGTCGGCCACAGCGCCGCGAATGTAGAGGTGGCACCGCATTTTGAAACGCATGTGTGATGCAGCTTAATTTTAGCGCTACTCTGCAATAAACAGCACGGGGCACAACAACAACAACAACAAAAACATTTTCTCGGTATCTCCATGGAAAAGGGGCAATAAAGGTTTGATGACAACACTTCCCAGGGCAATTGGCCACATCCCGTGTCGGACTGGCGCTTCCCTTTCCCGTGCTCCGCCATGAAACGAGGCAACTCGCGACGATAAAGGAACACGGCACCCTTTCGACGGTGGGACAAATTGGGGAAGAAAAACGCACAGGCATCAAAAAGAAAAAAGAAACAGGAGGACGAGTGCGTGTATGCCGTCGAGCTGGGGCTGCGGAAGGTCGACTTTCGTCGCTTCTAATTTGCGGTGTGCGCTTCCTGTGCCGCTCTTGATACTCTGGTCTCGTAGTTTCGTTTTCTACGGAATGTGTTTTCTGCGCCCCTAACTATTTCTTATTCTTATTCTTCGTCTTTTTTTTTATTTCCTTTTTTTCTTTTTTCTTTTTTTTTTTGTAGGAATTGCGACAACAGCATAGGATGCGTTCATGCTTATAACGATAGCGGCTGTATGTCGTGTGCTACGTACTTTTTCGTGTTTAGTTTTGTTCTCACGCTTGCTCAATTTTCTCGTTTCATTCAGTGTTCCCTCCCTTTTTCCCGCCGTCGTGGTTCCTTTTACTCGTGGCCTTCTTTTCTCTTTTTCCTTTTACCCGTAGAAGCCAGTCTCCGCTTATTCGGAGATACAGTCTGCCTTACTTACTTCAATTTTTTTATGTATGTATGTATGTATATGTGTGTCGTATGTATGTGTGTGTGTGCGTGTATGTATCATGCATACATGCATATGTGTATGTATGTGTGTGTGTGTTAGCGCCGCGAAGTAACTGTGGCTATGACCGTCGTAGAAACGTTGACAGATATGGAAAGTGGACAGTACGAGGGAGTGGGGGATCGTCATCTTCAGTGCAGTTCCTGTAGGACATGTCATCTGCTAACGCTTGGACGCAGCCAATGTGTCAAATGACTCGGATGAATCACTCAATTTCTATAACGGCCACTGCACGTGCAGAGTGTGATACGCGTTACGCCGACGCCATTAGGGACGTCAAGCATGTCATACACTCTAAAAACAGAACTTCACCGCATAGCATTCTCCTAGCCAACCACCATCCCGAATGACAACGTTCTCTCCCCTGATTTGATGAAAACGGGACGCGTACGCCATGTTTGTGCAAATTATGAACTACATAACACACAAGAATGGCGTACGCCCCCCCTCCCCCTTTCCCGTTCTCAGCAAATAAAAGAGAAACATGAAAAAGAAAAAAAAAGGAACTCCTGGAAAGAACAATGTCACTCGGGACGATGGTTTGGCTAGGAGCGTGCTATGCGGTGAAGTTCATTTTTAAGAGTACGCGTGGATCTACTTATGTCATTTTATTTATGTCGTTCCTGTAATGATCTCTTCACACAAATCACCATTCGTCGGTGAAATCCCGGTTATAACGATGTATGGAAACGAATGAGAACGTACTGTAAAAAACCCATGCGTGCCCATTTCGTATCCAAGCATGTCCCTTCAGACGAACAGGAGAGCAGAGCACAAACTACCGATTTTCAGTAGAAGCACCCCACGTCCATCTCAAGTAACATCAGAAACTGGTGGCGCAACAACGTCTCTATAGACGTTGCTGCGCCACCAGTTTCCGAAGCTCGCTTCAGAAGACCCATTTTTGAAGATGCTACAACGAGCACGTGTCTCCTCTCACGAAATGCATCCCGTGCTGACGTCGTTAGAACTGCGGAGATCGAGCAGTGCCTGAGACGTATACTAAACTAGTCTCGAGCACGCTTCGAAAGCACCCTAACGATCCGAAAGTAAAAATAAAAGAAAAGTAAACAGAGATTTCGGAACGGTTTCAAACACTGCTGTTCACATATTACTTATAAAGCGAACGATCGATTCAGAAATAAGTTCGCGCATTGATTTGTCTGGCATGGTAAGCTGACTAGGAGTTTACGAGTTCTTGCGACAGTACCTTTCCCGCAATTTTTTACGGCTATTGTCATTGTAGTACTGAATGTATTTTGCAATAGAATGGGGCAAATACGGCATGTGCTTTCTGTTTTTGTAAAAAAAACCGAAAAAACATGAGGTTGAGTCGGCAAATTTCGGAGCTCAATTAGGAAAATTCAATTTGATAAAAGTGCTCAGAAGTCATGGCAAAGTATCCACCGTGATACATAGCGTTGACCCCATAGTGTTCAGACAAGTAGATTACCTATACTACGATTATTTTTATCACTATTATTTTTCGTTTCTATATATATATATATATATATAGGGAAAAAAGGCCATTAAAGAAATAAGTAAATTATGCTTGACGTGTTTGAAATTGAAACTTACAGATTAAGTTGGCTTCTATGGCTGCACGTAGAGAAACAGATACTCATGGAACGAGCGACGGCACCAGAGGACACGTGTTTCGCCGTGTTTGCGGCTCGTCAGAACTGGGTAGCTGCGCATCGTTCGGGATTGGCAAACAAGGGGTCACTCAGCGAGCGATATACACCTGGGAGGGTGACTGAGCACTCCTCAATGCCACGGTGCGAGCCAGGGAATTATAAATAGGGGAAAAAGGCCATTAAAGAAATAAGTAAATTATGCTTGACGTATTTGAAATTCAAACTTACAGATTAAGTTGGCTTCTATGGCTGCACGTAGAGAAACAGATACTCATGGAACGATGCGACAGCACCAGAGGACACGTGTTTCGCCGTGTTTGCGGCTCGTCAGAACTGGGTAGCTGCGCATCGTTCGGGATTGGCAAACCAGGGGTCACTGAGCGAGCGATATACACCTGGGAGGGTGACTGAGCACTCCTCAATGCCACGGTGCGAGCCAGTGAATTATAGATAGGGAAAAAGGCCATTAAAGAAATAAGTAAATTATGCTTGACGTGTTTGAAATTCAAACTTACAGATTAAGTTGGCTTCTATGGCTGCACGTAGAGAAACAGATATTCATGGAACGATGCGACAGCACCAGAGGACACGTGTTTCGCCGTGTTTGCGGCTCGTCAGAACTGGGTAGCTGCGCATCGTTCGGGATTGGCAAACCAGGGGTCACTCAGCGAGCGATATACACCTGGGAGGGTGACTGAGCACTCCTCAATGCCACAGTGCGAGCCAGTGAATTATAAATAGGGGAAAAAGGCCATTAAAGAAATAAGTAAATTATGCTTGACGTGTTTGAAATTCAAACTTACAGATTAAGTTGGCTTCTATGGCTGCACGTAGAGAAACAGATACTCATCCCTATCAAAAAGTAATGCTGATGGACCACCAGGAATTCTGATGGCCAATCACATTTTTGTGGGGCATCTGGTGGTCCACTAGGCATTCCTTGATTGCACCTGGTGGACCACCAGACACTCCCTGACTATACCTGGTGGACCACCAGACCTGTTCTGGTGGCACGTGACTGGCCACTAGGTTGACTCTGACAGCACCTGGTGGAACACCAGACCTGTTCTTGTGGCCCCTGATTGGCCACCAGGTTGATTCTGACAGCCCCTGGTTGGCCACCAGGACGGCTGAGTGGTATCGAATCCTGAGTGGTAGTATGTGTCTGCCTACAGAAAATTTATATCAACTCCAGCAAATATGCATATACGCACATGCACGTCTGTGGATGTACATATACTGCACATCAGGGCTGGTGGGGGCATTCAGCCAGTCAAGGCTGGTGGAATCAGGGTTGGTGGCCAATCAGTCCATCAAGGTCCAAAAACACACCAGACATCAGCTCTGGTGGCCCACCAAAAACTGTTTTTCAATAGGGATGAAACGATGCGACAGCACCGGAGGACACGTGTTTCGCCGTGTTTGCGGCTCGTCAGCCCTGGGTAGCTGCGCATCGTTCGGGATTGGCAAACCAGGGTCACTCAGCGAGCGATATACACCTGGGAGGGTGACTGAGCACTCCTCAATGCCACAGTGCGAGCCAGTGAATTATAAATAGGGGAAAAATGCCATTAAAGAAATAAGTAAATTATGCTTGACGTGTTTGAAATTCAAACTTACAGATTAAGTTGGCTTCTATGGCTGCACGTAGAGAAACAGATACTCATGGAACGATCGTTCCGCGCGGTGGAGAGGGAAGTTAGAGCGGGAACACCTGCCGCGCGGGAGGGTGTATTGTCCCTGTGTTTTGTGCATAGCTCACCATATTTGATGTAACGGAGGGAGGTCACGCCGGGCCCGATCACGCGCACTTTAAAGTCCCTCCTTGTCGTTAGAATGCATTGAAAACTTCCAGAGTAAAAGCTGTGCGAAAATAAGACAGATGTCTCATTCCAGAGGTAATGGAAACAAAAGTGCCTCGAGGAGGCAACAGATACCGATTGTTTTGTGTCACTTTTTCACTGTGCAAGCGCCTCAAGTGAGCGGACATCCGCTCTGGTACTTACACGGGCGATCACACAACTGCTTAGGGAGGGCACTAATTTCCGGATGCTTACTTCCCATTCAGCATTGCCACCAGTAAGCAGAATAAATGGGAACTGTAAAAGAAAAGCAATACTCGTTCCATCTTCGTTCCGGAAGCTGTAATGAATATTTTCACTGAAGGTCACGGTAACACGGAAGTTGATTACGACACAGAACGCGCATGTAATCATCATATCTGCAAGCTCTTCACGCGATGCAATTAATTTCCACCGGCTCACAGCAGCACGACCCTTTCTAGCGACGCGCGTAATATATTAGAAACTTTCTCTCGGATTTCATAATTCCCTTTGTAATCCTGAAGCTTTTTATACTTATTGTTTTCACCTGCTGATCGAACCAAATAGTATTTTTACGCTATGACAGTGGAAGTTCATCTGTACGAAAGGGATTCGGAAAACATTAGGCATCATAGTATACGTGCAAAACGCACGATAATTAGGTGCAGAGACTAAAATAGGATCAGTGTAGCGTTACAAAAAACGAAGGTATATGTATGTAAATTTGTTTTTTAACGCTTTGACATAGTTCACCTTTGTTGCTTCAACTGTGTAACGCTTAAAGCTTCTGCTGACACTGGGGTCAAAGTGACGGGCATAATGCCGGCATCCACCGACGCTGCTGACAGGAATGGGAGTGTGGAACAAAGCAATTAATTAATCAAAGTAAGCCTTCGGACGCGTTTTGATATATGCCGCGAATACCGACTCTGACGTCACTGTCTCATTAATTAGTGCTAACAATAGAGGTGGCGCGATGGTACTTCCTTTCTGGGCTTAATTATCGATACAATTAGTGGCGCTTCCGCTTTCGTGCATTCCGTATTTTGTTTCCTCGCTTTTGCAAATCATTCCTTGTTTGTGAAAGTGTCCGAGCCTGTGTTCGCTCTCGAATGACAACAGAGGTGCCGACCACTTATCTCTATGTATAATGGCTGGATCGCGCGTGTGAGAGGGGCTCGTGGGGGAGAGGCGTGCATTCGGGCCGCCATGTTGGAGGGCCCACTTGCGCCGGCTGCTCCCATAGGAAACAATAGGAAGCGATTTGATTTGAAGTATTTATTGCGGTTTAAACAGGCATGACATGCCCTTTAGTTTAAAGGAAATTTTAAAAAATACGGGCAGCCCCGCTTGAACTAAATGCAGACGACAGAATGCGTTGGGCCAACCAATATGGCGGCCGGTGACCACGCTGTGGAGCACCCTGTCCGCGATCCAGCCTATACTGTAGAGATCAGAGGTGCTGACGGACGATAACGATGTAATGGATGGCGTAGCAGAAAGAAGGTCCAAACACAACTGTGAAATTTGAACACTTGGCACTTTGCACGGTAGGGCGGACTCATCGGGACGGAACGGGATGTGGGGCCGGATTCACAAAGAGCTCGTTTCGACGGAATCTGTCGTAACTCCGTCGTACGGGAAAGTCACGACGAAGTGTAGATTCACGAAGGGCGCGCGTCGCAAAATCTTCGCAGCTTACGGCGGAATCCTGCGAGAACTCCCGAGCAGTCTTACGAAGAAAGATGGCGGCGTTATTTGGCAGCGGTGGATTTGGAGACGGGAAACAAAGACTCCGTAATACGCGCCAACGCATTGCACTTTGCCACAGAACCTTCCAGACCATCCCAGACAGAACCTTCGAGACCAAGTGACATTGAGGCACTTTTTGCTTGGTAACCTTCAACAAACGCTTCAACTTTGTGCTCCGTAAAATCGGGTCGCAGGGTTTTTAAGCATCCCCTACACCCCGCTAAAACACCCCCAACACCCCTCCAAATTGTCTGCAAGAAAGGCAAAAGAAGCATAAAAGCTGCAAAACTGAGTGCCACACACCGTTTACAAAACACCCTCACCCACCACCTCCCCGAGACGAACATACTGGGAATATATTTGCTGTGTCATCGAACGCGTTTCGCCTGTGATTGCATGGCATCCATTATGGCTACCGAAAGGCCGAGAGCACGTGCAGTAACAAAAAATTTGGGGACGAACAACTTCGTCTTCTTCTAATGGGACGACTCTTATTGGTGCGATCACAAATTTTCGTCATCGTTACCATAGCGAAAACATAGTCTCGCACCCTTTGGCTGTTTGTCTCCGAGGTGCACGTGACAGGAAGCGAGCAACTTCCTCTTCCTCGTCAAAGGGGGTACCCTATCCACTACGATAGCTTTGTGAATCGCGCTTACGACGCCATCGTACGCGCGTCGCAGGCTACGACGTCTTAGCGCATCTTAGCGTAACTTACGATCGCGTTTGTGAATCCGACCCCAGACCCTTTAGACAGACATACATTGCATTTATCCACTTCTCAACTATTCGTGATGCTGTTGATATTGACACCGAAAACCTAAGCGAGATCTTGAAGAGGCGCGTTTAAACAAAGCCGAACCAAAGTTAACATTATCTCCTGAAATTTCGTCAAAGAATTGCAAGATGTATGGTGGACATGGTTCTCAACCAAATCGAAAACTGTAAGCAACATTGCATAGTTGGGAAGTCCAGAGTAAAACTTCACTGCAGCAGAGTTATTCTGAAAATACGCTTGTGTCATTTCTCGTATGTGCCATATGTGCCTTCAGCTTGTAGACCTCGTGGTTTAACCTTCGGATTTCTTCTTCAAGTCGGAGAATATCAGCCATGGAGATTTCTGCAAAAATGTGAACAGGTCCTGTCAGTTATCTAGCAATGAATTGCTACGCACAACTTGAAACTTACCCGATGCAATTGCCTTGTCATGTGAAAGCGCATCCTGTAGTTGCCCGTCTTCATCATCTGCAAATGGGTGATCCACCGAAATGTCTAAATCAAAATTTCACATCATTTAAGTCACCAAAGCATATCCTTTTGCAAATTATCTGGATTAAAGTACTTAACATGTTAGTAAGTTTAATGGTAAGATGACCGCTACCTCAACTGAGTCCACACTCTGATGCTTCTGTGTCTGTACCAGCACTGTCAGCCACAGGCACATTTTTGGGTTCTGTGAGGTGCCTTGCAACTCCTGCCTGGCATGCTGCCCTATTCTTGCGCCTACTGTATCTACATGAAATCGCAATGACACAGTATGAGATATGCATGAAGACAGACACAATGAACAAGTACCAGGTACCTGTCTAAATTACAGTGCAGTCACTTGTTGTGACCAAGCTGGACGCTTGGTGCCCAGTACGGGTTGTTGACATCGTACAGAAGTGGTGGTTCACCTGAAACTGGCCTAGTTATGTTCTTCTAAACTCTAGCTGTCGCTGCCGCTCATATCAGGTAAAGACTGAATACTTTTGCACGTAATGCGAAGCATACCAGATCAAAACATCAGCTCACCAGATATGAAGTGTTTGCTACAAATTCTGTAATGGGTGGCACTTGCTTGCATGTCTTTTCGGTTGATGCGTGAGAGCCACTCGTCGCTCCTCCTCTTCTGCAACATTTTCGTCATCGTCATTTTGCAAATATTCGTTTACCAGCGAGGTCTCACGTGAATCCTCGTCTTCCTCTTCACTCTTCCTCTTTTTCTTGCGGAAACTTCTCTCGTTACAACCGTAAATAGCGCAGTTTACCATAGCGTCGCGTACAAAAACAAATACCACGAGGACACAGTTCAGCTAGCTGCAGAAGCGTGACCACCAGTGGGCGGGACCACATGTGCATGACGTCATTGCGTGACGTGCAGTGACGTGACATGCTCGAAAGCTCCTCCCACTGATGGTCACTTTTCGTGCTAGCGGCATTGCAAGATGACAAACTGCGCTATTTTTCGATGCGACAACCATAGTTTTCATAAAAGAAAATGTGAGAACGACAATGACGAAGCGCCTTTGGGATAAAAGAGGGGTACGGACGCGTCCGGATTTCAACACTAGAATGCTAGATAAGTCCGGCAGCTGCGCCGAAAAGTGACCACCACCATGGAGTCCAAACGGGTTCGCTTGACGTCATGTGAAAACACCCTATACTATTCGCATGTGAAAACACCCTATACTATTCGCGAAAAACGCAAGCTCATATATCTCGGTGACTGTCGACTTCGAGGGTACAATTAAATTTGCGAATTTTTTGGCGGTCTCGAAAAACGCGAAAAATCATGTCGCGCAAAAAACAAACAAATAAAAAACACACTTTTAGAGTAACTAACAAGTCACATTCAGCACAAGATTACGACCATCACTTTCGAGACGGATGCAGCCCTTGTAGCTGGTGTAGTACACTTTACCTTGGTAGCGCGGCTATTTGTTTCCGTGGTGGATTCCGAACGCCAGAGTATGCACATAAACACATCTAAGTGGCCCTAACTACTAAGACCTTAAATGATGCTCTCACCCAGCACAGTATTGTTGACTAGGGGAAACGATGACACATAAACCGAGTTTTTGCACCAGAACCCGAATTAAAGATTGTATGGACATCTTGCTCCCTCTTATAGTAGCCCACAAAGTCTGCCGATTGCTGTTCCCATTGCGAGGTGGCTTCGTTTCTCTTCTTCACTAGCGTCCGTGGCAGTGTGCACTCTTCTCGTTTGTTGAAATGCCAAAAGTGAGTTACAAACAGGAACTTTGCAAGGAATGGCTTCGGGACCCTGTGCTAAGGTACGGTTCAGAACGGCGGCAGATTGGACGAAACGGTATAGTGCTGGTTCTAGTACTTCGGTGTGGTGCTGGCACGCGAAGAGCTGCTTCGAGTACGACCTCCCCGGTACGACGACGAAGAAATGAACGAGAATGCGAAGCACGCTCCAGAACACGGCTCACGGCCATTATCTCATTGGTAGAAGAAGAAGAAGAACACCATACGCAGAGGTGAAATTACATAACTCTCAACGTGTTCATGCACTTTTCAGCGTTGAGCGGTTTTAGCGGCTTCTTCGCAAAATTTAGCGGATTCTACCGGAATCGGTTGGCTACTTTGGCGGATCATTCGTCTAGAATGTTGGCAACACTGCAAAGCCAAGCCCTCCTTCCATAAACAAGAATCTGTGTGCGGAAAACATGGCGGGAAAGTTGTGCATCTGTGTTACAGAAAACTTGTACGTATTGTATTTTGAAGCCATTTTGTATACTGTTTGATGCTACACTAGTTACACGGGCAATGTTGCTGAAACTGTCTCACTTGAGGTCTACGACATGTACGTCTTTTTGCTTCCAAAGGTGCAAGCTCGCATTAGCCTGAGTCTGGGCACACAGAGGGACGACAGGAACACACGACTCGCTTTGTTCTTGCATTTTTTCACGGATGCCAATTAGTCACGGTGAGCATGATTGGACCCGTATATATGTATTATAGAACTGAAAGCAAAGGCTGACAGCTACGCATCCTAAGCGTTATGCACGCAAGCCCTGCTTTCCGTTTGTTCAGGGTTGATGCGCATTACAGCCATTACACTGGATAGCACGAATCACGTGGCTCATTGGTTAGCGTGCTGTCCATGTCACGTCGAGACTGGGAGGTACCCGGGTTCGAATCCCGGTGCCGACTGTGGTGTCTGGGGTTTTCCGTTGGTTTTCCCTTAGAAGTCGGCCCATGACGCACATTCCTCTAGGGCGTCAGTCGAGACGTTGCCCACCGCTGTGAGGCCTCCGGAAAAGCACAATAGACCCATTTCAAAAATGAGCGCCACCTGTTGCGCTTTCGTCGAACTGAGCGGCGCCGGCCATGTTGCGGGAGAAGCCGACGCGGTTACTTCCCACTATTCCCTCTGGAGCAGACTGCAGACTAAATCAACCTATGACCTGTTGTGAATTTATATTTGTTTTTCTCTTCGTTGAAATGTGTAAATGATGTAAAAGTACACATTTGACATTTATTTGACATTATTCACATTTGAATCTTTCTTTTCAAGTGTTTATTTGTTTTATACTTGACAGTCAGAAAATATAGGCAACAGTGTTTGAAAATCAAAATGTGTCAGCTTAGGCTACACAACAAAATCAACGCACCGTGTCCCTGAAATTGCCATTTGCCCGAGAGCTTGGTTGTTCTCCTGATTTCTCCTTAGTGAATCAGCGACAAAAATTGGGCGGGTGGTATAACACCATAAAAAATTTAAACCCCCAGTGTTGGGGTTCATGGTTGTGGACAATGATGGGAAGTAGTTAACTACATCTAGTTAAACTACTGCATAGTAGTTAAAAAGTTGTTAGAAGCTATCTCTGGGAATGTAATTATAACTAGTAGTTAAACTACATTTTTCTGTACTTAACTACAGCAGTTATGTTACTGCGGGCTACAACTACTTCGCATTTTATGACCTGTTCTCCAACCTGCTTCGGAGCTCTTCCCAAGATTGTTTAGGATGGGCGAAATAAAATTTTCTGCTTTGCGCGTCACATGCCGGTATAAGAAACCAACAGCATGGTTAACTGGAGAAAAGGTTTACTGTCATGAATCCTACTAACTGTCTCGCTTGAGCTGGGGTCACTAAATACAGAGAGAACGGAGTAGCGACACTGAGCCACGCCGGTGAGCCAGCCCGCCATCTTGGGTCCGGTGCGCCTGCGTCGCCTAGCAATGGGACGCCAATCTGCCCTTTCTCCGCCGGAGAACAGCGCGCAGTCGAGCCAGCTAACAACCGAGGTAACCGATTTTGGATGGAGGGGACTCAACATGGACGGCGCGTTCTTGGAAAGAGAAATCACGTGATACGATCGGCCCAATCGCGGGCACCGAAAAGTGCCTCTGGCGAGGAAAAGGAATGCTATACCCTATACCCCTAATTATTGGCTCTAGGTTGCGCTGCTTAGCGGCTCTAACAAAAGGGAGGAAATCTAAAGGAAAACTAAACTAAAACTAAAGGAAAAAGGAAAGATGTCTTTGTAGCCAAACCGAGGACACTTCAAGACAAGAAGCCTAGGAATGCTGAGCTATAGTTGTGTTCAACTTAAGAGGGCATACCAGCTCTCCGTCCCAATGTATTTCCTATGGAACAGTTTTTATGCTTTCTCTCGGTAACCGCCGCGCAGATTTTGACGCGGGTGCTTTCATCATAAAGAGGAAGACGAGATGAAGAGAATTACGCTACAGGATTTCTCATATATGTCGTATGTATTTTACGGCGACGTCACGAATGCGAAAAAAATACACAATTTTTCTCCTCCCTCTTTGAAAAGGTTTTATTAAACTTCTATAGCCATTTCGAAAAAACTTTTCCATTACTCTCTCTGGAATTATTTCAGGAATCGATAGACATCAAATTTATATGTCTACCACTTATAGTTTTTATAAAAAAGCATGAAACGTGAGTACGCAAAATCGCCCACTCAAAGCCCCGTGAACGGCGTCATTCTGTGTTGCCATCTGGTGACGCGACAGCAAAACCGCGCGGATCGTATCCTTCCGCCGAGCAAGCGTGCGCGTGCGCACCTGACCGTCCTGTTGGCTCCTCTGTCCTCTTTACTTTCCCGGACCGCTGACTTAGGGCATGACCTTGGAGACCAGAACAAAAGCTTACTTAGCTGCTCGTAAAGGGATGATTGCCTGAGCCTGAGGCATTGTCGCCAACAACCAGAGACCAACAACCGTCTTCTTTTTTCGGTGCGCGTATAGAGAATTGAGATGAGTTTATTAGCTTCACATGAAACATCAATTTGCCCGATTTTGACGTTTCGGGTTTGTGCTTACTCAGTCAACTGTCTCATAAGGCTAACGAGAATCTGTCGTATTTACGATTAGTGGAAGGCCGACTTTACAAACATTCCAGTGACGTTCAACAGGACTGCCCTGTAATGTTCGTAATGTTGAAACAGCGATCAAGCGGATTACACACAGATAAATGTTCCTCAGGATAACTGCATTTAGAACTGCAGCTCTCTTTGTTCTTCTCTTTCTTTTATTGATCGATTTATTTTTATGTTTATCTTATTATTTTCTTTTTTTTTTTTCGTCAACGCTCCACGTGAACCAATAAGAAAAATCGATCAAGCGACTGCTGCACAATTATTTCCGCCCACGCAATGGGCAACCGTCTTTTCCGGAACCCAAATTCACGTTCGCGAAAAAAGGAAAACCAATGACAATGCTCGATTGCTTCGAACGGTGATATGCCATGTTTAAAAGTCCGACATCACTATTTACCACACAAACTCAACAAATTCCGATGAAAAAATGGCTAGGAAGCAAGCGAGCTGCTGAAGATGATGCATGATGTCAAACCCCGAGACTAGGGAGCACGAAGGGACAGACACGAACAGGTGTTTTTGAGACTTCGTGTTTGTGTCTGTCCCTTCGTGTTGCCTAGTCTCGGGGTTTTACATCATGCATCAAATTTCGCTATCTGTCCAAGTCATTTTAGCGAACGAGATCCACATTTTTGGCTCTTAGGCTTAGCGGGGCGGACGCGACGGAACAGCACGTTAGGTCGGTGTTTGTATTTTCATGTTCATGTTGTTTATTTTTCAACGGCGACTTCGATCACGTTATTTTGAGATACGGCCAATTTTTCGATACCGGTTCCCTGGATTTTCCATCTTTCGACACTTCTTGCTGGTTGCGCGTTGGATGACCCAAAACCTGTACCCGTCGTTCTTTGCACCGCAAACAAAAGGAAGCCTTCTGAGGAAGATAAGGAACTCCGGGTCACTGGGGATTCTCAACTGAACTAGTGACGAAACTAGTAACGAAAGGTCTGGTGTAATGTGAAGTACCCTGTGAAAACCAAGGAGTGTCTAACAATATAGTACTGAAGTTTCCGGGTAATAATCAGTTCATTATGAGACGTAATTTGTGCTCCGAGACCTCCTCGCGTACATAAAGACGGAGTTCAAAGAGTTTTAGGAGCTTCCCCTTCTCCTTTTCTTATTTCTTTTTTTTTTCTAAATAGCTGTTGCTAAATGCAATGCATTTATTTAGGCTGACTGAGTGTAAGTATTGAGACTATCAAAAGGCCGAAAATCATAACGTCGAACTATCAGAAGGCCGGAAGCCAGAAGACCAAAAAATCGTAACGTCGAACTGTCAGAAGGCCGAAAATAAGAAGGCTGAAAATGGAAAGGCCAAAGAGACACGGGGTGAGCACTCCAGTGAATGACCACTGAATGGGATGATGTTGATTATGAAAACGTTTTGTGGCTATTGTATTAGAAATCAAATAACTGGAATGCATAGCATTTGGTGGTCGCAAATAGATTAGCCAGCGAAGATGAAAAACACACCGATCACATTATAACCGAAATTATATTCCGAAATCCTAAGCTGTTATTTGAAGAAAAGTAATTGATAACAGTACAAACATGAGTAAGAAACATCATAAACAGCATAACAGCATTTGATCGAACGCCGTTTGGTCGAAAGCCGTTTGATCGCAAGCCGGTTGATCGACGCCGTTTGTTCGAAAGATGTTTCTTCGAAGGGAGTTCGAAGCTCGCAGCGTGTCCTTAGCACCTCTTTTTCTGTAACTTTTGACTCGAACATATGGAGCAGGCAATCAGTGTCCTCTCCTTTTTTGTTTGTTTGTTTCTTGCTTCTTTTTTTTTCAGCTAAAGACCCCACTGGTTATTTGCAGACCTTTGTCATTCACGAACAGCACAGCCTTCTGGCTTTTTACTCTCTCCCATCTGAAAATAAAATAAAATTGAATAGAACAATGTGGAAGTATCCCGCGAAATTGTAACGGGACCCATTACTTCAATCCCCCGGAGATGAACTCCCTACCCATCATCCTGAAATAAAGTTGTTGTTGTATCCCGCGAACCAGTGGGACACATACCGAAGAAAATGTCTTCACGATCGTACGATCGTATGGTTTCTTTTTTTTTTCTTCTTTTTTTTGGGGGGTAGCAGAATTCGCTTGCGCGAATTCAACCTCCCCTTGTTATTTATTTATGTAACCAACCAACGACAACAACAACAAAATGTCTTCAAGTTGGGAGCAGCCAATAGTCTGTGCTTCTTCTGGGCATGGCACGAAAAACTGTCCGAAAACTGGCCGAACCGAAATCGGGACCGAACTTTTTCTGTGCATCACCGCGTGCTACCGAAATGCACCCCAAATTTCGGCCGAAGACTTCTGGCCTTGGGGAACATCGCCTTTCAACAATCCAGCTCAATGAGATAATCCCTGTATTCATAGAAGTAGAAATCGCACACACGGCAACAGTCGACCCGACTGCTACGTCATCGTTGCTATGGTTCTCCTTCCGGCTGAATAGCCATTGGATGCTTCTCCTTTTTCGGTTGGCGTCACTTCCCATTTCGGAGGAGAAATCTGGCTTGGTCAGATCGGGGCGACTTCGGCCCGAAATTCTGTTCCCCGAAAAAAGTCCGGTCCCGAATTCGGTTCGGAAAGAATTCGGACGCTTTTCGGGCCATGTGGTTCACGCTAAATGGGATAGTGATATGTGCACGAAAGGCACTCGAAGTCTGAATGCTAAGAAGGAAATTTCGCCATAGTATAAAATAAAGATATTGTATTAACAGCCATATAAAACTTTAGTTCAATCTTGTTTAGAGTATGTATCTGCTTCAAACGAACCAATAAAAAATCAAACGACCGCTGCCGTTTCGATCAAACGGTGTTCGATCAATTGGCTTTCGACCAAATGTCCCGCGTTCGATCAAGCTGCTTTCGTTCTTGCGGAGGACATTTCTCTAGGGGACATTTTTTTTCTGGGGATGTTTCTTCCCGGGGACATTTTTTCCGGGGAGGAAAATCCGGCATCTCGGGCGAGCTTTGAATATATGAAACGGCTTCTCCGTGACCATTCCTTCATTTGGCAACTAGCGCTCATATTCATCTCTGGAAACGTCAGTTTTGTAATTGCATCTGTGTTGCCCTACAAGAATAGTGATTTTCCTGTCCCACATGATAAGGAGACCGAGCTGCACTTTTTGCAACACTCAAACAAGAACCTGTTATGTTGTCAGGTGACCATTGTTAATATTTTTCTATTGTGTGCCCTTTTATTTTTTGTCGAATCGTTCCTCTTGGCGTCCAGAAAAAAAAGTATATGTTGGGAATATCGCGACTCCCGCTGCGAGGTCTCGCCGCTCGACCTTTCCGTATCTTCCTTGGTTGGGTCGACCCGAAGCCTTTATCGCCCTTCATGTTCTTTGTACGGTTTTGCAAAGTGGCACACCAAGGCGAGAAGAAGGGAGTCTTCTGTCACTGGGGGTTGTCGACAGACATCATTTTTCTGAGCCGATGTGAAAGAAAAAGGAGAGGGAACATGGGGGAAAGGATTACTGTAGTTTTCTGGTAAAGAAGTCTATTCTGCGATGAAAATTTTGAAAAGTATTTTGCACCAACGCCCTGTAAATGAAGTCAAATATTTGATAATGCTTACTTACCAGAAATATACATACCAAAATGTCATTTTTGCATGAATAATAGAGTTATTATCAAGGTAAATTGCGTGTAAGCGTGTGCAGAAAAAAAAAAAAGAAAAAGGGAATACTGTTTTGAGCACTAGATTTTCCTGACTGGCATTGTAAGCGCTGTGTGTTTATAGCCTAATTTACAGTACATCCAGTTGAGAGCCTCCGTGATACCGACATCTCGGGCGAGCTTTGATAGCATATGAGGTTACCTTTCCTTGGCCATTTCCTGATTTCTTAATTGGCCATCGCCTTGTGCTCAGACTCACTGCTGGCAACATTCGTTTATAATACCATCTGTGTGTGTGCCCATATTGCCATCCATACTATCCGATCACACCTATACGTCGGCATACACTAAGTATGCACTAGTAAAACAATACGAAGAGCAACTAAAAATTACATAATATCAGTCAGTACAGACAACAAACACAACAACAAACAACAACAAAATAAAAATAACAAAGTACTCATATAGCAATAGGAGACAAGCAAAAAGACGTGAATGTCTCGAATCGAACTGCAGACCTTTCGTGTCAAAGTCCGACACTTTACCTCTCGACAAACAGCGCAGAGGGTGCGGGCCGCCTTAAACTTGCGAGGTCAACCATGCACAATGGGGATTATTTCGGGAGTCGGAGGCGAACGGCGTGATAAGGACGGCGAGCGTGGCGCCATCTAGAATCGGGAAAATCGTGAATCGGAGTTGCTCCCCGACTGGTATGGCCTCTTAAGAAGGAAAAGCAGCCTAGTGCGTCACCTACATGAGCTGTTGGAGATAACGAGATACAATAGCGCGCCAAGAGAAATACTGCAGCGCCACCAAGCGCCATCAGTAGGGGAGCGCCGCGGCGCAGTGTCATTGGCCGGTCCTAACAGCCAATAGACCGTTTACAGCAGCAAGTTGCTTCGGGCGCTAATAGATGGCGCCACAGTAGCCACGCCATTGCTTGCCTCCTGCGAGTGCCTTTGCCTATGTGAGTGCTTCCGACCTTTTTTGCCGCTATGCTACAGTTCTGTTCAAAATCTGAAAAAGCAGAGGGAAGACCTGTTCCGTGATTGAGTGTAGAAACTGTGACAAAGATCTGATCGTGTGGGACGAAGCTGTTTGTTAAATTCACGACCCGTCGCTATACAAAGACTGCCCGCGTTCGAGGCATTTTGCAATGCACGGGTTTCCACAAAGAGAGAAAAACAAGCTGATTTGACAACGGTAGGTATCGAATCTTCAGAGGAAGGATTTCAAATCGGGAAGGATTTCAAGTCAGCGAGGGTAAGTAATGCAGCCCTCAAATTGGCGCAGCATTTCTGTGTGAGCCCCAAACTCTGCTGTAGGCGTTGGCTGCTGCTTGTGAGAATAAACTTCCCCAATAGTAGCAGGGGTCACGTTCCTCGCAGTTGAACCGTTCCACGTACATGCCTTGTCAGTGCACGAAGCACTCGTGAGCCCCTTGTTTGTCGCCTCTACAACCTTGATGACCAGTGTACAAATATGACTGCACCTGCTGCTCAAACCCGCTTTACATGTGCATGCTGCCGCCAAAGTGGGCCCGAAGCGAGTCTCTCTACACGTTCTGCTCACTGTTTGTGTCGACCTGATGTCGGCCTTTAAAATTCATACACCATCGTTGCACTGGCACAGTACTACACCGACATGGCCGCTGTCAACCAGCTTCCTTGCGTTTGCGAATTCTCTGTATTTCAGCGCAGGCTTTCCGTCTCCCTCTAGCTCATTGATCATGTGGTTGTATACATCTGAAATCAACAATAAAAGTATGCTACTACATAACGACAACATAACAGCCCTTACATGCATATCTTTCCCAGGTAGTTGTAGCAACAAAATTATAAAACACTGAAGCTTTCCTTTAGTGGCTACAAGCTCTCATGTACCCCAACTCTTGCGATAAAAACCAAGAAATCACGAGCTTACGATATTACACTACGAACGTACCCACAACGTAACGTATGCCCAACAAAAGAAGAGAGAAAAAAAAACCGCCGAAATATATAGTAACTCGAGCACAGTGGGGCCGATCATGTGGGACGCACGAGGACAGAAATGTCACTCTAAATCAAGCAAATCACTCACCTGAGCGTTGAAGCTTCGGCCAAAGCCTCATGACATCCTTCCATCCGGAATTCATTGCAAAAAGTTTAAAATCGTGGAAAGCGTCTCTGGGTTGCACCGCCGTACTACGTGCGCCATGTCAACAGGCAGTCGAAAGAGAAGGCAAGCAGTGGCGCGCAAGGTCACGTGCGCTAAGATGGCGGCGCCCAAATAACTCTGCTGTAAACGGTCTATACGGAAGCAGAGTGATTACATTAACTCGCGCAGGAAGGAGCGTGACCTCTCTGTGTCCAAAATAATGGTGCCGTGATGTTACACGTAAGGTTCGTCTGCCCTGTATCGCGACATGCTGCTCGTGCCGCAGGGTATTACTGCGGCTAATTTCGACCACCTGGGGTTCTTTTGAGGTGCGCCGGAAATCTCCAACACGCAGTGCTGGAAGCAATGTTTAACTCCCCCACACTGCTACCATCCTCGGCCGGGATCGAACCAGTGAACTTGAGTTCAGCAAGCCAACAATATTACCGTCTGAGCTACCGTGGCCTGCTCTCTGTGTCCAGCCATATCCTACATGCGGCGCAGTAATATTTTGAAAGCTGACGGGCTAGATTTCTTCTTCTTCTTCTTAGAGGGGCCGTAAACAGGTACAAAAGGTGCACATTTTTTTGTGTTATATTAATGAAATTTATGCAGTGAAAACTCCTTGCAATTACTAACGCTCAAAAACAAAAGGCGCTTGCATACGGATGAAATATTCACTGCACTCTTTCGCATTTTAGCTCCGCCCCGCGCTCTAACTTTACGTCATTTTGACGTAGCGCTTTCATCGCCAATTACGATCGAGTGTTCCACGTATGATTTTATTTCAAATGGGGAATTGGACTAGATGAACGTGAATCCTCTTCTATTCAAAATCTAAACAATTACAGCCTCAAACTGAAAAAGAAATGCGTTTAATTTAGGTATCATACGCGCACTACGTTTTCTGGGCAGTAGCACACCACGAGCGCGAATGAATATCCGGGACTACAGTTCCGGAATCTTGGGTATGTGCGCGATGGAACATCTTCGTCATCTTCGAATGGTTCCGACAACTGGGCTGCCGTACTTTGGTTTGAGCCACGCGGCATCGCGTCACTAGCTCGCGTGGTACAGTGGATAGCGTGCTGGCCATGTCACGTCGTGACTGGGAGGAACCCGGGTTCGAATCGCGTCATGTGATAGCAGCCCAACTGTTGACGTTTGCGCCAGCCGTAGATGTTGAAGATGTCATGACGTTGAAATTCGGAACCACGGAGCGCAAAACGTCGATTCACACAAACAAACTGAGCGCTCCGACTCACAGCTGATAACGAAGTACGTTTATTGGCTGGTAATTTGAAACGTCATGTGCGCAGCTCGGCCCCCCGATTCGACGGCAAAACGCTACGTAGCCATGTGACGTATGCGTGGTGGAGAGAGGCTCGCTGGTTACTCATCTTTGAAAGCAGTTATATGGGTCAATGAGCTGGCACGAGCCGAACGAAATGTATATTTGGGTATTATGATCTGCGCTCTTTCATGGGGTATCATTATTTCAGAAATGTTTGGTGGCCTGTTTACGGCCCCTTTAAGTTGAACACGACTAGAGTCACATTTACCCAGGAAGGGCTCGAAGGATGCCACGTATCATCTTTGAAGCGACCACACGGAACAGCGGCAGCGGGCGGGGAGCCGTCGAGCGACGGGCTGAGATCCAGGACACGCCGCGCTGATTAGCCAGCGATGCTTGCAGAAGCATCTGTTCGACGACCTTGGAGAAGCTTCTCTACTTCCTCTACTTCACCGACGCGCGCTTTCTACAATGTTCGCCGACTGGGTCATTCCACGTCAAACGTCCGAGTAAAAAATTTGACCATCGCAGATATTGTTTTAAAAAATCAGGCGGTGTTGTTATGATAAGAAAACATTACTGATCATCTTTCTGCGCGTTAAAAAATTTTTTCGCCTTGAAATTTGAATATGAAATTGACGGAATTGCGCAGAACCGCACCTTCCAAAAACTAATCGCGCTGCGTAATGGAGAATGAAATTGGGCATATTTTTGGACGGGATGGCAGCTGAGATAATGATGCTAGCACCTGAAGTCTCAAAACGCACTGTGGACATGTTCCGTGCAACTTCAATGGCATGCAAAACACTGCCAAAATTGCAAACTTTGCCATTTTATTTCACGCACATGCTGAACACAAGAGCGTTTGAAATAATTTATAGGCAAGATACTGTAGGGCTGTACAGGATTAAAAATTGCCGTCCTGAATAACGGAGGACAAGTTATCGAAAAAAATACGTTAAATTGTCATTTTTTCTGAAAAACGGTAAGTTTGGCTCGAAATATCGAAAATGGTGGGCCGCGCAAAATACGAGGGAAGCTCTCTGAGATAGTATCAGGTGCATTGAGCGGTCTGAGAAAGTTTCAAAAAGGTATTATTTTTTGTTTCCGAAAAAATAATTTTTGAAGGTTGGCATGTGGAGCGCTCTGTGCCGCCGAACAAATGTCACGGAGAGCTCCGGCGATGCAGCCGATCGACGGCGCATCAACACTTCAGTCGTCTGCTAAGAGTCGTCTGCTACATGAGTGGGCTTCGTAATGCAGTTTCGGCAGCTATGGATGCTTTCAGAGAAGTTTCGTCCCGAGAACTTCCTGTTGCAGCAAATGACCACTGGGATGGCAAGTTTTAACATCTCTTTGGCACACCTTTACGTTTCGCGACGTTTACGGTCGTTTTATCGAATTTAGAGCACATGGTACTGTCACAAGCGCAACTAAAAACAGACGGGGCTCCACGTAATATTTCTGCCTCGCACAAATTTAGCACAGTGCCTGCCAAACTATAGCTATATATCACGAAAGTCAGAAATGTAATTTCAGTTTGGCCTATCCGTTTGTCGCGAGTTTAACTGTCACTTCCAAAGTTCATGCGCGAGATTAACATTGTAAATGTTCCCATTTCGCAGGAGCTGCGTGTCTCCCGCGTGTTGTTTTGGGCCAGGAATGTGCCATCGCACTGTCTATTCTGAAATCATGTTGCGTAACGTTGAGGATCTTCCAGAAGTAGAAAGGGAACTGGTAATACTTCGAGCGAAGGCAGTTACTCCGCGATTGATATGTGGTCATCATTACGAGGTCTACGTTAGGAAGTACCTTATTAAGAGATTAATTAGAAGTTAGTAAGCGACCGTATTTGCACCCAAGACATGCATGAACCCATTTTCTCAACATGAATCTCGTCGAAAAGGAACAAAGGTGATCTCGTTGCAGCTTGCGCGAAAGCTGCCTTACCTGAAGCTGGTGCCTGGGAACAGGCTTTGTACCCTGTGCTACATGCAGTGTTATAAGGCGAAAGGCGAAAGTGGCGAAGAAGAATTGTTGCGAGAATCGAATATCGAAGTGTTGAGTGCTTGGCAGAGCGACAATGAGGCCGGCCCAAGCACATGCCCCGGTGCAGTTGGCGATAGTCCTGTGAACAGACAACAGAACGCCAAGCGGCGTCACGTGCACAGCAAAGGAAAAAGCTGAATTGCAAGGGCCGCTAACCTCAGGAGAGCAGGATTCCTCAGATTCATCTGACGGTGCAACAGGTAGTATAACTGGCAGTCGATCATCTTGGAGGAGGGTTACAAGGCGATGATGGGCGATTTAAAGCGAAAGTTCAGAACGGAGGGCAGCCGTTCGAAAAAGGCAGCAATTCTTACACTTGCGCCGAATTCATGGTCCTTTGATAGCACCATGGCACTTTTTGGAGCCCCAGAAAGGCTCGTGCGACAAGCCCGACGCCTGAAGGAGACACACGGTGTTCTAAGCGAACCGAAGCCCAGGACAAATAGGCCGCTCCAGGAATCAGTGAAGGCCGCGATTGTAGCATTCTACGAGGACGATTCCATATCCTTGTGTCTGCCGTGCAAAAAGGACGTACTTCGCGGCAAACAAAAACGGCTGATGCTCCTGAACCTAAGAGAGGCGTTTGAAGTCTAGAAATCTCAAAATACGGAAATGAGGGTTGGGTTTTCCAGTTTCACTGCATTGAGGCCACAGTGGTGTGTTCTCGCCGGTGCAGCTGGAACTCACACTACTTGTGTATGTCAATACCACCAGAATGCAAAGCTCATGATACACGCAGCAGGGTTGAAGGAAGATTGCGAAAGCTTAATATCCCGAATCATTTGCGACGTGCACAACGAACATTGCATGACTGCGAATTGCGATCGATGCCCTGGAATGGCAGCCCTAACAGACCATTTGAGCAGTACCAGCCTGCACCGTCAGGATTCTACAGAACCAATTGTGTACAAACGGTGGGTGAGTGGTAAACGCTGTAGGCTGGAGACCTTCAACCTCCCAGCGGACGACTTCAAGGAAAGATTAGCGGAAGTCATCAGTGAGCTTGCGGCGCACCACTTCGTCAGCAAGTCGCAGGCATACTTGCGCGACCTGAAGGGTCATCTACCCGACACAGATGCCATCGTTGTGATGGACGTTGCCGAAAATTATAGTTTTATGGTGCAGGACGCGCCGCAAAGTTTCCATTGGGACAGCTTTCAAGCAACTGTTCATCCGGCATGCATCTACTATCACGAGCAAGGCGAGGTCGACGGTTCTCTCCACGTGAAGTCCTACGCCATCATTTCAGATCATCTCACACACGACAACCCAACAGTGTACGCTTTTCAGAAAAGTATCATAACGGAGATAAGATGTGCTATCCCGGGTGTAACCAAGATTCACTATTTTTCCGATGGGGCAAGCTCTCAACACAAAAAAAAAAGAAAAAAAAATTCGTTAATCTCTGCCACCATGCTGACCACTTCGGGATCGACGCGACATGGCAGTTCTTTGCTACATCGCACGGCAAAGGGCCATGCGATGGAATTGGGGGCACCCTGAAGCGGTTAGCTAAAAAGGCAAGCCCTCAACGACCATTCACGGAGCAGATTTTGACTCCAGTACAGCCGTTCCGCTGGGCACAAGAGGCGCTCAAAAATATCACTCCTATCTGGGTTTTGGATCTTGATGTTCAGAAAGCAAGTGAATTCCTACAGCACCGGTATCAAAACGCGTCGCCGATTCCAGGCACACGCCGCTATCACAGCTTCGAACCACTTGATAAGCACACAATCAATGTTGGACTAACGTCGTATTCTAAGAAGCAACGGTTCCCGTCACTACGAGGACCTGTACCGGACGACTGAAATAATGATGCGCCGTCGATCTTCTGCGGCGCTCGCCGTGACGTTCGTTCAGCCGCACAGGCCGCTCCACGTGCCAACCTTCAAAAATTATTTTTTCAGAAACAAAAAATAATACCTTTTTGAAACTTTATCAGCTTGTTCAACTCACCTGATACTATCTCTGAGAGCTTCCCTCATATTTTTCTGCGGCCCACCATTTTTGATATTTCAAGCAAAGCTTACCGTTTTTGCGAAAAAGTGACGACTTCACGTATTTTTTTCACCAACTTATTCTCCGCTTTTCTGGACGGCAATTTTTAATCTTGTACAGCCCTACAGTATCTTGCCGATGAAGTATTTTCAGCGTTCTTGTGTTCAGTATGTGTGTGCAATAAAATGGCAAAGTTTGCAATTTTGGCAGTGTTTCGCATGCCATTAAAATTGCACGAAACATGTCCAGAGTGCATTTTGAGTTCTCAGGTGTAAGTATTATCGTTTCAGCTTCCATCCAGTCTAAAAATGCGCGCAATATCTTTATCCATTACGCAGCGCGATTAGCTTTTTGAAGGTGCGGTTTTGCGCAATTTCGTAAATTTCAAATGCAAAGTTCAAGACCGAAAATTTTTTTAACGAGTTGAAACTTCATCAGTGATGTTTTCTTATCATAACAACACCGCCTGATTTTTTAAAGAAAAATCTGCGATGGTCAAATTTTGCACTAGGACGTTTGGCATGGAATGACCCAGCTGTGTATAAAAGCTTGTGAGCTCCCAGCCGGAGCATCCTTTACCCTAGTTCTGTCTAAGAGCTACCGCTCTTGTCGCCGTCTCGCTCGCCTGTTTTCATCCGTGACATTTCTGGTGGAGGTGCGGGACAATCCGTGCTCAACTGCCTGGAAGAACAGAAACGACTGAGTCGAAGACAGCGTGGACTACCTGCGGAATTCGGGCCATTGGGACCCCCAACCCGCAAGACGATGATACGTGGCAATATACCAGTAGGCCACTGTTGCACGGTGTTGAGAATGTCAGTGAAACTTTGTAAGCCTGGACAGTGTAGATTTCACCGAGTTTCTTTTTTTTTTCTCGTCTTTTTTTATTTTTTTTATCCTGCTCTGTTTGCTCAGCTTTTGTATTAATCAGTGAGTGAAAGGACATGGCGGTATGACTATTGTCTTCTCTCCAAATTGGTAGCGATACCGACAAATATGGAAAGATTAATTTTTGGCTGTATAGAATAGGGAAGATAAACGCTTTGTTGTGATCCTTCCCCACATAAACCACTTCCAGCTTTTCGAAACGTGGTCGAACCAAGAAACCCATAGTAATACACAAGCACGTCTCAGAGCATGATTATATATTTTTCTTCTTCTTTTCTTTTTTTTTCAACAAAAGGAGAGGTAACAGATAGGAAAAAAAAGTACAGACATGAACTGTATACTATGCGTGAACAGAGCAACAATGGTTCTTTGAATTGCGCAATTTCTAATTCGCGGTGTGTGCTGCCTGTGTTAATCTTCATCTGGGAAATTGGGCTCTGTAGTTTCACCCGTGACAGAACGTGTTTTGTTGGGGTTTGTTTTTTCATTTTTTTATCTTTCTTCTTTTCACCTCCGTGTGACCAGTGGGCGATCTTACCTAGGGTGCCTCAATACCAGCTCCCTCTGCACCCTAATCTTACCGTGTTTCATCTTTCTTCGATGTGTTCGCAACACCATGGTGGTATTTCTTGCTTCTACGATGTATGCGCTCAGAATTTGTGACCGCATTCTCGGTCCTCTCTATATCCATTGCTTGTACGCCTTGTGCCGTGCGGAAAATATTTAGGTGGTGGTGTTGCACCAATCTTCGTCGAGTTCAATTGCGCTCATGACACATGGATAGGGATACTAGTGGTTTCGAGCTATTGGCTAGTTGGGAACGAAAGCCACATGCATGTATCACCAGGATTTGTACATAATTGAGGAACGCGAAAAATACTCACAGCGTTTCAAAGCGTACCTGGTGTACCATACCGTGACATACATTGCATGTTTCATTTTGATGCGGTTGTGTACCCGTCTTGACGTAACGGTCTATACAGCGTTACGTTTGACCTACGACCAACGAAAAACCTGGTACCTAAGAAGTGTTGCGGGACAGTCAAGATTTGAGCGCGTTTTGTCAGACAGATTTCCCGCCTAGGACAGATCCAGAGGCTACATTTTAAAACGCGATTTTAGCCAAAAACTTGGCATCCCCCAATTCTTTGAGAAGTGCTTACAAAAACAAAGCCTCTGAGAGTGTGACATGTACATGCACACAAACCAAAATAATTGTTTTAAGACACACTCTAGATGCGCACCTTCTTGACGTTTTTGGTCATTGCTGCCACCACCGATTATGACCCCGCAAGACTAAGATGAAAGATGAAAGATCCCAAGAAAGTCCCTGATGAAGAGGAAGTATCATCACGTGCATGTAGAGACGTTGAAGAAGAAGAAGGCACGCGCTGATGCATTCCACAATTTGTCTCAAGATACGTACGACCTGATGCAGCGTTATGTCTTCTCGGTGTCTTCGTGGAAGTGACCATCCTTGGTGGGCTTTCTTCCGAGGGATTTGCCTGTGCAGCCCAACTGCCATTCTTAATACCCTATGGTTTTGACGCGTTCCTGGAGTGCGACGACCTAGACTTCCAGGACCTCAAGTGGGCCTTCGCGGTGCTCAGTCTCCTGTGTTCGCACTGCGACCGCGGCTCTCGTAGACTTCGGGACCTTCTTAGGAAGACAGCTACATCTGAAAACTTTGCGACAAAGACGCTGCCAAATTTTGCGTTCAGGTTTCGTCACTCGAAAACTGTTCTCAGCAGGTAAGGACGCATTGTTTTGTTAGTGAGAATATTTTATGTGCTTTGCTTCAAAAGTACGCAATTAGTACGTCGTCTTCGACGAGTGTGTTTTGGCAACGTCATCTGTGTAAGTTTGAAGCATCCGTGCGCGGGCACTACGTTGAGACGCGAAGGCATGCGCGCTCCTAGGCGGATCACAGACGTCTTCAGACTTGTGGGCGAACTTGACCTGTTGTAGTTGACTTGCCCTGAGCTTGACTTGTCACTGGAAGCTTACGCCTTTGTTTGCGTACGAGTGTTCTGTGCTGGGTTATTTACAGAACTAGAAAATGATTAAGCAAGTGCCTGCTTTTTCAGCTGGAATCCCTCGTTCACCTACTGGACGTCTTGGAGGCCATAAAGGAATTTGTTCTGAATACGGACACCTTCCTTAGCCTACTACCCTACATAACGGCGATGGTTGATTCACTGCGTGAATCACAATTAGGCATCGACGACATCTACAATAGGGCCGTGAAGTTGGAAGCGTTTGCGACGAGTGGCGCCATGCTGGGTAGACAACGTGTGTTGTCCCACCCGGACTTCAGAACTCTCCCAGTCGTTCCAGCATCTGAAGAGTTGCTAGCCAGAGAATTGCCTCATTTGACGCCTAATCGTGTCCGTGGGTCGTATAATAGCACGGAGCACTATCTGGACGTCCAGTTTAGGCTGCTTCGTGAGGATTTCGTCCGTCCGCTCCGGGAAGGGATAAGGGAGTGCGCACGGGCACAGGAAGTCCGTGGATATAGATACAGGTAAACTTCGTATAATGCCAGAATATTGCGAAACTTGCCGTCTCTTGCTCAAAAATTGATCAGCCTTGTCGGAGCCACCCATGTTTATCGATACCATGCGCTTATATCATTACTATGGCGCATGTGTATCGTATTTTATTTTTGCGTTGATATATGCCAGTAACCATACTGTGAGATGGACATTTCAGGAGGGTTTTAGTGGATCGTACCTGCTAGAACATAGCATGCACAGTACGCAAAGAGTGCTTGCGCGCATGAGCTGTTTTTCAGGAATAACATCCCAACGTAAGAAGCATTTGCGGGAGCACCTCGTAGGATTTGGGCAAGCATATCGTCTACTCATTCGTTAAGATCGAAAAGCAAAGTGTACTGCAAGTACAAAATAACGTTAAACATTACGAGAATGCATTCACACGTTCTACCACTTCTTTTTAGACCAGCGGCAGAGTGGGTTAAGGCGTCCCGCTCGTTGATGGTAGCCAAGGTCGTGCTGAAGACTGGGAAGTGGTGGGTTCGAATCCTACCACCGGCTTTGCTGTCCGAGGATTTTTCCGACGACTTTCTAGACAAATGTCCTCAGTTCTCCTGAAGTCAGTCCAGGACGCATACTAACACCCCCTGTCCCCCACTCCTTCCTGCTGTCCTCTCTCTATCTGGCCACTTCTATACGCCGCTCATAGCCACAGTTGCTTCGCGGCGCTAACACGGAATTTTAAAAATACGTTCTTTCTATTTCGGCTGTCCAAGCCCTACGACTCAGTTGCAGGCGTTGACTCTTGCGTCAAGTGCGTTCGTGGAAATAGCTTGCGCGCTGGAGCCCGGTATACTAAAATGTGTGCTCCGTCAGACGCGTACAGTCTTGACTGTAGCGTTACGCGAAACGATTGCGTGCGATCTACTGAGACTTCGCGGGAGCATTTGAAGCATTACAACGGTCTGCGATTCTTGGTCATTAAAACGGGCGCGAGATAATTAGTTTTACGTTTAATTAAGCCGATGTATTTCTGTGCAGGAAAGAAATATTCCACAAGTTGGACGGCGTCAACGTCCATTCCGGCGTTGTCGTCATTTCCTCTTCCGTCAACGCAGATGGAAGGGTATACGTTGTGCAGTTCGACGCCTCGAGCTTCTCAAAGATACTCTGGAAGGGAACGAGGCGCTTCATTCCCGGATCGCTTCTTTGCTTCAGTAAGGACAACTTCGAGACAATCCAGGTGGCTACGGTGTCTCGTGCCACTCCAAGTATGCTCGGCAGAGGCGTCGTTGAAGTCACATTCTGGAATTGTAGCAGCGCAGTCACGGGCCAGTTTGTTGTTCTGGAAAGCATTGCATACTTCGAGGGTTATCGTCATGTATTCCAGGCTCTGCAAAACACGCACGTTCTTCCACTGGAAAAGTACATCGTAGGTGAGCTGATACAGACCAACGTCGTTACTATATTCAAGTATTCCTGGTACGTAGGCAAGAACGTCACCACGTGATCTTAGGTTGTAGGCGCTTCCGTAATATATGTATTTTCCTTTCCCCATCGACTATACGCACGCGTTTGTGCACATAGTGTGCTTCCCGACATGCGTGATTTATATAGTTGAATGTTGAAGAATAGCATTTCATGACTTCGTGTTACCTATTGGAGCATGTGTCTCGTGTGGCTATATGTAACGCAGAAAGAGCGTTCTCTGGAACCCCAGGACAGTTCATGGCAGGCCGCGCAACAAAACTGTTTTGCACAGATATACAGGGTGTCCACGCTAAGTGTGAACAGATTTTTTTTAATATATATAACACGTTTTCTAAGATGAAATCAATTGCAATATAGCATATGCTGAAGGGCACTCCCTAGCAGGGCATTAGCAAAGTCCAAAGGCAATGTCTTAATTAAATTTCATTAATTAACTTTTTAATTATAAAAGCTACAAAGTTGTCCCAATGAGAACATCTGTTCCTTTCGGTCACCTGATATCGTAGCCGTTTTCAGAACAAAAATCCGTTCGATAGATCGCCCGCAAAAAATTCGTGAAGGAACGCCATTTTTTCTTTATTTTGTTCATTGCGCTTCTTAGAAGACGCGTATTTCCTTCATCCCCAACGGGAGACGGGGAAGGAGCACAGTGCCGCCTCATGTGTCGAAGATGAGCTTTAACTTGCGGAAACAAATCAAAAACAAATGTATCGGGTGACTCTATCGGAACTAGCCTTATCTTGGGGTGCATTTTCTGTTTCCTTTTAATCTTTTTCCATGACGCGAGAGGCGATAGTGTGCTCTTTCTCCCTCTCACATTGGGGGTGAAAGAAAGACGCGTCTTCTAAGAAGCGCAACCTGGATGAACGTTAATTAAGACATTGCCTTTGGACTGCTAATGCCCTGCTAGGGAGTTCCCTTTAGCATATGCTATATTGCAATTGATTTCATCTTGGAAAAAGTGTTATATATATTTTTGCAAAATCTGTTCACACTTAGCGTGGACACCCTGTAGATATCATAACATCCTTTGGCGAGCAAAATACAGGAATACACAGAACTCTTTGCGTGCCTAACCGGTTGCAACTCACAGAACGAAGATAGAACCTTCCCAAGATCATGTTTCAAGCTTTGCGACAGTACCCACGTTGCTTACAGTGGCAGCTGACGACATCAGGAACATAAACACTTGCACTGTTGACGGCACAGGCGTATAATTGTTTGTATCAGTTTTTCCCTCGTTCGTCACTTTTTCACACTCAACTACACGCCGTTGCAGGTGCGGAATCTGTCGTTTTCCATCCAAGTTACGTGAATAATTGGACGACGTTCGACATAACGTGTCTCCTAGAGACACCTGGTGGTACCCGCCGAAAGGTGACCCTCCTCGACCGAGACAGCTGGCCAAAGGCGGAAGAACTCCAACTGGACAGCTCCCAACTGGAGGCTCTTCAATACGCGCTAACCCATGAACTAGGCGTTATACAGGGACCTCCGGGAACGGGAAAGACCTACATGGGTTTGAAGATTGTTCAGACGCTGCTGGAGAACGACGCTGTATGGGGTGACGACCAAGGTCCCATCTTGGTGGTCTGTTATACAAATCGCGCCCTGGATCAGTTTCTGGAAGGCGTGCTTCAGTTCACGAAACTTGTTACGAGGATGGGCGGTGGATGTAAGAACAACGCCTTGAAAATGTATCATGTCAATAAGAAGTGTAAACGGACACACGCTGGTCGGCAGTCGTCTGAAGCTCTACGGAAGCACCTTGAACGAGTGAAGGTTTGCCTTTTGTTTTTGATGTTTTCGTTTGTGTAGTGCACAGGATGGTGCTAACGGGGCCTAAACGTGTATTCACACGAACGATATCCCCACGGAATTTTCTAGCGGAAGAAAAAGCGAAAAGGTGCTCACGGGGCAGAATTAAGTTGTTTTGTTGAGTATCTTCCCCACGGTCAGCAGTGCACGCAAAGACATGACGTTGAGCGCACGCGCTCATGTGACTGTATCGCATCTTCCGGTGGCGTATTCTGAGGAATGTCGCTTGTGAGAATACACGGGAAGTGATGCGTTCCTCAAGGAGCTGAGGAAGATTTCTACTGGTCTTCCGTTGTGCTCCCGCTGATCTAACGTGCATGCTCTTATACCTTCTACGGACAAGCAAAGGACAAAGCCTTAGCCAATCTTTGTACCTTTGACGTTGCTGCATCTCAGCTCACACGGTAACTTATGCATTGACCTTTTTTCAGACGCTTTCAACATTGTCACAGACCGTCTTGTCCGTACCTGAGGAAGAGGACGTTGTAAAACTGCTTATGCATGTCATGAGCAAGGCGTGCTGCCGGTCCTTCTTCCAAGCGGTGTTCGACGAGCATTCCTTCTGTCAAGTGTTCAGGGTGTGGTTGCGCCTGGAACAAACGAAAGCACTCTTCCTGAATCAATGCAGCAAAAAGGACATGTCATCGGTAAGGGAGGCTGGATTGGTACACTACATTCTCAGAGTATATCTGATGTATCCGTCTTCTGCACAGAGTTCTCTGTCTTCTGTCTTCTGCCTCCTAGGCAGACGAGAGCGCGATGACATTGATAGTATCCGCATCTGCACTGCACCCGCGCACGTAAAATCCGCGACCGCATCCGCGTCGGATGAAACAGATGTATCCGCAGTCACCGCATGACGAAAATCCGCATGACGAAAATGTTACGTAAACCACCCAGGAATATTGTGTCATCCACAACTGTGCAAATGATATACACGTTCACACCATTTTGGACTCTTCGCGTCAATTGTGGCTCCACCTGGCGGACGTCGACAACAACACAAATGCTTATTTGAGGATAAAATGCCGATATCCGCGCCTGCCGCAGTGGTGCGCGAGTTTATCCGCACCTTACCCTCGTGTATTTCAAGACGTTATATTTTTTCCGCAGCACGGCGTAGACCGGATATCCGCGCGGATCCACGGGAATAACCGTACCCGCGCGCACCACTATCCACGTGACACCTCATGATAGGATTTTTAAAAAAAATTACCGCCAGCTTAAGAGTATAAGGCCACATTTAAACTCGTTTCGCACAACGCCAAAAGACTCCTGCGTGGACTTCAAAACTGACGCTTAAATTATTGGTGGCTGGTTTTGTGACATATTGAACCATTAGGCATAGGCAATTCACATTAGGCAGTGCGGTGATAGGGACGTCACTTAAACAGGTGCACAAAGCTATAAAAGGATTCAACAAGCGGGACCTGGACACAATCTCTTGGGAAGCACATCTGCGCATCATCATCAAGGAGGGCGATCGAGCCACAGGAGACGATCACGTCGAGGACGTCTGGACACTACGATCTCGAGAGCGCTGGAAACTGTATCGATACTGGGTCGACAACCTGACTTCTGTGATTGACACCTTTCAAACTTCTGAGATGACAACAATGGAAGATGTGCAAGAGCGCATGGCGCACTCCAGACTAATGGCTGACCTATCGGTCCTTAGGGCGTCCAAGGTGGGTACCTAATGAGTTCCAAGAAGGGCACTAGAGTGCAAACATTACTCCTGCTGTGTGTCTGCAGATGACCAGTAGTCTTGTTTCAGGTCATTGGAATGACAACAACGTGCGCGGCTAAGTACCAGGCTCTCCTCCGCGAGGTGCAACCGCGCATCGTCATCGTGGAAGAGGCAGCCGAAGTACTCGAAGCTCACGTGGTGACAAGTTTGGCTCCGCAAACTCAGCATGTGATCCTCATCGGGGACCACCAGCAGTTGCGTCCGCCCACGAATGTACAAGAACTGTCAATCAGGTACAGGGCCCGCTTGCACGAAACTTTTTGAATGCAACACTCAACGAGTGTTACACTCAAGACCCATTGACAAGCAATAGGCTTGGGTGCAACGCTCATTGAGTGGGCTACGGGGCACGATAACACTATTCAGGAAATCGCAAAGAAAATCGCACCCATAGGGGTTATCTTACGTGTTTGGGTCGTAAACTGTTGGAAGTGTGCGTAACCCGGCACCAAACCTTGTAACGCAACCCGCCGCTGTACGCCAAGAGTGTTATGTCCGTCCCTGTGTTTCACCACCACGATACTCTGTAAACAAATGGGTGTGGATGTGACAGGGAATCAAAGGGGATGTGTAGAGTGTGGAAGCTTGTCCTCGTGTGTGTGCGCGAAGCTTGGTATGTTGAGGATCTAACATCGTGTAAGCGCATCATGTGTAACGTTCAGCCGCATAGCGTGGTTCCCAGTCCCGGTACCCGTCCATCGACTGCCGTTCTTTAATCGTAATATTGCTGTCGTCGTCTGCTTTGTACTACTTACATTTGAAAGCAAGATGGTTTACTTAACAGATACAAGATGGACGTGTCTCTTTTCGAAAGAATGCTTATCAACGGCGTGGGTGTCAAACAGCTCTGCGTTCAACATCGCATGAGGCCGGACTTCGCCCGCCTTCTCACGCCACGATTCTACCCTACTTTGGAGCCCCACCCGTGCGTGGAACGATACGAAGACATTGAGGGTATGACCACGAACATGTTCTTCTTCAATCACTCCTCCCCAGAACGGAAAAATTCTGGCAGAAGCTATAGCAACGTTTTCGAGGCAAATTTTCTTGTCAACCTCTGCAGATACCTGCTTGCTCAGGGTTACCAACCTTCTCAAATCACTTTGCTCACGCCGTACATGGGTCAGAAGAAGCTTCTAGAGCGCACAGCTAATACATATCACGAGCTGACCGCGGTGGCCATCACAGTAGTGGATAATTTCCAAGGAGAAGAGAACGACATCATCCTCTTGTCCCTGGTTCGCTCCAACGAAACTGGGGAAACCGGTTTTGTTCAAGTGGCGAACCGAATTTGTGTCCTCCTGTCCAGGGCTCGTATGGGATTTTACTGCGTAGGCAATATGACCTTACTGAGCGAGGCGTCCAACTTATGGAGAGACATCGTTGACGACCTCAAATATCGTGGTCTGGTCGGATGCGAACTGAAGTTACGGTGCAGGAGACACTCGAACAGCACGGCAGTAGTAAGAACACCAGAGGACTTTCCTAGCGGTCGTAATGGTTTCTGTAACCTTCCGTGCCCAGCCTCCCTTCCTTGCGGACATTCTTGTCCAAAAAACTGTCACATGGATACTGAGGACCACAAGCTGTTCACCTGCAGAGAGCGTTGCGGAAAGACATGTTCCAGAGGTCACTGTTGCAACGAACGCTGCCACGGCCACTGTACGCGTTGCACGGTGCACATTAAGGTGGAGTTTCCCGCTTGCCACCATACTTCGAAAGTCCCGTGCTACATGGCAGACGAGGCGACTTGCACGAAAAAGTGCGGGCGACGCTTGAAGTCATGCGGTCATCCATGTGGCAAAAAATGCGGCGAGCTCTGCGGTGGAGCGTGCATGGTATCAAATGTTGAGGTAGGTCCATGCGGACATCTCATCGAAGTCCCGTGCAAGATGTCTGGCTGTATCGCTGCTAATCCAGAACTCTGTCAAGCCCGCTGCGAGAGACTGCTACAATGCGGACATAAGTGTGCAGGGCGTTGTGGTGAGCCGTGTGGCGATAACCCGTGCAGGGAAGCCGTAAAGAAGTCCTTACCCTGCGGCCATACGGCCACTGCGGAGTGTCGTGAGTTGACAACGGTTATTGCATGCAGGACGAAATCTAGTTACGTGCTTCCTTGCGGACATGACGTGGTCCTCGAATGCTGGCAGACCCAAACTGAATCATTTTTCGCGTGCGATCAGTGTCCGAAGTCTCAGCCATGTGGACACATATGCCGTTTCGGATGCACGAGAGCTTGCAGCCACGTTTGCAATGCCGAAGTAGCCGCTCCGTGCTTATCTGGACACACCGTTGTAGTTCCTTGTTGGAAGCAAAAGGATTCCTCTGCCATTTCTAGACTGTGCCGTGCACCTTGTCCAGCTATCCTACACTGCGGTCATCCTTGCTCGAATGCCTGTAGTGAACCTTGCGCAAGTACGTGCAACAAGTATGTTACTATGGACAGAGCTTGTGGCCACAAAGATATCGTTCCGTGCAGTCTGCTGAAAAGGGAATTTCCTTGCTTAGAACCTTGTCCCCGGTCTCTTGCCTGCGGTCATCCGTGTCCGGTCGCCTGCTACAAAACGCCGTGCCCATACCCGTGCCAGCTATCGTGCCCAATGTCCTGCCCTCACGGCCCGTGCCCGGCTGTATGTGGCTATCCATGTCCACCTTGCGGAGAACCCTGCACGTGGTCGTGTCCGCACTATCGTTGTGGTGCCTTGTGTTGCGAACCTTGTACGCGGCCTCCCTGCAACCATCGCTGCGCGAGACTGCTGCCCTGTGGCCATGCTTGTCTCGGAGCCTGCGGCGAGCCCTGTCCGACGCTATGCAGTGTTTGCAAGCCGAAAGAGTACGAGGAAGCAGCGGGAACGTCCCTAAATGTTCTCCTCGTAGCGCTCGGAGACTGCGGACATTCTGTGCCCGAGGAAGATTTGAGGAAAGCTTGCTCCACTGCCCCTGAGGATGGCCCCCTTTTGTGCCCTAGATGCTCGACGCCCGCCAGGCATTGTCTGAGGTACGCCACAAGTTTCGTATTGTGGAACGGGTAACGCGGAGCAACTAAGGGGTTGGGCTTGTGACAGACCTTGTAACTTCTTGGGTTCGGAATACCGTAATTTCACGCGTATAAGCCGCACCGCAGATAAGCCGCAGGACGCGTTTTTTGGGACGTTTTGAAAATTTTCTGGCAGATAAGCCGCACCCGCAGATAAGCCGCGGGCAATACGAGACGACTGATTTGTGCGACAAAGGAGACCATAGAGAAGGTCATAAACCCTGTGGTCCATACTCCGGGATCGGCACAGTGTACAACAGAGGAGGTCAGTTCTGGAGTTCTACCAATATCGGATTGTGCCCTTGTCGGGTGTTTTTCGTGGACTGATGGGTGAGTGATCTTCCAGAAGACGTGAATCACTGTCACCACTTTCCTTAAAGCTGCTTGGGGGAATGCACCAGGAAGATCAATCTAGTCGAATGTGGACCCGTCCCTGTTACGCACTGTTCGTGCATCGGCAGGGCAGTGCTGTTCCAGAGACACTGTCGGCCCTTTCGTTAAAATCCGCGTATGGGGAAAATACCAGGAAAAAATAGTCATCAGATAAGCCGCACCGGTGGATAAGCCGCAGGGCGCCCGTGAGAAAAAAAAATCGCGCATAAGCCGCGGCTAATACGCGTGAAAATACGGTACTTGTGTGGTTCTGTTCAACTGACTTTAGCCCACTTAGCCCACGAAACCTGATATAATCCCTTAGGAACGACCCCAACCCCCGCAGACTCCTTTGGCTGCTGCGAACTCCACGTAGCTTTGTGCAACATCCATCGAGAATAGTCTAATATCAATTTCACACCATACGAGCCGCTATACGAGAGTTGCAGGTGATACGCGTTTTTTTGGATTCCGATGTCTTTGACATCTCTAATGCCTGGATACCTCTCTTGTCACCCCGTAGGTTCGGTCAACGTGTCAAGAAGTACATCGCCAGAATGAACAGACAAAAGCGAAAGGCTCTGCATGATATCTGGAGTAAACATTACGGTTATGAAGCGGTTGCCAGACAACGCTCACTTGATGACTACCTCCGTGGTCTCATTGCAAAGAAGCAACCCTGCGACAAGTGACTTCAATAGGCCCACTGAACAAACTGTCTTGTTTTTATATAGTATTTGTTTTGGTTTCGAAACATTGAGCGCTTCGTTGGGCTATTGTAGCCCTCATTCATTCGCGCTCGAGCCCCAGCACCGACTGCAGCGATGTATGATGTGAATTCGCGATAATCGCCCTCTTCTCTCCACTGATCTCAATGTCATAACAAAATCACACTTGTGCAGATAAAGAATATTTCATATCTCCCGTTTCTAGATGTGACGTGTCTCCTAATCAAGGGCGTATTGCGAGGGGATGCAGAGGAGGGGGGCTTCAAGATCGCCTGTGAAAATAGTGCACTCTTTATTCATAGCCATGATTTTTCTACCTCTGAAAATTCACCTCTGAACCGCACAGTCCGCGGCATCAGTCTTCAGAAAAACTCTGACTGGGTTGCACGCTTCGCCCCCCTGGGAATTCCCATGGTCCGAATCTCCCCACCTGTTGGAACAGAACCCGCATGTAAAGGACATCGATTATCTTAGTGCCTGTCTTGGGATTACAGTGCAGTGGTGGCGCTCTCGCTCAGATCCGTGGGCACTTCATCTCTCTGGTATTTCGAAATGAAAGGCTGAAGATGATTGTGTATTGTAGCTGTGCCTAGTCTCTCGTGTTTATCACGCTGGAATTGACCGAAATCCTCTGCCTGGTTACAAATATTAGTGTAATGGCTACAAAGAGTCTTTGTGACAATCGTACGGGTTGCCATGCCCGCAGTGCCCCGCTACACCAGACCGGACCAGACACCAAAAGCTTGTCTCTCGCATTGGTATCTTGAGGCGGCGCCAAGACGTCCCAGTAGGGAAGCGGATGCCGCGACGTGAGGTGCTTCCAGGCGGTTTTCGAGAACCGCTTCGTGCTACGACTTTGGGACGCCTCGTCGCACACGTCGACGGAGCAGATTGTCTTAGCCACATAAAACCACACGTTGTTGTTTGTCGTCTAAGCGAACCGCGGAGGTCAACGACGCGCTTGGCATATACGCAAACCACATATCAATCAACGAAAATAAATATATCCGAGTGCTACGGTTGCGTTAGTCGCTGGCAGATAAACATTTGTCATTTTTGGCAGATAAACCTTTTGTTCTCAGCATATCCAGGAGCCTGGGGAAAAGACAAACGTACGAAACACAGAATGAACAGCACAAGACAACTGTGATCTGTGCATTTGTGTTTTCCACAAAGCTCCGGGATATGTTGCCAACGTCAGGTACACACCAGCTCGAATGCATATTACTTTTATGTTACTGTTATGTCTCACTTCTTCTGCTTTCCCTTCTCTGCGTCTATAGTATATCGTGTCACGTTTGTCGTGTCATGATTCTAGCAGAAATGCTTCACAGGTTAACGAGGCACGCACGAAGTGTCTGTACAGTATCGAAGTGGCAACTATCACGAAAAGCGTTAGCACGCAGGCGGATCGGCCGTGTTCACAGGGGTGGCATCCAATGTATTGCTCCGTAGACGAAAGCGTGCTGGGCGAACGCAATGCATCCTGGACAGGTCCTGGTCGCACGTCACAGCAAACGTCAAGGCACACGTGACCTTAAAGATGGCGGCGCCCGTGATCGGCGGCCGTTTGTAAACAATGCGGTTGTTGTTTCTGGACGCCGTTTTGGATGTTTTTGGATCACAGTAATTATTTTTATCCGATAATCTCGCAGTAAAACGCGCAATTTTACACATAAAGCCTCGTATTGTTGATAACTTCCAAAGATGTGATGACGACCGCGCGTTAAGACTTACCGAGCCGATGCGATATACTTAAACTAAGGTGACATGGGCTACCATGTTGCGGAAGAAGCACCGCATAGTTTACGCTGGCAAAATACGGTCATCTCTTGGTGTTATGACGGCGAAAATATGTCAGTAAGCGGCAAAACGACATGTAAACAAAGTCACATGACCTCAAAATGACGTTTTCTATGACGTGCGACCAGGACAAGATGGCAGTTTAGCCAAAAGCACCCGCTTGAGGGTAGTTACAACAATGGCGGGTTTGTGTCACCCCTGTGGCCGTGTTGGCCCACTACACAGCCCCCTGTCGGCCACTGCGCCGCGAATGTAGAGGTGGCACCGTATTTTGAAACGCATGTGTGATGCAGCTTAATTTTAGCGCTACTCTGCAATAAACAGCACGGGGCACAACAACAACAAAAACATTTTCTCGGTATCTCCATGGAAAAGGGGCAATAAAGGTTTGATGACAACACTTTCCAGGGCAATTGGCCACATCCCGTGTCGGACTGGCGCTTCCCTTTCCCGTGCTCCGCCATGAAACGAGGCAACTCGCGACGATAAAGGAACACGGCACCCTTTCGACGGTGGGACAAATTGGGGAAGAAAAACGCACAGGCATCAAAAAGAAAAAAGAAACAGGAGGACGAGTGCGTGTATGCCGTCGAGCTGGGGCTGCGGAAGGTCGACTTTCGTCGCTTCTAATTTGCGGTGTGCGCTTCCTGTGCCGCTCTTGATACTCTGGTCTTGTAGTTTCGTTTTCTACGGAATGTGTTTTCTGCGCCCCTAACTATTTCTTATTCTTATTCTTCGTCTTTTTTTTATTTTCTTTTTTTTGTAGGAATTGCGACAACAGCATAGGATGCGTTCATGCTTATAACGATAGCGGCTGTATGTCGTGTGCTATGTACTTTTTCGTGTTTAGTTTTGTTCTCACGCTTGCTCAATTTTCTCGTTTCATTCAGTGTTCCCTCCCTTTTTCCCGCCGTCCTGGTTCCTTTTACTCGTGGCCTTCTTTTCTCTTTTTCCTTTTACCCGTAGAAGCCAGTCTCCGCTTATTCGCAGATACAGTCTGCCTTACTTACTTCAATTTTTTATGTATGTATGTATGTATATGTGTGTCGTATGTATGTGTGTGTGTGTTAGCGCCGCGAAGTAACTGTGGCTATGACCGTCGTAGAAACGTTGACAGATATGGAAAGTGGACAGTACGAGGGAGTGGGGGATCGTCATCTTCAGTGCAGTTCCTGTAGGACATGTCATCTGCTAACGCTTGGACGCAGCCAATGTGTCAAATGACTCGGATGAATCACTCAATTTCTATAACGGCCACTGCACGTGCAGAGTGTGATACGCGTTACGCCGACGCCATTAGGGACGTCAAGCATGTCATACACTCTAAAAACAGAACTTCACCGCATAGCATTCTCCTAGCCAACCACCATCCCGAATGACAACGTTCTCTCCCCTGATTTGATGAAAACGGGACGCGTACGCCATGTTTGTGCAAATTATGAACTACATAACACACAAGAATGGCGTACGCCCCCCTCCCCCTTTCCCGTTCTCAGCAAATAAAAGAGAAACATGAAAAAGAAAAAAAAAGGAAGTCCTGGAAAGAACAATGTCACTCGGGACGATGGTTTGGCTAGGAGCGTGCTATGCGGTGAAGTTCATTTTTAAGAGTACGCGTGGATCTACTTATGTCATTTTATTTATGTCGTTCCTGTAATGATCTCTTCACACAAATCACCATTCGTCGGTGAAATCCCGGTTATAACGATGTATGGAAACGAATGAGAACGTACTGTAAAAAACCCATGCGTGCCCATTTCATATCCAAGCATGTCCCCTCAGACGAACAGGAGAGCAGAGCACAAACTACCGATTTTCAATAGAAGCACCCCACGTCCATCTCAAGTAACATCAGAAACTGGTGGCGCAACAACGTCTCTATAGACGTTGCTGCGCCACCAGTTTCCGAAGCTCGCTTCAGAAGACCCATTTTTGAAGATGCTACAACGAGCACGTGTCTCCTCTCACGAAATGCATCCCGTGCTGACGTCGTTAGAACTGCGGAGATCGAGCAGTGCCTGAGACGTATACTAAACTAGTCTCGAGCACGCTTCGAAAGCACCCTAACGATCCGAAAGTAAAAATAAAAGAAAAGTAAACAGAGATTTCGGAACGGTTTCAAACACTGCTGTTCACATATTACTTATAAAGCGAACGATCAATTCAGAAATAAGTTCGCGGATGCTACCTGTAGTGGCCATGTCCTGCATTGATTTGTCTGGCATGGTAAGCTGACTAGGAGTTTACGAGTTCTTGCGACAGTACCTTTCCCGCAATTTTTTACGGCTATTGTCATTGTAGTACTGAATGTATTTTGCAATAGAATGGGGCAAATACGGCATGTGCTTTCTGTTTTTGTAAAAAAAAACGAAAAAACGTGAGGTTGAGTCGGCAAATTTCGGAGTTAGGAAACACGGCGAAACACGTGTCCTCTGGTGCTGTCGCATCGTTCCATGAATATCTGTTTCTCTACGTGCAGCCATAGAAGCCAACTTAATCTGTAAGTTTGAATTTCAAACACGTCAAGCATAATTTACTTATTTCTTTAATGGCCTTTTTCCCCTATTTATAATTCACTGGCTCGAACCGTGGCATTGAGGAGTGCTCAGTCACCCTCCCAGGTGTATATCGCTCGCTGAGTGACCCCTGGTTTGCCAATCCCGAACGATGCGCAGCTACCCAGTTCTGACGAGCCGCAAACACGGCGAAACACGTGTCCTCTGGTGCTGTCGCATCGTTCCATGAGTATCTGTTTCTCTATGTGCAGCCATAGAAGCCAACTTAATCTGTAAGTTTGAATTTCAAACACGTCAAGCATAATTTACTTATTTCTTTAATGGCCTTTTCCCCCTATTTATAATTCACTGGCTCGCACTGTGGCATTGAGGAGTGCTCAGTCACCCTCCCAGGTGTATATCGCTCGCTGAGTGACCCCTGGTTTGCCAATCCCGAACGATGCGCAGCTACCCAGGGCTGACGAGCCGCAAACACGGCGAAACACGTGTCCTCTGGTGCTGTCGCATCGTTCCATGAGTATCTGTTTCTCTATGTGAATTTCAAACACGTCAAGCATAATTTACTTATTTCTTTAATGGCCTTTTTCCCCTATTTATAATTCACTGGCTCGCACTGTGGCATTGAGGAGTGCTCAGTCACCCTCCCAGGTGTATATCGCTCGCTGAGTGACCCCTGGTTTGCCAATCCCGAACGATGCGCAGCTACCCAGGGCTGACGAGCCGCAAACACGGCGAAACACGTGTCCTCTGGTGCTGTCGCATCGTTCCATGAGTATCTATATATATATATATATATATATATAGAGAGAGAGAGAGATATATATATTTCTTGCTGTCTGTTTTTTTTTTTTTTTTTTGCTTGCTTGAGAAGGTAATTTCAAGCTTCCCAATCACATCCAGCTAGCGTGCTTTCGTGCCTAAGATCACCGCTTTTCACGACGACGCTGCGAGGCGACCCGGGTTCGCATCCCAGTATGCTCTCGGGTGATTTCCCTGGCTTTTTTTTTTTTTCTCAGACGGCTGCGAACGCAAATGTCTGCACATTTCCCTGTGAAGTTGATCTAGGACGCATTGGCCCACAATGGCCCAGAAAGATCGCTCGGAAATAAAGCTAACTTAACCAGACATGCACTGACGGAACCAGGCAACCCAATAACATTAGCCCCGGTAGGAAGGCGAGTGCGCGGTGGAGAGGGAAGTTAGAGCGGGAACACCTGCCGCGCGGGAGGGTGTACTGTCCTTGTGTTTTGTGCATAGCTCACCATATTTGATGTAACGGAGGGAGGTCACATCCGGGCCCGATCACGCGCACTTTAAAGTCCCTCCTTGTCGTTAGAATGCATTGAAAACTTCCAGAGTAAAAGCTGTGCGAAATTAAGACAGATGTCTCATTCCAGAGGTAATGGAAACAAAAGTGCCTCGAGGAGGCAGCAGATACCGATTGTTTTGTGTCACTTTTTCACTGTGCAAGCGCCTCAAGTGAGCGGACATCTGCTCTGGTAATTACACGGACGATCACACAACTGCTTAGGGAGGGCACTAATTTCCGGATGCTTACTTCCCATTCAGCATTGCCACCAGTAAGCAGAATAAATGGGAACTGTAAAAGAAAAGCAATACTCGTTCCATCTTCGTTCCGGAAGCTGTAATGAATATTTTCACTGAAGGTCACGGTAACACGGAAGTTGATTACGACACAGAACGCGCATGTAATCATCATATCTGCAAGCTCTTCACGCGATGCAATTAATTTCCACCGGCTCACAGCAGCACGACCCTTTCTAGCGACGCGCGTAATATATTAGAAACTTTCTCTCGGATTTCATAATTCCCTTTGTAATCCTGAAGCTTTTTATACTTATTGTTTTCACCTACTTATCGAACCAAATAGTATTTTAACGCTATGACAGTGGAAGTTCATCTGTACGAAAGGGATTCGGAAAACATTAGGCATCATAGTATACGTGCAAAACGCACGATAATTAGGTGCAGAGACTAAAATAGGATCAGTGTAGCGTTACAAAAAACGAAGGTATATGTATGTAAATTTGTTTTTTAACGCTTTGACATAGTTCACCTTTGTTGCTTCAACTGTGTAACGCTTAAAGCTTCTGCTGACACTGGGGTCAAAGTGACGGGCATAATGCCGGCATCCACCGACGCTGCTGACAGGAATGGGAGTGTGGAACAAAGCAATTAATTAATCAAAGTAAGCCTTCGGACGCGTTTTGATATATGCCGCGAATACCGACTCTGACGTCACTGTCTCATTAATTAGTGCTAACAATAGAGGTGGCGCGACGGTACTTTCTTTCAGGGCTTAATTATCGATACAATTAGTGGCGCTTCCGCTTTCGTGCATTCCGTATTTTGTTTCCTCGCTTTTGCAAATCATTCCTTGTTTGTGAAAGTGTCCGAGCCTGTGTTCGCTCTCGAATGACAACAGAGGTGCCGACCACTTATCTCTATGTATAATGGCTGGATCGCGCATGTGAGAGGGGCTCGTGGGGGACAGGCGTGCATTCGGGCCGCCATGTTGGAGGGCCCACTTGCGCCGGCTGCTCCCATAGGAAACAATAGGAAGCGATTTGATTTGAAGTATTTATTGGCGGTTTAAACAGGCATGACATGCCCTTTAGTTTAAAGGAAATTTTAAAAAAAATACGGACAGCCCCGCTTAAACTAAATGCAGACGACAGAATGCGTTGGGTCAACCAATATGGCGGCCGGTGACCACGCTGTGGAGCACCCTATGCGCGATCCAGCCTATACTGTAGAGATCAGTGGTGCTGACGGACGATAACGATGTAATGGATGGCGTAGCAGAAAGAAGGTCCAAACACAACTGTGAAATTTGAACACTTGGCACTTTGCATGGTAGGGCGGACTCATCGGGACGGAACGGGATGTGGGGCCGGATTCACAAAGAGCTCGCGCGACGGAATCTGTCGTAACTCCGTCGTACGGGAAAGTTACGACTAAGTATATATTCACGAAGGGCGCGCGTCGCAAAATCTTCGCAGCTTACGGCGGAATCCTGCAAGAGCTCCCGAGCAGTCTTACGAAGAAAGATGGCGGCGTTATTTGGCAGCGGTGGATTTGGAGACGGGAAACAAAGACTCCCTAATACGCGCCAACGCATTGCACTTTGCCACAGAACCTTCGAGACCATCCCAGACAGAACCTTCGAGACCAAGTGACATTGAGGCACTTTTTTTGCTTGGTAACCTTCAACAAACGCTTCAACTTTGTGCTCCGTAAAATCGGGTCGCAGGGTTTTTCAAACATCCCCTACACCCCGCTAAAACACCCCCAACACCCCTCCAAATTGTCTCCAAGAAAGGCAAAAGAAGCCATAAAAGCTGCAAAACTGAGTGCCACACACCGTTTACAAAACACCCTCACCCACCACCTCCCCGAGACGAACATACTGGGAATATATTTGCTGTATCAACGAACGCGTTTCGCCTGTGATTGCATGGCATCCATTATGGCTAAGGCCGAGAGCACGTGCAGTAACAAAACATTTGGGGACGAACAACTTCGTCTTCTTCTAATGGGACGAGTCTTATTGGTGCGATCACAAATTTTCGTCATCGTTACCATAGCGAAAACATAGTCTCACACCCTTTGGCTGTTTCTCTCCGAGGTGCACGTGACAGGAAACGAGCAACTTCCTCTTCCTCGTCAAAGGGGGTGCCCTCTCCACCACGATAGCTTTGTGAATCGCGCTTACGACGCCGTCGTACGCGCGTCGCAGGCTACGACGTCTTAGCGCATCTTAGCGTAACTTACGATCGCGTTTGTGAATCCGACCCCAGACCCTTTAGACAGACATACATTGCATTTATCCACTTCTCAACTATTCGTGATGCTGTTGATATTGACACCGAAAACCTAAGCAAGATCTTGAAGAGGCACGTTTAAACAAAGCCGAACCAAAGTTAACATTATCTCCTGAAATTTCGTCAAAGAATTGCAAGATGTATGGTGGACATGGTTCTCAACCAAATCGAAAACTGTAAGCAACATTGCATAGTTGGGAAGTCCAGAGTAAAACTTCACTGCAGCAGAGTCATTCTGAAAATACGCTTGTGTCATTTCTCGTATGTGCCATATGTGCCTTCAGCTTGTAGACCTCGTGGTTTAACCTTCGGATTTCTTCTTCAAGTCGGAGAATATCAGCCATGGAGATATCTGCAAAAATGTGAACAGGTCCTGTCAGTTATCTAGCAATGAATTGCTACGCACAACTTGAAACTTACCCGATGCAATTGCCTTGTCATGTGAAAGCGCATCCTGCAGTTGCCCGTCTTCATCATCTGCAAATGGGTGATCCACCGAAATGTCTAAATCAAAATTTCACATCATTTAAGTCACCAAAGCATATCCTTTTGCAAATTATCTGGATTAAAGTACTTAACATGTTAGTAAGTTTAATGGTAAGATGACCACTACCTCAACTGAGTCCACACTCTGATGCTTCTGTGTATGTACCAGCACTGTCAGCCACAGGCACATTTTTGAGTTCTGTGAGGTGCCTTGCAACTCCTGCCTGGCATGCTGCCCTATTCTTGCGCCTACTGTATCTACATGAAATCGCAATGACACAGTATGAGATATGCATGAAGACAGACACAATGAGCAAGTACCAGGTACCTGTCTAAATTACAGTGCAGTCACTTGTTGTGACCAAGCTGGACGCTTGGTGCCCAGTACGGGTTGTTGACATCGTACAGAAGTGGTGGTTCACCTGAAACTGGCCTAGTTATGTTCTTCTAAACTCTAGCTGTCGCTGCCGCTCATATCAGGTAAAGACTGAATACTTTTGCACGTAATGCGAAGCATACCAGATCAAAACATCAGCTCACCAGATATGAAGTGTTTGCTACAAATTCTGTAATGGGTGGCACTTGCTTGCATGTCTTTTCGGTTGATGCGTGAGAGCCACTCGTCGCTCCTCCTCTTCTGCAACATTTTCGTCATCGTCATTTTGCAAATATTCGTTTACCAGCGACGTCTCACGTGAATCCTCGTCTTCCTCTTCTCTCTTCCTCTTTTTCTTGCGGAAACTTCTCTCGTTACAACCGTAAATAGCGCAGTTTACCATAGCGTCGCGTACAAAAACAAATACCACGAGGACACAGTTCAGCCTGCTGCAGAAGCGTGACCACCAGTGGGCGGGACAACATGTGCATGACGTCATTGCGTGACGTGCAGTGACGTGACATGCTCGGAAGCTCCTCCCACTGATGGTCACTTTTCGTGCTAGCGGCATTGCAAGATGACAAACTGCGCTATTTTTCGATGCGACAACCATAGTTTTCATAAAAGAACATGTGAGAACGACAATGACGAAGCGCCTTTGGGATAAAAGAAGGCGGACGCGTCCGGATTTCAACACTAGAATGCTAGATAAGCATGGCAGCTGCGCCGAAAAAGTGACCACCACAAGGGAGGCCAAACGGGTTCGCTTGACGTCATGTGAAAACACCCTATACTATTCGCGAAAAACGCAAGCTCATATATCTCGGTGACTGTCGACTTCGCGGGTACAATTAAATTCGCGAATTTTTTGGCGGTCTCGAAAAACGCGAAAAATCATGCCGGGCAAAAAACAAACAAATAAAAAACACACTTTTAGAGTAACTAACAAGTCACATTCAGCACAAGATTACGACCATTATTTTCGAGACGGATGCAGCCCTTGTAGCTGCTGTAGCACACTTTACCTTGGTAGCGCGGCTATTTGTTTCCGTGGTGGATTCGGAACGCCAGAGTATGCACATAAACACATCTAAGTGGTTAAAAACTTCAACTCATTTGTGTGTACATACCACCAAGAAGTGAAGGACAATCACTTGAAGGCATAGATTGAGAAGTTACTCGTCAAAAAGAGCTCGTTACAAGTTAAGTTACCGTGTGCAAAATGTAGCTAAGTTAATAACGAAGTTCTTCAGAAAAAAGTTCTTCTTGAAATGGAACTCGCAGTTACTTAGTTACTTAAAAAAAAGAACGAGTTACTTCCAAGTTACTTCGGACACAAAATAGCATTACGCAGGTGCAGCGCGCGTGAGCAGTTGAGTTAGACCTTGAGTTGCCTGCGGAGGAGTGCACTTAGACACGTTTTCGTTTATGTCCAACAATAGACATCTCCCTGTTTGTAAACAAATGACGTCATAGTGTTCGACAGCGCCACAAATTTGGTAGAATTGAACTACGCTCGAAGCTAGAGGTGAACAAGGTCGCGCCCGAAAGTCACGGTCTTGAGGAGATTACGATATGGTCCCTGAAAGGGACGCGACTCTCGGTTCTGCTTTTCTTTCAATGGGAGGCAGCGAACAAGTGCCCGTTCGTGGAACCCAGCCCTCTCCTTCCGATTTGTTTCAGTTTCAGTCTGTCTACCAATGTCATGATGACGTTTCTCTAGTAGAGGTCTATTCGAACGCATTGCATCTTACTCCCCGTGGGCGCACAATGGTTCAGCTTTATTTCAATGGCAGCGGTTCTTACTTCCTCAATAAAATACTGTCATTGATTGAATATCACGTTTTATGGCAAAAAATGCCATGAAGGAACCGGAGAGAAAGCAAGAAAATATGTGGACTATGTGGACGTGAGTGAAAAGCGAGTTAAAAGTAACTTGGAACTTAACTTAAGTTACTTTGGCAAAGTTACCTGAAAAAGGAATGAGTTCCTCTGAAAGTTACCACGGCGCAAAAGTACCGAGTTAAGTTACAAGTTACCAAAAAAAGGAACTTAGCTACAGTAACGAGTTACTTGCAACGAGTTACCTCGAACTCTGCTTGAAGGAACTCGACCCAGTGAAACGGCGACGTTCTCAGCGCGGTATCTTTCGGTTTCGCTGTTACACAAATTAGCCGGTGGCGGTGGTGGCGGTGCGCTTGCTTGTCTACGTGTACGCTGTTAGCCTAGTACAACAAGACTAGCCAAAGCCAAGCCCTCCTTCCATAAACAAGAATCCAAGAATCTGTGTGCGCCGCTGTGCGGAAAAGCGGAAAACATGGCGGGAAAGTTGTGCTACCGTAGTTGTGCAGCTGTGTTACAGAAAACTTGTACGTATTGTACAGGGTGTATGCTATAAAAGGTCAGTGACATTTTCGCGCGTGACACTATATCTATTTGAGAGACGGACTTGTGCTGCCATACAGTGAATCACTTATGCCAGAGAAACCTACGAAAAAATTGTGGTTACCATTCACTGCGTAATAAAGTAAACACGGCCACGGAAACTTTCGTCTTCATGTGTTTCCTATGCGCAATACCGATGGATGGAGGTGAAAGTTTGCATGGTCATATTTATTTTGTTACACAATGCTAGGTAACCACAATCGTTTCGTAGGTTCCTCTAGCATAAATGATTCACTTTCAGGCAGAGAAAGTCTTTTCGTGATAGAGGTATAGCATCAAGGAGGTATCACTTTTTGCACGAAAATGTGACTGACCTTTTATAGTATACACCCTGTATTTTGAAGTCATTTTGTATACTGTTTGATGCTACACTAGTTACACGGGCAATGTTGCTGAAACTGTCTCACTTGAGGTCTACGACATGTACGTCTTTTTGCTTCCAAAGGTGCAAGCTCGCATTAGCCTGAGTCTGGGCACACAGATGGACGACAGGAACACACGACTCGCTTTCTTCTTGCATTGTTTCACGGATGCCAATTAGTCACGGTGAGGAGGATTGGACCCGTATATATGTATTATAGAACTGAAAGCAAAGGCTGACAGCTACGCATCCTAAGCGTTATGCATGCAAGCCCTGCTTTCCGTTTGTTCAGTGTTGATGCGCATTTATATTTGTTTTTCTCTTCGTTGAAATGTGTAAATTATGTAAAAAGTACACATTTGACATTTATTTGACATTATACACATTTGAATCTTTCTTTTCAAGTGTTTGTTTTATACTTCACAGTCAGAAAATATAGGTAACAGTGTTTGAAAATCAAAATGTGTCAGCTTAGGCTACACAACAAAATCAAGCCACCGTGTCCCTAAAATTGCCATTTGCCCGAGAACTTGGTTGTTCTCGTGATTTCTCTTTAGTGAATCAGCGATAAAACTTGGGCGGATGGTATAACACCATAAAAAATTTAAACCCCCAGTGTTGGGGTTCATGGTTGTGGACAGTGATGGGAAGTAGTTAACTACATCTAGTTAAACTACTGCATAGTAGTTAAAAAGTTATTGGAAGCTATCTCTGGGAATGTAATTATAACTAGTAGTTAAACTACATTTTTCTGTACTTAACTACAGCAGTTAGGTTACTGCGGGCTACAACTACTTCGCATTTTATGACCTCTTCTCCAACCTGCTTCGGAGCTCTTCCCAAGATTGTTTAGGATGGGCAAAATAAAATTTTCTGCTTTGCGCGTCACATATAAGAAACCAACAGCATGGTTAACTGGAGAAAAGGTGGAGTCTCTTTTATCTGGAGCAAAGGTCTACGTGAGCCGTACTTGCGGGATGGTTTGCACTTGCTGTTTCTCGACACTCTCTACAAATTTCTAATTTACATCTCGGGTCGTCACTAAAAAAACTTGAAAATGTAACCATACATAAAAAAACTTAATCATATGAGGCAATATAAATGCCTCTAATTAAGTGGAAAAAAAAAGTGATTAAAACACAGGGCTGCGAATAATCCAGCAGTCCTGCTTCATGTAGAGCGCATCGTCCTGTTTAAACGGTCAGTGTACTTTAGACTGGACAGTGGACACCCTGTATAGCAACGCGCACAAAACGCCGAGGTAGTTAAAAATGTAGTTAAACAGCGTCTGCAGTAGTTACAAAATAACTATTGGTGCTATGTAGTTACACTAATAGTTAAACCACAATTTCAAGAGGTAGTTGTAGTTAAACTACGAAAAAGTAGTTGCTGCCCTGTAGTAAAGATGACCTTCTGTGAAGCAACTATGCCACAGCAGACCAAAGGCACGCACGCCATCACAAACAGTTGCATCTGATCCAAACAGATCAGCGACACGTAGGGGTCATTTCGTTTTTCATCCTTTTTCTTACTTTTGTAGCACGGTGCCTTGATGAAGTATACACCTTGCCTGCATATAATAATGTTTCTTTGTTTGTTTGTTTTTCGTTACAAACAAACGAATGAACAAATTAACTCACTGTTCTTAGTGTAAAGCACCCCAAATATGCTCCTGTCAAAATCTGATCCAGGTGAGTAACCCGAACACAAAATCTGAATTCTCCGAATAGTGAACATGCAGGCTGCGAGCCAAATACTATCTTCACTCCCCTTGTGTACAAACTGCTCAATGTAAAAGCTGTAACTTCTGAAATTTCGCTGTGACAAGCCAAACCACGCCTTGCTTTCTTCCGAAAGTTTTGGCATCTTGGATAGATCGGTCACCCATCCAGCCACGAGGAACATTTCCACAGACATGACGAAAACAAAAAGAAAAAAAGAGGCACTTATATCATGCGGTGAGCATAAATCGCGTATGCCATTCTTGCCGCCCGTAGGCGTGTGCGTGTGTCTGATGCGCTCAGTCTCCCGTAACATGGCGGCCGCAGCTGCTCACGGCCGCTAGGTGGCAGTATTTCGAAACCGGTCTATTCGCATATGGCATCCTACTCCTGGGAACGAGTCCTACCGGAAGTCGCGTGTACGCTAGTAATGAATTACGTTGTTATTCATAAATTTCCAAGTAAGGTTAGGTTGGCAGAAGCCATAGCGAAACAACTGCATCAGCTGCACTTCCGTCTAAGCTTCGCTCCCAGTGCTAAATCTGAGTGTGTCCAATGTGAGATATGTGTCTTGCTCCCAGGCCTCTGTGAGCAGCGAGCTCCTTTCACCATCACCACCACCACTACCTTTGTATAGCACAAGGAAGCCTGCTGTTCACACTCTGTGCATAAACAAAACGTACAATTTAATAATTAACAAATTGTCAACTACAATATCTCTGCGGTACCCACACGCACATATATTTTTAGAGATCTGACCGCATTGTGTTTCAAAATTCCCAATCAAATTGCCCTTGAGTGACAGATGACAGGGTGTCTACCAACCTGGAAAACAGGGAATTATCGGGGAATTTTGATGTGACTGGAAAGGTCAGGGGATTGTCAGGGAATTTGCCAGAAAGGCAGCTGAAGTCAGGGAAAAGAGCAGACAATATATATCGCTATAGTGGTTGTGTGTAGAGGACACGTGGTACAAAGTGAGGATTCATCATGACTGAACAGCACACAAACAAGATTGGTACCACGGAACGACACGAGCAAATTCTGACTTGTTACGATTTGTTCTGAGACTTAGATGTCAGCGCTTTTCTGTGTCGTTCTGAGGTCATAGTCTCGCTTGTGTGCTTGTCCCAGACTCCTCAGAATAACATAGCATGCATAGAAATTGGAGGAGTACTGTATTTTGATTATTTGTAGGCTAGTTTCACGTCAGTTCAGGCAGGGAGGTCCCATCGACCTCCTGGATTTTCATTATTTTTTGTTACATTTAGAAGCTCATTGTACACGATGATCAACGGCGGTAAAATGAATAATTTCTACCGAATAAACTTCAGTGCAAGAAAATCTAAAACATCAGGCCCTGAATTCGAGTGTTTAAGTTTTGCCGTGTTTGCACACGTATATCTCCTGGGTTTTAAAAGATATTGTAGTGAAATTTTTTAGTGCTTTGGTATGCCTACAGGCCAGCAGTCCGAGCGCAAATTTTGGCCCGCAGGTGCACCACACTGTGCAACGAGAAATGGTGAACTGCCCTCTCACGCAGTTTTGTTCCAACTTCGACGTGTGATTTCTCTGGCTGTAGATGTCCCTCAATACCATGCTTGGTATCAGTTCACTTAGCTTTTAATGCTCTTTCATATGATATATCTATCATGCGTGTACCTCATACTGGTACCTGCTGAAACCAGAGTTCAAGGTAACTCGTTACATGTAACTTGTTACTGTAACCGAGTTCATTTTTTTCGGTAACTTGTAACTTAACTCTGTACTTTTGCGCCGTGGTAACTTTCGGAGGAACTCGCTCCTTTTTCAGGTAACTTTGCCAAAGTAACTTAAGTTCCAAGTTACTTTTAACTCGCTTTTCACTCATGTCCACATATTTTCTTGCTTGGACTCCGGTTCCTTCATAGCATTTCTTGACATAAAACGTGATATTCAATCAATGACAGTATTTTATTTAGGAAGTGAGAACCGCTGCTATTGAAATGAAGCTGAACCATTGTGCGCCCACAGGGAGTAAGATGCAAAGCGTTCGAATAGACCTCTACCACAGAAACGTCATCATGATATTGCTAGACAGACTGAAACCAAAACGAATCGGAAGGAGAGGGCTGGGTTCCACGAATAGGCACTTGTTCGCTGCCTCCCATTGCAAGAAAAGTAGCACCGAGGGTCGCGTCCTTTAAGGGACCCTATCGTAATCCTCTCAAGACCGTGGCTTTCAGGCATGACCTTGTTCACCTCTAGCTGCGAGCGTAGTGCAATTCTACCAAATTTTGGCGCTGTAGAACACTATGACGTCATTTGTTTACAAACAGGAAGAAGTCTATTGTTGGACATAAACGAAAACGATCTAAGCGTGTTGCACTCCTCCGCAGGCAACTCAAGGTCTAACTCAACTGCTCATGCGGCAGCACATGCGTAATGCTATTTTGTGTCCGAAGTAACTTGGAAGTAACTCGTTCTTTTTTTTAAGTATCTCAGTAACTGCGAGTTACATTTCAGGCTGAAGAACTTCGTTATTAACTTAGTTACATTTTGCACACGGTAACGAGTTCTTTTTGACGGGTAACTTCTCAATCTATGGCTGAAACAGGCAAATGTCTAGGCATATTTCGAAAAAACAAGGATTTTGCACGTTCGTTTCTGAAAAAGGCCCTTTTTGATTTCATTTATATTTTTCCATGGCATGACTCGATGTTAGACCTTTCACCTGACTTAAAAAAATTCTGCTTCAAAAGGCCTACACTGGCGATTAGCGTGTTAAAAATGCGTCACTACTCTGCGCACGTACGTGTCGGAGCCCGGCTGTCAGTACCGCGGGATGGTGTATATCTGTCAATGTTGTACAAGAAAAAGAGACAACTTTGTGTAATCAAAAGTGGTAGTTTATGTCGATATATTTACGAGACTGCGAAAGCAGAAGCAGTGTTTCGTAATCACAGCGACAAATGATTTCACTCAGTTTCTATGAAAACGTCACTTTTCTGCATTCACTGTCCACGGTACGAGCTATGGGATGTTTCTCGGCCTCCACTTTCCGATATCCTGCTTTGCCACACATGCGAACCATGTATGCAACTTTGACGCTGTATCAATTTACCCATTCCCTTTTCTTTTGCATTCTATAAGGAGCCACGTCCTCAGCGCATAGGTGGAGTAAATGGACGCTCTTTAGCTGATTTGGCAAGCACGTTGTCACATCTTGTGACCCTAGGATGACGCCTTGCTCGGGTGAACGTAAGTTAGGTGTCGTGGCATGGTCACATGCATATTTGCCGAAGCCTGTTCCTGTGAACAGCCATGCTGCGCTTGCAAAAGTAGATTTGGAGAGCTCATAGAGTCTATGCAGATTTTTAAGAAGGCTCGCCGCTCCGTCTGACACATAAATCATTAGCTGCAAGAGGAACGTTCTTGTCAAGCCACCCTTCGGTAGTGATGGAAGGTAACAGTGACTGTACTGAATTATAATACAAGTCTTCGCTCACCACACCAAAACTGTACGTTTCCATGCCAGCTGTTACCACACATGTCAATATGGAAGTCTGTGTGGCACGTACGCTTGTATTTCGCTAGGCATAGCTACTGTCCAGTTTTCAGCGAAATCGAAGTGCATTTTGTGTGTCTTGGAAGATGGATTAGTATTTTTCTCCCATATGGCTTTGCTCTGAATGTCTCTAATGTAATTATGACAAATGTGAGAAACCGCCCATTTCGTTAGCTCTGAGAGATGTACTGCTGCAACTTCAGCACAGAACACGCATTTTGTGCTGAAAGCCCTCTGCATAACTATCGTGAAATGAAGCAAAGCAAGCTTCGTAGGAACTTGCGGGGACCCTGGAAAAAGCAACTCCTAACTCAATACTTATTTGTACAGTATGCGTATCACCGTGTACGCAGCTTGCAAGAGTGAGGTTTCACCTTCGCTGACCATGTAGTCATTGAAATACGGCTTTACGGCAAAGTAAGATTTCATTCAGATGCCTTGTGCGAAATAACGAACTCCCAGGCGTGGATTGCTTCTTCAGCAGGATGTCAAAAGTTTGCCGACGAATAGCTCAGGTAAGGCTAAGGCCAGACAGCATTGCCCAAACAAAACACGCATGTACAGGAAGCCCGCCGTCGCGTGGTGCCACCAGGCGGGCTCGTACATGTATGCACGCAGAGTAGGGCCGCGTTTTAACGTGCTAATTGTCAGTGTACACCTCTTGATGCAGAATGTTTTTATATCAGATGAAAGGTCTAACATCGGGCCATGTCCTGGCAAATTATAAATGAAATCGAAAGGGGCCTTTTCGCGAAGCGGACGTGCAAAATCCTTGTTTTTTCGAAATGTGCCTAAACATTTGCCTGTTTCAGCAGATACCTGTAGCAGTTATACACACGATTGATATATCAGACGAAAGAGCATTAAAAGCTGAGTGAGCTGACACCAAGTATGGTAATGAGGGACATCTACAGCCAGAGAAATCACACGTTGAAATTGGAACAAAACTGTGTAAGAGAGCATGTTTGCCATTTTTTATAGCACAGGGTGTTGTACCTGCGACAAAATTTCAGCTCGGACTACTGGCCTGTAGGCATACTAACGCATAAACAAATTTCACTACAATATCTTTTAAAACTCCGGAGATAAACACATCCAAACATGGCTAAACTGAAAGAAACACTCGAATTCAGGGCCAGATTTTCTTGTTTTTTTTTGCACAAAAAGTATTCAGTAGGAATTATTCATTTTACCACTGTTGATCATCATGTACGATGATCTTCTAAATATAAAAAAATAATGAAAATCCAGGAGATGGATGGGACCTCCCTGCCTGAACTGACGTGAAACCGGCCTGTGGCATTTGGGTTCTGCTCTATGACGTGGCGTTCCCTCCTTCACTGCTGAGAACTCAGTCCCTCCCCATTGCTCATGCAGCTGTATATTGTAGTTTTATGCGTCATCATAGTGTGACTCTGCTTTGCCTACAGGGATCTGTTTCTTGATTAAAACAAAATTGGCAGAACAAAACAGAACAAAATAACAACTAATAAAATGGAGCCCAGAAGAAGTAAAGTAAAGTTAAGGCAGAGAGTTGGGCAAGTCGGTACATAACTACATAAAAACAGTGCAGCCTTTTCGGTTTTGCCCCCTTTGGGAAGTAAAGCTTCAGTTGCTAGTCAACGCTCTGTGTGTGCACTTGTTTCTTCTTTGTGTCCCGTCTCTGCGCTGTTTTTACGTAGTAAGGTAAAGGTTAATGCTGCAAGATATTCCAGGGTTTTTATACATGTCTGCTCATTGTCATGTCAGCATCAATATTTTAGATCTGAATTCACATGGAAAGATGAGTTACGTAATCATGGTGGTTGCAGCAGTGGTTTGTTAATTGTTTCCAAACTGTTGCTTTCTTTTCTGTGGTACAGGATCAACAGATCCTGTACCACTGAAAACAAACAACATCTGTGGGTAATTCCATTTTAAATCGACCGAGGTCCGCTGATGACATTTTTTGATTTCAGTGAAAAAAATATATGTTGTAAATGACCTTCAGTGAAGACGAAAGCAGGTTTCCGGAGCTTCCTACGATCAACCAGTCTATAGATGGAGAAGGGGTAAGGTGGCGCCGTCTTCGCGACGTAATTTTTTCTCGTGACTTTGCAGCCTTACTGATGCCACTTGATTCGCGTCACAGCCCCAATAGCTAGCGTACGTAAAGTATGGGCACTCTAGTATACCTGTACGGAGTAGAAAACGGTGTCACTTTAAAGGGACGCTGAAGAAAAATGCCAAAGTCCGCAGATATGACAAAAATTGCACGTTTTCTAGCGCTCATTGCTCCTCGACGGCAAGTCACATATTCATAAATGAAGTATGCTTTTAATGTGAAATCTTTCCTCTGTCGTTCAATATATAGAAAACCATTCTAACGCGTTTTGTTGCCGAAAGAGATGTCAGTAAATTTAGGTGAGAGCAGAAAATTGCCGATGTTTAGTATGGCATACCTCAGCTCCTGCAATACTTATTCCAATACTGTTTCGGTTACTTAAAGGCCAACGTATTCCCAAAGTCCAGCTGCAAAAATATGTTGCACTATTTTAGTAGGGTGAACGCAGCGAATTTTTCTCTGTGCCCAGGCCTCGCCGTTGCGTACTTCACTCCGACTCCACTTTCGAGTGGTGCGCCATTGTGCGTTTCCTATTTCACAGGGCCTTCGATCTCCCGCCGATGACACTTAGTTGTGGACATGTCCACGTCGGCATTCTTATTTACGTGCAGCCCTTTTATATGCCATTGCGAGACCAACAGATGGTGTCTGCCTATTATGCCGCAGCAACTGAGTGTCGGAATACTGACTCGCGATATGTAGCCGAGTATAAGAACAACTTTTTCAACAGTTTTGTTAGTACTGCACAAGGTGTGTGCTTAAAAAAATTCTGTACTGGGAAGTGCTACCAAGTGGCTCATTGCTGGAGGTGCTGTCTTTATTACAGCTGCAAAAAAAGTAACAAAAAACTGTCCGGCTATATTGCATAGGTAGCATATGCATCCCCTGAGCCCCTTCATTATTTGGTCAATAAAGAGGAAGGTTGCACCACTCCAGACAAGGCGAACCCTTGTCGTGAGAACGCGTCGTTCATTCTTTTTTATAATATATGTCACAAATAGATGTCACGATAATTTCCATCGCAGAAAGGCATGATACCTATGCAATGTGTTACTTCTTTTTGCGGCTGTAATAAAGACGGCACCTCCAGCAGTCAGCCACTCGCAGCGCTTCCCAAATTTAAATTTAATTAAAAAATTCACACCTTGTGCAGCATTGACAAAACTGTTTCAAAAGTTGTTGCTATACTCAGCTACATAACATCAGTCAGTACACTCAGTCACTGCGGTATAATAGACAGACGCCATCAGTTGGTCTCGCAACGGCATATAAAAGGGTTGCACGTAAATAAGAATGCCGGCGTGGACGTGTCCACAACTAAGTGTCATCGGCGGGAATCAGTGCAACATCAAAGAGACTGAAGGCCCTGTGAAACGGGAAACGCGCGATGCTCGTGACACTCAAAAGTGTAGTCGGAGTGATCGCCGCAACGGCGAGACCTGGGCATAGAGAAAAATTCGCTGCGTTCACCCTACTAAAATAGTGTAACATATTTTTGCAGCTGGATTTAGGGGATAGGTTGGCCTTTCAGTAACCGCAAAATTATTGGAATAAGTATTGCAGGGGCTGAGGTCTGCCATACCAAACATCGGCAATTTTCTGCTCTCACCTAACTTTACTGACATCTCTTTCAGCAACGAAACGGGTTAGTATGGTTTTCTATATATTGAACGATAGAGGAAAGATTGCACATTCAAAGCATCCTTCAGTTATGGATATGTGACTTGCCGTTGAGGAGCTATGAGCGCTAGAAAACTTGCGACTTTTGTCATATCTGCTGACTTTGGCATTTTTTCTTCAACGTCCCTTTAAACTGACACTGTTTTCACTCCTTACAGGTATACTAGAGTGCCCAGACTTTACGTGTGCTAGCTATAAGGGCTGTGACGCGAATGAAGTGTCATCAGTAAGGCTGCAAAGTCACGAGAAAAAATTACGTCGCGAAGACGGGGCCACCTTACCCCATCTCTATCTGTTGACTGGTTGATCATAGGAAGCCCCGGGAACCTGCTTTCGTCTTCACTTAAGGTCACTTACAACATATATTTTTTTCACTGAAATAAAAAATGCCATCGGCAGACCTTGGTCGATTTAAAATGGAATTACCCCTGTGACAACATCTGTGTAGCAACATCTGTGATATCTGCTGAATTAACCCAGATAATTATTTTCTCAGTTTTCAACAAAAATGAGGGTAGAGGTGGTATATCCTCTTCCGTCTGAATCAGTAACTGGTATCCTCCTGAGGAAGTGCAACGTGAGGTATTTTATGAAAGCAAGCCTGTGTTTCTTACAGGTGGCTCTAATGGGGCCGTGAAATTTCTGAGTACCCTGTAAAACTGTTCTTTCCCGAAACGGTTCTGCCTTTCAAGAAACTCGTACACTGGATATTTTTCTTAATGGTTGAAAATTGCCTCTCTGTGTTGCTCCTTCTTGGCTATTACATAGGTGGATCTCGGTGCTTCCTTGCATTGGGCTTATGCATGAATCGTGTATAGAAGCATCGTGCCAAATCATTGGCTACCTTATGGTGGGCAATGGATGCTGGTGATGTAATGCACAGCAGTGACAGGATCAAGCTTCTCCATAGAGCCCTGCATGGGCCCGACTCAGCCCGCGTGCTGTGCCGGGCTTGTTATTAGCTGTGTGCTCCGAGCCGACAACATACGCCAACACCGTTCGCTGGGCTGACAAAAGATACCAGCAAGGTGGCCCCGGCCGAAAACATGTTTTTGAGAGTCAGACTCGACCGGGTCATGCAGCTAATTCCACACAATGGAGGACTATTAGGTCATATCATAGTTCATATTAGTGCATCTGTCATTCCTGTGCCTATATTTGCAAAAACAAGCAAAGGACACTGCATTATGTGTATCATTTGACCCTCTATAACATTCTCAAGGCCACTTCACATTGCTCCTGACTCCTCACATATTTCACAAATACGTTTGCAAAGCTTGGTGAGAGAGGTAGGGATTGGGATAAGGAGCTTGTTGACATCCTCTATCTCCACAAGAACTTCGTAGTGTAACGATAATGCGCTTTCCCGCGTGCGTACTTGATTTAATTTGGTCTCATGCTGTTGTGGTGTTAAACCGGAAGTTATTGTATGTTTGTGGTGGTGCCTTCACTTCTTATAAATTTACTTATTAATTTGTTTGATAAATGCTTGAAACGTGTACGTAACAGCTGGGAATACTAGGCCAGCATTTACTCGCTGAATCACCGGGCCGGGCCAGGACGCATAAAAACTCGGGCTCTGGCTGGGCCGGGCCATTTTTCGATGCTCCCGGGCCAGGTCGGGTCCAGAAATGTCGGTCCGTGCAGGGCTCTACTTTTCCACGACATTCCAATCGCCGCTTCTCATGCTGCATTCTCAGGTGCTTCAGATTCATATAACTTGGGCACTTTGCTTAAATTCTCTTGTGAGCAGTGATGTCAAGCAGCTGGTGTTCTTGCGGTAACATTTGTAGACATCCACATTTTTGCTTGAATGCTCAGCATGCCGAAATTTCTGGCTGCTGTGTTCTAGGATAATGGAAGAGCTCAGAAAAAATTTCAGGAAGTGTAGAAGTTACGATAACAAGCCCTGGGACGCACATTACCAGAAAAAGTAGGAGCACTGCGTACACAAGAGCCTTCAGTGTCACTGACCCCAAAAGCCTCTTCCATTAGCTACCAGTGTGCAACGCCATTTCATCCATCCATTGGGGAGGTGTGCTCGTTTCCTCTATCTGTTCACCGACATATAAGCTATTAATTAATGAATATAGCATATACAGCCGTTCTGGGGCCCTATTCTCGCCAAAAGTAATCTTCCAGATTACTTGCATGTCACACTTGTTGTCGCATTCAGATGTCCAGTGACAATGATGGTTATCCAGAGGCAGCTTGCAGAGAAAGTATTCAGCTGGACACTTTTGATGAGAATAGGGCTCCTATTGTCTTGCCTTTCCCACTGCTTGACACTAGTGGATGGCAGCTTTCACTGCTGGAATGAGAGGCTGTAGGTTTGGTACTTGAATTGAACAGATTTTGTCAGTGCTTCTTAGTTAGTCCATCATTCATTGCACAGTTGACCCCTATTTTTCCAGATCCCACACTGTGTGGACGAGAAAGAGGGGGACCAATTTTGGTCCAAGGAATTTGCTGTTCCCTTTCAAATCTGGACAACAATTTCAAAGAAACAAATTTACTCATCCAGTGCTGAGCTAGAGGCGATGTGTGTCATACATATACTATTTTGTCAAGCAAAAGTGACACTCCTGTGGAATTGTTTTTCTCCCATTGTACCCACATAACATGCATTGACCAGTACATTGTGCTGCAGATGATCCACTGAGTGATGAAGACTGTTCAGATTATGTGCCTGCTCTCGCATTTCATTTGTCGGGATCCTCCACTATTAGGACACGTTTGCTAGAAATGGCCAATGCCTGATATATGATGACCGACTCATAATGTTTCTGACCTTTGCAGTTTTGAAATGCCGGATACCATAGAACAAAGTCAAGTATTTCAGACAGGAGAAGGATGTTTCTAAAACTCATGGTTATTAATATATACTCGCCAGCTTCATCGAATTTCTTGTAAAACATATTTAATCCCATATTTCATCATAAATATGGTAGTATGCAATGTGGTGTATCATAGTATGGTGGTAGTTCTGTTTTCTTCTATAAGCAGCAGTCAACATGATCAAACAGTCATGTCTAGATGATAACGTGTCTGTTTCATTTTACACAGTAGCGACCACCTCATCACAGTGTCAGCCACGTTGTGACATATCCAGCTCACCAAAAATAATGGCTACAGTGATATATGGCAGAAGATACTGCAGGTTAGTTTCAGAATCGCATCACAAGTGTTCTATTGGTAGTTTGCAGGTGTGTACTTGAAATTATGCTTTGACTTGTGAATGCATGTTTTTATGCTGAGTTCTGTTTAGCATGGGTGGTGGGCATGTTGTGGTTAAAGGGGGAGTGCATAGCATGTGTTTCACACATTTTTGTGTTTGTTGCATAATTTCGTTGAGTATTTCATGGAATTTCTTTTTACTTGTTAGGTATGGACAATGGAAAGCTAGTAATTCTAAAACATGCAGTTTGCTTTCCGAATACCGGGTCATTAACCTTTGCCGTTCATTAAACTGTTTGGTATTATACCAGTGGGCAGTGCATGTTATGTGATGTTTGTTGGTATGAATGAATTTTTGAGCAAAATGGTGCTTGTATATTAGCGATTTCAATCACATGTTCATTGCACGACAGCTACGATAGGCATATAAACTAGAGCTGACCGAATAGCAAAATTTTCATTGCGCATCAAATACGAATAGATCAGACACACTGCGAATATGTTTAAAATATATTTTTGCAGTTGCGAATCGAATGGAATAGTTGTTGATGGTAGTTTGAATATTTGGAATAGCTAATTCTTGTCTCAGTATGTCCATCAGTAAACAGCTAGTGCTCATCCATGGCATTTTCTGTCAGAATATAAAGAAAAAGTTTAAAAAAAGCTCCTCTATTTGAGGCTTTGACATGTGCATTATGCTGTCAGGATAAATCATGTTGGCAGTGGGAGCCCGAGTATCCAAAGGAATCTGCAGCAATGCATATTCTCTAGTTTCAAAACTACATCAGCTTAAAAACTATACTGGTGTGAATATTTTCCACCATTGCTGAATACAGTTGTACAAGACGTGAATATGTTTATTGGGAGCTGCAGTGTACATTGTACATTAGGGACTACAATAATACGAGGGTGGTTCCATAAGTTTCCGGCCCGACCAACTTTTAATAGTCATAGAGACGAAACAAGTGTATCACTTTTCGACATAGTCACCCTTAGCTTTGATGGACTTTTGACACCTTTCAACCAGCATTCTTATACCCTTGAAAAAATAGTCAGAAGTTTTGTCCGCAAAGTGCTGGAAAACTGCCTCTCGCACCTCACTATCGTTTTGAAATCTCCGTCCTCTGAGATCCCTCTTCAAGTTTGAGAACAGGAAGTAGTCACTCGGTGTCAAGTCTGGACTGTAGGGTGGGTGGTGGATTTCTTCGAAGCCGCACTCCTTCAGTGCAGCCTTGGCAACAGAAGCCGTGTGGACAGAGGCATTGTCCTGGACCAACCGGACACCTCGACTCAACCTGCCGCGCCTCTTTTCCTTGATGGCGTCTCGCAGTCGGTGCAGGAGTGAAGCATAATAAGTCGCATTCACTGTGGTGTTCCTCTCTTTGAAGTCGATGAGGAGGATCCCGTGACAATCCCAAAATATTGTTGCCATGATCTTCTTTGTGGATTGTGTGACCTTGGCTTTTCTTGGGGGTGCTTCTCCTGGTTTGTGCCATTCCATCGACTCTTTTTTCGAAAGGGGATCATAGTAGAGCACCATAGTCTCATCCCCTGTGACAATTGACTTCAATATTTCTTCTTCGTTTTCTTGACAGAGCTCCAAAATCTCTTTGGCACAGACGACGCGCTGTTGCTTTTGAACTGACGAGAGAAGTCGTGGCACCCATCTCGCACCGACCTTTTTCATGTGGAGACCCTCGCCGATGATGAGAAAAACGGTTGTTTTGGAAAGCCCCAGCCTTTCTGAGATTTCCTTCACCTTCAGACGCCTGTCGCTCAGCACTTGCTCCTCAACAAGAGACAAATTTTCTTGTGTCGCCACTTCCACTGGACGACCATCGCGTGGATCATCTTCAATGGACACTCGCCCCAGTCGAAACTGCTTATCCCAGTCTTTTACCATTGTGTACGACGGAGAGGCTGTACACGTTGTCCAGTCACGCTTTAATTTCTTTAGGCGAAAGTCCTTCTTTTGTCAAGAATTTTATCACAGCGCGGTACTTGATTTTTTCCATTTTAACTGAAGAGTCCACCCTGGCTGTTTGAAATGCCGCTCTCCAACCGACAAAAGCATGGAGAGGGTTGAGGGTGGTGCTCCGGCCCTCCAACAGATGGCGCCACGCATCCTTAATCGCATTTTCAAATTCGTGCTCATTTTCTACCTCGGGCTGGAAACTTATGGAACCACCCTCGTACGTAGTGGAGATACACACTCACATATACTGGGTGTCTCACGTGACGTGCCAAAAAATTATATTTAAAAATCTACACGTCGGAAAATTATGGGGTCAACGGTATTCTCCTTCAGAGAGTTTTTTCCATCGTGTGAGGACACTTTCATGAATTTTTCGCCATGAGAAATTTAATTTTCCGAATTAAAGTCCGGAAATTGCCTAGTAAACCTAACATTTTTTCAATAGATTCTGGAAGCACGGGTCGAGTTTAGCCCACCACGGAAAATTTTATTTCGTGGTACAAAAGTAAGGAGCGGTAAAAAATTGGTAAAATATCCCATTTCGGGCTGCGCATCCCGTCAAAGCGCTCCGGGAAGCGACGCATGAAAAACAGTCGCCCCGCCCCTTTAATTCCACTCTCAACGCCCTCTTCTTATCAGCGACAGGTTCACTTTGTGATTGCATTCATCTTCTTTTGTTGTTCTACTCTTCGCTTTTTTTTATCCTTTGCTTTAGTAATACAGCTCGCCATCCTGCATGATATGAAGGGCCGATTGCGAAGGGATGAGGCTACTGTTTTTTATGCGTCTCTACCCGGAGCGCTCTGGCAGGATGCGAAAGGCAAGTGCCAATTTGCGAGGCCCGAAATGGGATATTATCCCAATTTTTTACCGCTCCTGACTTTTGTGCCACGAAATAAATTTTTCCGTGGTTTGCTAAACCCGCCCTGTGCTTCCCCAATCTGTCGAAAAAATGTTAGGTTGACTAGGCAATTTCCGGACTTTAATTCGGAAAATTAAATTTCTCATGGTGAAAAATTCATAAAAGTGTCCTCACACGATGGCAAAAACTCTCTGAAGGCGAATACCGTTGACCCCATAATTTTCCGACGTGTAGATTTTTAAATATAATTTTTTGACATGTTACGTGAGACCACGTGTATGTAGCAGAACTGTGCTTGCAGACTTAGATAGGAATGCATCACAAGCACTATAAGTTGTCATGCAGGAAAGCAAGCTGCTGTACATAACGTGGGCTGAGTGAAGTTCTTTGTAAAGTAACATATTTCCCGACACAGAGAAACGCTCACTTGATGCTGGGAGGATGGCTGCAAGTCGATTGCAATCATCCGTGCAACTTTAGCTTTAGCGTCTAGTGCCTCTTTCCTTCGTGCAGGAGTCTATCTTTGGGCTGCATCATGTCAGTTATCTTTCTTTGTGTCTTTGCACTCTTCTTTCTCCTTCTCATAAATGTTGAGAGCCGATCTTGACCGCTTCAATGGTTAACGAGACACAACATTGAGCTCGTCAGCGTGTGTAGTGCTGCGGCACATGTTTTACATGTTCCGGTGGTTTTGGAGTAGTCACAGTACATTTATGTGGCACTTCTCCTTTCTGATGGTGGCTTGTCAAGCATCCCCTCGTCCTCCATATGAACGACACTGTGGCAGCGCAAGACTTCCGTATTGAATGCACGCACCCACCATGCTGATGATGGTGATGTCGACCGAGGCGAAACGCGCCAACGGAGTGTGCAGCACAGGAACTATATTCAGGAAATATTCGAAGATTATTCGAAAATATTGAATAGACAAAATTTGTTACAAATACCATTCAAATAATCTATTCGATTCGTTTTCGAAATTTTGAATGTTCGCCCAGCTCTAATATAAACCACTAGATGTATACTTTGAATCAAACTCACCTGACTCAGTGAAGTGCAGTTTGCATCCAACACATACCAAAAGATTATTCACATGCAGTGTGTGTACCCTGATATGGATAGAAACATGTAGACTCTTGTAGTTAGAACATATGATTGCTGACATAACTTTTGTGCGCCAGCTGTGGTTGTGCCAAAGAAGGGGCCATTCAGATCAGGATCTGCTACTGGAAACCTGTCGGAAACTGCAGGAGCAGCGTGCAGTGCTACACACAGAAAATATGAGGAAAGCTGTGGTAGACCTCTGCTCACAATCTCATGAAGAAAAGCTCAAGCTCATGAAACTTCAACTGCAGTACTGGACATCATCAAGAGGTATGTGCTGAAAAGATGGCAGATGTATCCATCTTTGCCACATGATGACACACATCAGATTCACATCTTGAGAAAGATTCTATGCACCCTTTAAGCATATAGAACATGTGTGTAAGGCAGCAAGTCTAACAAGCTGTCATGTCAACCGTACCAACAATACTGTCCTCCAGGGAGTGACTTCTCATCATGCTAGTGGACGGACAGTTGGGAGTCGACATGTATCGGTGGTCTTTGGTGCAAATTTACATAAACATATTTATTTGCAATCTTACGCAATCAATACAATGCAGTTATTCGCATGTGTTTGCATACTTGCTGCCGAAGCTGCGTATGTAACACGTAGCCCACGTATCAGTAACTGTATCACGTAGCAGTAAATATCGTAGCAGCAGACGCCATAGAGGAACGAAGAACTTTGCTGCTTTCAAAATTACGCCTCTCGATTTGGACTTACGTTTTCACTGTGTGATGTGTTTTCTTCTGGTGGTGTTGACGTTCTCAAAGCCGCACAAACAAACATCGACAATAAAAATATGTAAATATTGTACGTTGAAGGAATATATCGGCAGTGTAGGCAGTAATCTGCTGCATGCTACATCTGCTGTCTTGGCCCCTGATTGGTTACTGGGTCGATGACAAGTAGTGATGTCAGTGTACAGTCGAACCTCGTTAATTCGAACTCCACGGGAACCGTACTTTTGCTCGAATAAAGCGGAGTTCGACCTAGCGGGAGGCCCACTGAATAACGGCAGTAAGTGCAGGGTGAGCGCAAATCACGTCAGATGCGTTGCAGCCTGCGAGGCTAAGCCTTGCGAGTGTGCTCTTCGCTTACGTTCCTTGATGTTCTGTCATGCAGCGCAGTTCACATTAAATCCTCAAAGCCATAAAATCGGCAGAGAAGAGATGAGAATTCACCAAGAGAATAATTCACAGAAGAGATAACATACCTTTACATCACAAAGTAATTGTTATCTGTGTCTACACGCGCTTCCTGAAACGCGATTCAGTCAACGTGGTTTACAGCTTCTGTAAAAGTTTGAGAGCAGCGTCCGCGTTTTCCTCGCTGGAAAAGTAGCGCCGTGTCACATCTAGTGCCAATGCTACTTCCACTCGGTATCGACACCGGCTCACTGGTTTGTTCAGCCAATTAATCATCACTGTCTGTAGCAGGGTCTTCAGGCTCAGTCCGGTCGGAGCGCACAGACTCGACGATATTAGCGTCAGTTAACGGCCCAGATGTGTCCTCGCCTTCGCCCGCTTTGACATAACTTTCGAAGGTAACTCCCTCCGGCACGTTGAAACAAGCTTCACCATGAGGCGGTTGTCGTAATCGGAAGAAATCTGTTCCACGCTCGCAGTGTCCTCCAAGGGTGCGCAGAAACCGCACTTTCGAAAGCAATTGGCGATAGTTTCAGGTTTCACGGTCTTCCACGAGCTTGCCAGAATATGGACCGCTCCCACGAGATACACGTCATATGGCCTGGAACTTCTTCGCGATTTCGGTCTTACCGTATTTACTCGAATCTAGGCCGGCCTCGATTCTAAGCCGACCCCCGAAAATCGACATGCCTAAAAAAAATTAAAACTGTCCCCTAATGTAAGCCGACGGATACGTGAATCAAAACTATTTATTTACATCTATGTACATGCCGCTGTATGTTTAGTCCCTATCGTCGTCGTCGCTGCTCAGCTCCTTATCGCTTTCTTCTTCCCACAACGCACAGTCTTCGCTGCCGTCCAGCACATTCGAAATTGCACACTTTCGAAACGAGCGCACGATAAGTTCAGCCGGGATGTCGTCCCACGCAGCGGCGATCCAGCTCGCTACCTGCCCTAGCGACGCACGCTTTATCCGACCCGTTGGTGTTAACTGGTGGTCCTGCTCGCAAAGCCAGTCCGTATAATACTTGCGGAGCCTGTCCTTAAATGGCTTATTGATGGCCACATCCAATGGTTGCAGCTGGCTGGTCATGCCTCCCGGAATGACGGCGACATCGGACCCTCCCGCCGATAGTGCGTCCTTTACGTTGTCTGTGAGGTGTCCACGGTAGGAGTCGAGGACCAGGAGGGACTCCCGGCACAGCAGAGCACCTGGTCGCCGCTGCCAGACCAGCCTTACCCATTCTTCCACCATTGTGCTTGTCATCCAGCCGTTCTCTTGGACGCGCACAATCACGTTCTTCGGGAAGACCTCTTTGGGCATGGTCTTCCGCTTGAACACGATGTATGCGGGGAGCTTATGTCCGTCGGCGGTACAGCCGAGCATCACTGTTGACCGTTGCTTCTCGTATCCCGCTGACCGCAGCTTCACCTCTTTCGCCCCTTTTTCGTTCACAGTGTACGCCATCGGCATATCAAAATAAACTGGGGTTTGATCGGCGTTGCCGATCTGTCCCAAAAGGTAGCCTTTCTCCTGCCGTTTGATTATGTAGCGTTGGAACTGGACCAATTTCTCCTCAAAGTCCACTGGCAACTTTTGACAAACGGACGTTCGTCTTCGCAAACTGAAGCCAAACCTCTTCATGAAGCGCTGCAGCCAACCCCTGCTGGCCTTAAACACGGTCCTCGAGACGCCATGTGCCTTCGCCACCTCTCTTGCTTTTCCTTGGATTATTTCCGTCGTAACTGGAAGTCCGGCTGCCCTCTGTTTCCTAATGAAGTCTGCCACCTCTGTTTCCACTTCATGATGACGACCGGCCCGTGGTCCCGTGAACGCCATTCTTGCTGCCCGACAGCTGAACAGTTGATCACGCTGCTTCCTCCAGCGACGCACGTTCTTCTCGTCTACGCCGAAATCCCTTTGCGCTTGAAAATTCGACGACTTCTCCGCCGCTAGCACAACCTTCCGCTTAAACGCGGCTGTGTAATGGCATCGCGTACTCGGGGCCATAGCCAGAACAGTCCAAGGCGAGAAGTTGTCGCAGACAGTCACCACGTTTCGAAACCACGCCACAGATGCAATGAAAACAAAGTCACGTGCGCCCCGCGCGTCTCAGGTAGGCGGCGGCGGCGATGCGTATGACGCGTGATGACGATGGCACTACGGAGGAGCCAAATCCTCGTATCTAAGCCGACCCCCCAAAACCGTGCCCGCTTTTTCCGAAAAAACTGTCGGCCTAGATTCGAGTAAATACGGTAGATATCACGCCGCGTTCCACCTCTCGCAGAATTTGTACCTTGGTCTCCAGGTCTTTTGCTGACGAATTGTTCCCCGTTTTCGCCATGGTGCCGGTGATGGTGACGAAAAGGTGCGTTGGCAAAAAAAATCTTCATGTCCACAAGGTCATGCATGAAAGGAACCGACTGCCGCTGGCGCACACTGTGGGCACAATTCACGGGGTCGACGGTGGTGGCAAGGCGAGAAAGAGCGAACAGAGAAAGAGGGAAGGAGGGAGCCCAAGGAGATTATGCCGATTGCGTGTCCCCTGCCTTTCAGTTTGGCTGCCGTAAGGAGGTCAGTGCCTATGGAACACGTGGAAAAAGGGTTGATGCGTCATGGGCAGCACTTGCGGGTCAGGGTCAGCGTTCAGGAGGTGGTGGGAGTTGGAGATGGGGCAGGCCACATGGGAAAATATCGGTTCAAATTAGCCATCGTGTCCGTTCACCAGTTCGAATTGTAGGAAGTTTTTCGCCATTCCATTGGAATGCATAGGTGTTGGACGGGACCTATGTACAAGTTCGAATTATCCAGAATTTCGAAATAAGCGATTTCGAATTAACGAGGTTCGACTGTATAAGCGGCCTCATATGGCCAGTGTGACCAGCTACCGCGAGTTGTGTTTGTCGTTCATGTTGAAAGTCTTGTTTTGTGAAACAAGCCAAGCATCAAACACTCTTCCAAGGCATGTTTTGTGTCGTCAGTGTGACCACTCGATTATGAATAGTACACAAAATATGTTTGCATGCACGTTAAATGTGTTTTGAGTGTTTGTATAACCAGTGTGATTGCGGCCTAAGATATGTGGAACACCAAAGTGTTTTCAGGTACATAAAGGTAAAAGCCATAACCATTGCATACTACCTACGATATATGAGCTGTGAATCAGGGAAGGGTAACGGACGTATTTTTGTTATCGTTTCTATTCTCATTACTGCTATATTTTAGTTTCCGTTATAAGATTCTGACACCAGCTTTTCTATTTCGTTTCTGTTTCTGTTTCTGGTACTGAAGCTGCTCTTACAGACCTGTGGGAGGACACTGTCCAGCTCTATCAGCAGCCTGTTTTGCCCAAGTGTTGCTTCGGTGTCACGCGTACATACTACGCAAGTAATTTTATGTTGTTGGGATATGCACATCTTGCACGATTTTCTTAAGAAATGCAGGAATATGTCTTCAGTCACCCTGAGCTCAGCAACTCAAAATGGGCGTAACCGTCATCAAATGTTGCATTCATAGGCCGACACTCTAAGTTGTAAACAGTACTGCCAGAGCCACGGTGTAAGATATATGGGTGATTCCATCTCAACTCAGGCAGGGTGGTCCGGACACCATCACCAATTTCTTTTGAAAAAAATGTATGTTGTACAGCAACACGCATGCACAGAGGAGCAATAAATAGTTTGGCTCTATGTGTTGTGGTCCGCCAGCAAAAAAATCCGAAAGAAATTGACGGTGGAGCTTTCTGACGGAGCGACTTTGACATTTTATTCCTCGCGAGCGGACGGTCCCAGGCTATAGATTTTTTTTGCACGATATGTCAGGCACAACGGCTTTCAGCCTGCGTAAACATCACGGGCCAATTCTGTTTTGACCTTCAATTAAAAATCGCCAAAGTTGCCACAAAGTTCAGATTTTGATCATATATGTCTTTACGCTGTACTCCTCCTATGCACACCATCGAAATATAGGAAGTACCGGCGTGTAGGTCGAAGCGTGCTCTTTCAACTGATATCAAATTTGCATGTCTGTACCTTGCTCCCTTATGGTGAGACGGTGTAGAGTATAGCTATGCTCTCAAAAATTGGGTCTTTTGGACTCCCGTTTCTCAAAAACCCCACCTTCGATTTCCTTCATATTTTGTAGTTATATAGCCCAGGCTGTGGCCTACATGTGTACGCAAAATGGATGGTTCCCTCTCAGCACAACTTGGAATAGCGCGCAACAAACGTGGTGTGCGGAGCACACGATGTATATCTCGTTCGGCGGAACCACATCGGAAAGTTAACAGGATTATTGCCGTCTGCTATTGCTGACATCTCCGGCCTTGAATGACAGAGCCCAGGATGCAGATCTACCGCAGATCGTGTGCTAGCAATATACTTTGAGTCTTTCTGACTCGTTTTTCCCACATTCTAATTTCAGAACCGTGCACGTGAAGTTCAGCGACGTTCTGAGTCGGTGGCTTGTGTTTCCGACATGAACATCAAGTACAGTATGAATCGCCTGTACTGTGCCGACTATGCGCTGCTATGGTAGCTATCTTCAGCTAAAAAATCGAAAGAACTACGCTTTTGTTATTAGAAGCAAGTTCCCTAGAAACATGCAGGGCCTCGAAAAAGGGAGAATAGAAGACAGTGCGGGCGGCAGTCAGAATCCAGTCCTGCCACATGTGGACGAAAAAAGTGGAAGAAGATGGACACGTCACTGTCAAGATGTCCAGAGTTTCCGAAAAATAGCCAGAGTAGAAAACGAACACTAACGGCGGTGTCTAGCCAGGTTATACCTCAGAAGTTACGTGATCTGGATTGTCGTGTTTCTGGAAGATATTGTATACAAATAAACCAGTTCTTGATTAGTCAGTGCTTAAAACGTGTATAGTTCTGTTTTACTGCACGCGGTTACATCTTGATGGTGTCACGGTTCAAGGCATCAAGCTGCGCGGCATTCCCAATTTGTTGTGTCTTACCTTGAATTGTGCTGAAAGGGAGCCTTCCGTTTCGCGGAAACATGTAGGTCGTAGCCTGGGCTATGTCAGTACAAAATATGAAGGAGATCGGAGGTGGGGTTTTTGAGAAACGAGAGTAAAAAAAATATCATTTTTGGTAGCCTGGCTGTACTCTACGCCGCCTTGACGAGGAGGGGAGGAACGTACAGACATGCAAATTTGACATCAATTTAAAGAGCACGCGTCCATCTCTTTCCACTTTTTTAGTCCACATGCGGCAAGACTGGATTCCAACGGCCGCTCGCACTGCATTTCATTCTTCCTTCTTTGAGGCCTGTTATGTTTCTAGAGAACTTGCTTCTAATAACAAAAGGGTCTCTCGATTGTTTGGCTTGAGATGGCTACCGTTGTACCGCAGAGTCGGCACAGCACACGCAATCCCCACTGTACTTGGTGTTCATGTCGGAAACAGAAATCACCAACTGAGAACGTCGCTGGACTTCACGTGAATGGCATTGAAAATCGACTGCGGGAAAAACGAGCCAGAAACACTCAAAGTATATTGCTAGCTCGCGATTTGCGGTAGGTCTGCATCCTGAGCTCTGTCATTCAAGGCTGGAGACGTCGGAAATCGCAGACGCCAATAATCATGTTAACTCTCTGGCGTGGTTCTCCCAGAGTAGATGTATATCGTGTGCTCCGCACACCACGTTCGTTGCGCGTTATTCCCAGTTGTGTTGAGAGGGAACCTTCCATTTTGCGTATACATGTAGGCCATAACCTGGGCTATATAACTACGAAATATGAAGGAAATCGGAGGTGGGGTTTTTGTGAAACGAGAGTCCAAAAAACCAAATTTTTGAGGTCATAGCTGAACGCTACACCGCCTCACCAAAAGGGGGCATGGTACAGACACACGAATTTGATATCAATTTAAAGGGCACGCTTTCGACCTACACGCCAGTACTTCATATATCTCGATGGCATGCATAGGAGGAGTACAGCGTAAAGACAAATACGACAAAAATCTGAACTTTGTGGCAACTTTGGCGATTTTTAATTGAAGGTCGAAACAGAATTGACCCGTGCTGTTTACGCAGGCTGGAAGCTGTTGTACCTGGCATATTGCGCAAAAAAAATCTATAGTTTAGGACCGTCCGTTGGTGAGGAATAAAATGTCAAAGTCGCTCCGTCAGAAAGCTCTGCCGTCTAGTGATTTTAAAAAAATTTTTTTCTGGCGGACCACAACACATAGAGCCAAAATATTTATTGCTCCTATGTGCATGCATGTTGCGGTACAATATATATTTTATCAACTGAAATCGGTGATGGTGTCCGGACCACCTTGCTGAGTTGAGATATATACAGGGTGTTCCATTTAAGATTGACCCCACCTTTAAAAAATAATGAATCATCGCAGAAGAATGAAACCAAGTGCATAGTGTTACCAGTGACCTGGAGCATTTAATAGTATTTTTTGTCGCGCAATTAACTGATTAATTAATTAATTTAATTTTCTAACTTTTTAATTAGGAGGATCACGCCGGAGATGTCAACTGTGAAGTTGTGGGCGTTGAAGCGGCTTCATAAATTTCATAGCCCACAGCTTTTCTTTCTTTCTTATCGATTTAATAGTCTCGCGCTCGTGGTTCAAGGTAAGCCGTGAGCAGATATCTTCCGCTTCCCGTGTTTTGTGTCGCTTCGCGCCTAAAAAGCAAAGAATCAAGAGATAAAGCGCCGCAGTGACCTCGCTGGTGTCCCCGCACCCGTGACAGATAACAGCATAGGCGGGACGGACGACATCAATGCTTGTTCGTCAAGCGGCCGTGAGAAAGCGCTGCAATCAAGCGCTGTTTTCGCGCGACGGAAACTGATTCCGTCTTAGTTTCGGAACTCCGGGCCCTTTCTGCTGGCCCGGGAAAAAAAGACTCGTATGAGCTAGAGAGTTGCAACACACTGCATTCGCTTTCTCATGTCAACGCCCAAAACTTCGCAGTTGACATCTCCGTTGTGATCCTCCTAATTAAAAAGTTAGAAGATTAAATTAATTAATTAATCAGTTAATTGCACGACAAAAAATACTATTAAATGCTCCAGGTCACTGGTAACACTATGCACTTGGTTTCATTCTTCTGCGATGATTCATTATTTTTTAAAGGTGGGGTCAATCTTAAATGGAACACCCTGTATAGTTAGGTGAGGAAGCTCCCGGTGCCCGGCCGGCCTCCTAATGTTCGCCTCCGCCTTTCCGCAGCTCTCACTAGATGGCACGAAGAATGGTGGGCTGAGGGGCGTGGGATGGGAAGAGCACGTTGAAGTAAATGCGTGCACGGAAGCCGGCATTTTAAAAGGGTAGCAAGCAACGATAGAGGCTGACACTGGCTCGAGCTTATGATTAAACTGCCAACATTTATAGCTACTTTCCGCGTGTGTATCCGCGCCAGCTAAAGTAATCATGACAAAGATCTGATGCTGTGGACGGTGTTTATTCCAGCCATCGTGTCATGTTTTGTTCTTTATTGTTTTGTCGAGAGCAACTTTGTTGGTGCACGCATATCTATTTTCAAACTATTTTCGAATCCACAGCAGTTCAAACGAAATATTCAAAGTACAAGTTTATTTATTTTCTCCGCTGCATGGCAGAACACTCAAGCGAAAATGTCAACATTGTGCAAAAGTGTGCACTTTTCTTCTTTTCACGGGTCTCTTTTTTTGTCCATTGCATTCATTTGTTTGCAATATTGATGCATTACTGCAGGATCTTTGACAGCACTCGGTTTTGTGAGCATCACAGGGAAACGTCAGTGTGCACATGTTAAGGACGTGCTCGATCATGTCCCAAGAAATTGTCTGTTCATTTGCATGGACAGAAAAATAGTCTTCTGCAGCCCTCAAGATCACGTACAGTTCCATGTTGGGATGCTGCAGTCCACCTCTGCTCTTGACATTTGTGAGTGCCGCTTCTGGCACCTGTGACGCGTGAACAGTTAAGGCACTAATGCACTTTGAACAACTTCTCAGCCTCTTAATTTTTCGGGTTATGAAACCTGTGACGTAATACAAAATACAATCGGCTACTGCAGGTGAGGTGCTGTCGCCTACGACTGTGTCGTCACATTCCCATTCTTCGGTGCCCACTAGCGCGTCAATCCTCGACTTCAGCTCCTGCAAGATGGCATGATCATTATTCTTCTTAAATGCTCAGAAAAAGTCTGAGAGTTTCAGTATAGGTGCCTCGTTGGCCACGACTTCACAGTTCCTGAACTTCGGTGGTTTTAAAATACTGTAGGCTTCAAACGAGAAGGGTTTATTTTGTCTCGCATTACACACACATATATGTAGGAGTAGGTTAACTTAGAGTATGCATAGAGCATTGCTGCGTGTGATCATGTTCTGTTCGTTGCTCCTTGGGAAGTGTATGTTCTCTCTGTAGCATGGTTGCCAACAGTCATTCTGTCGGCAGGTGACTATAAGCGTGAAACCGAAACTAAGTCTTGTATTTTGCCTATATTCGGCCATCCTTTTCTTTCGATCGACCCGATCGAACAAATTAAGCTTAAGTTTTCATCATCTGGGACAGTCTCGCAGAGCGTCTTCGTTCCTGCTCGTCATCATCGGACGACTCTATCGGACTTACGAAGTCACCTTGTGAAATGTCGAACCTTTTCATTTTGTCTACCGGGACAATGCCCTTGTAGCTTCAACCTTTGTGGCCAGTCTCGGGCAAGGATTGAATTCGGTATCGATCATGTGACAGTTTCTCAATGACCTCATACGGTCCTCTGTATTTGTCGCAGAGTTTCCTGGATTCTCCAGTAGCGGGAGGTTCTCTTTCAATCAGTACCCGGTCTCCCACTTTGTACTCGGGCGCTGGGCTGCGCTTCTTGTTGTAGAGGCCTTGCTGGTACCTTTGGTCCTTCTCAATGTTTTCGGCCGCTTGTGCTCATCTTTCTGACGTCTCCTTATCTAGCTCTTCCTTGAGCGTCTCTCGTACAGGGTCGCCCGTCAGGTTTCGCGGTACATAGTTGAACAGTAAGCTGAATGGGGACGTTCTCGTTGACCTGTTGTATGTAGTGTTTATTCCCCATTGCACTTGAGGTATGGTCTTATCCCAGTCCTTGCCGTCGGGATCCATGGTAAGGCTCGAAATGGACGGAGTGATCAAGCGATTGTATCTCTCCACTGGGCCGTTTGCCCTGGGCGTTGCCGTGGCATTTCTGATGTGAATGCTCTTGATGTCATGGCAGTACTTCTCAAAAAGAGCATTCGTGTATGATGTTCCGCGGTTCGTTATAATCCTAGCCGGAGAATTTTTTGCTAGTGCCCGCCGAAATACAGCTAAATCGCAATACCGCCTGTGGGATTACTACAATCTGCTTCTAGCACATTAACTCTAGAACAATGAAAATGGTATCAACAGATAGGGTATGCAATGACGAAACGAATGGTGTCTGTTTCATTATTCTCCGATAAACGGTGTCAGTACAGGAAGGCTCCGAAAAACAACGTTTTTCGCGTTTTCTTGCGACTTTGCCATTTTTTTTTTACGAAAAAAGTTTCAGTAGGAAGAAGAAAGTGAGTTGTCCATGTAGTAGTGAGCATTTGAAAAAAAGTTGTTGCTCTTAGAACCGCATAGTTCTCAATTGAGAAGCCCGCAAAGTAGCCCGAAACGACTGGGTCACATTTCGACCAGTTTCTTTCTCCCCCTCTCCCTCGAAAATGGCTGAAGGCTGGGGCTTAAATATAGGCGCATTTTTCATCATTTCCCATCCCCTGAGGAATATATTTTTTCGAAAAAAATTGGAGATGGTCAGGTTTCTTGCTTGGTTGAAATTTGCTGGAATTAGCCTACCATAAGCAGACCAACAAAGTGTTCCTGTGCCTTGCAGGATGAAAAATACCTAAGATTGCAAGTGTCTAATACATGTAAGCAGAATCTGGGACAGGCCATGAATGAAAATGGGCATCGACAAGAGAAGCCTCAGAAGTACAGATGGGAATGTGAATTACACTGGATGCTAATAAGTTAGTGTAGTCAAAACATACCATGCAGCTGTAACATCATGCATTTGTCTACTCTAACTCAAACTACTACATTTACCACCTCCAGCAGACTAGTGCAGCCAAAATAAATATTATGACCAATATATGTTCAAAATATTCAAGCAAAACGTTTCTTATGTGACCTAAATGAAATCAAGTTTCATTGGCAAGGTTAAGTAGATAGTAGATTGGCAAAGATAAGAGGGTAGGTCTTTAAAACCAGCCATAATATATGAAATGATGCCTAGCATACAATAACTGACACCTATAACGTAATTAACATTTCTATCAAATTCTAGAGAGGGATTTTTAGACTCCCTTCTTCAAAATATTTTCGTTGTAGTACAATGAAAAGTGTTGAAATAGGAGAACCTTAGCAAAAGGTGACAACGTAGACAGGCCTATAGTTACTGACATCATGCACATGGCCCACCTTAAACACTGGTGTTACAGTTAAGGGAAGGGACACAAAGAGAGCGAGAATTTTAAATAAGTCATTAGAACAAGAACAGGTGCACATCCCCCGACTTTGCATGTGATACGGCATAAAACAAGTTGATTTGAACACTATCTGACTCTATGGCATAATTTGTGGAGTAACAGCATAGTGCATAACACACCAGGCAAGTAAATGACCTGTATATCCACATGTTGGCTGCATAAGTGGGATGCTCAACACACACACCATTGTAAGAGATACACACCAACAGAAGCAGAGCAGGGTGGCAAAAACAAAAACTCTAAAAACACTGCTGAGCCTAATGAAGTTATGACCATTGCAGAGTTATAAACCACTACAAAAAATTGCAAGTGTGTAAAGGCACAAAATTCTTATTCAAAATCCTAAAAAAGCTGTTTTGCTCTGTACTTGAAGCACCACCCTGTGAAAACTGTGAGCCGTAATCCTGCTGCATACCTGCTGTAGTCAAAAACAGCACAATACAGCAGACACGCTGTGCATTCAGATGCGGTGCAGTAGGCAGTGGCTCTACAGGAAATTACTGTATTTCTGCTGTATACAGCAACGCTGCAATGTTTTGCTGCATTTTTGCAATAAACAGCGGTCCTACTGCATATTAATGTCTTTCTGCTGTACACAACGAGACTGCAACATTTCACTGCATTTTTTTCCACAAACAGCTGTCCTACAGAATATTAGTGTGTTTATGCTGCAAACAGTAGTACAGAACTTATTATTGTACTGTATTTGTGCTGTAAACAGTGGTCCTACAGTGTATTAGTGTAATCTTGCTGTAATACAGCAATCCTGTGGCATTTTACGTATTTCTGACTAAAACAATGGTCCTGCAGCACCTTATCCTTTATTTTAAGCTGTTTTTTATTCCAATATTGAATCTTGTAAGAAACAACACAATTGAAGGCTGAATCAGTCATTGCATCTTGTTTTGTCTCACGCTTTTTGTTTGTTTGGCGAACATATTCATAGTAGGCACATAGAAACAACACAGATTAGTGAGAAAACAAGTAAGATTACTGCAAACTGCTTGTAATAATGACTGCAAGATGCGTACCATGTACTGCTGCCAGCTTCAATGGGCTGAGTGCAGGCTTTGCTTCCCCTCCCTGCCTCTTGTTAGTACATTTCGGCCCCTTGACACTCCTCTGGTGAACAACGTCATCTCCCCATATCACAGTGCAACCATTCCGCACAAATTTGCTGTCTGTCAGTGGTGTGTGAGGTGATGTCAATACGTGGGCTGGAAGTGCCACTCCATGGCCAATATGTACCTGCAGTGAGAGCAAATGTCTGTCGTACACTGATCATAACCAAAAAAGAGACACTATATAACTTTACATAGCATGTCCTACCTCGACCGCAGCAAGCAGCTGTGGCTGTGCAGCAGCTGTAAAGAAGGTTCATTTTTAGGATGTCATTTGTTCTGGTCAAGGGTAAACTGAGAACCAATCTATACCAGTCAAATGATTCTTCAAGAAGCTTTCCTTCTGTAGGACTCTGTTTAGCTGCTGTAGGTCCTCTACCTCTTCTTGAGCTTCTGGTATTTTTGCACTACTGTTTTGCGCTTTTCATAGAGCAATTCATGAGATGAACTTGTACTCTTAAGAATAATAATCACAATTAGACATCTGTGCTGTGACAGCATTTGTCACAATGCTAGGCATGCCAAAAGCATTCAGGACAAAAATGGCCAGAAAAAGGAGCAAGGAAAATACAACGCAGTAGATTATTTCTTAAATTTATATACACACGGTGTGCCTGTTATCCTCCTCCTTCGGCTTATTGTTGAGAAGCCAACCAAAAGTTTTTGCTGTCCTGTGAATTCACAGAATAGAACACATGTATTAGCCAGAAGACAGCCTTGTGAAATCCAGAGAGAGGAAAAACAGCAGGGACGTGCAGAACAATGGGAAAATGAAAGGATACATAATTTAGTAGAGACAAAGGAAATGCAAACTACACCCAGTTTTTATTAGTGTGTCATCTGTTTTCAGATGTTTACAGTGTCGAATCACTATACACAGAGATAAAGCACAACACTGAAAACATAGCGTCTTGAGATCCTTACATAGTAGCTCATTGCAGCAGGAGATAAATCTTCTCCAGATGCACTGCTTATCCTCCTGAGACCTGGGCTCTCAATTGCTTAAGAAGAGACATGAAAATTGTTTATTATGTCAAAGTAGGTGCTCTTACAGGTTCATAACAAAATTTTAAAAATCGAATCCTTCGATTTAAGAGGAGACACGCATGGTACCCAGTTGGGTATGTTAGGCCTTTGTCGTGTGGAAATCGCGGAAGCAGTTCCTGTTTTGGAGGCACAGGAAAAGCGAACACTTTATGCCCCGAATGCGGCTCTTTCGTTTGCAGCTAGGGTTTCGGCACTTCATCTCTGATTTGCAATGGACGTGTTCAGGGAAGTGCCCGTAGAGGTCGTACCTAACTTCATCTGCGTGCAGTGGAATGACCTTGCTCCTCTTTCGAGGTGGCGGTTCATCCTCGCTTTGGTCTTCATCGTCGTCTGATTGTTCTTTCAGAGACGCCCTAATCAATGCTTCCCCAACCCTCGTCTTGAATTCAAAAATGTCCAGAATATCTTTTTGGGCAAATCCGCTGCGTCTGCAGTCGTCCTTGTCCTCGATCCAGGAGTTCGTCACTGCGAGGTCGAGGAGATGTGCGAAAGCTCTTACAGTCCACTTCTCTGTGTGCATTTTCGTTCTGTAGTACGAGATGAATCTGTCGCTGTCATCTACTCCTCACATTCCGGCATTGTACTCCTTGACACATGTTGGCTGCGGTACATCAGTTTCCTGTTTTCTTCCTCCGACCACCTTTTACACGTTGCTTGGGGTGTTATACCAAAAGCAGTGGAGAGCACAATCACTCCTTTCCTGTCTTTGCACTTTGTGACGCACACTTTGTCGTCATTACAAATGGAATCTCCTCGTGCCATGTCCTTGTCAGCTGGCAGCTTTGTTTTTGCCCTACCTGTCCTGCTCGACATGACCATGCCAGTCAAATAGATGTTCCTTTGTAGGTCTAGAAGTCCGCTAGCTTGAGACCGGTAAAAAATCTATCAGTAAACAGTTGTACGGTTGGAACTGTTTCCGTGCGGCGTTTCACCACAGCTTCACCAAGCCCTAGCTCCTTTGTGTCATTGTCGGGGACACTTCCTTTCCCTATGTAAATTACAAAGTCAAGAACCAAACCGTGTGGCGTGGCGAACACAAAGTTTTTCAACCCCACTGGGTTGGGCTTACTTGGAACATACTCTCCGGCTGGGCACTGACTGCTAAAGGGGATCATTTGCTTGTCTATGCAGAGCTTGTCTGGACGAGGGAGCTTCACACAGGCGTTTCAGAAGCTCCCAAAAATGGCCTATGCCCTGAACAACTTATTTTGCGACTGATCTCCAGTTATCTTAGTCACATCTACCAAGTGTAACATGCGGCGGAGTTCGAAAAATCGGTCGCGGACCATGTTTTCACTGATGAGAGGCACTGTCAGGCTACAGGACCAGTACGGCAGGCCCTTGGAAGACTAAGGAGGCTCATAATTCCATGATAGGCAAGCCTGAGCGATGGGCAAGACACGTAAACAATCCACCATCCATTTTCCACCAGCTAGCCTGCATTTACGCCATTCTGTCAAGGCTCATGATCATGTGTATCCCTGCGAATTTCTGCATCTCCGAAGAAGTTGTCTTTACAGACTTGTGGCCTCGCATTTGGACTGAATATAGGTTTGTCTGCTCTGCGCAGAGCTTCCAAAAGTTTTCTGGAAAGTACTTCTTGAAGTAACTAAACGGTGAACACGGCTCGCTCGTGGACTGTTCAAGATCTGAATTCTGACCAGAGAGCCGAGGGTGAAAGGGAGGGAACACTATGTACATACAAGTGAAAGATAAATGTTGGCGAATTGAAACAGTGTGAAGTAACAGTAACACAACAACACATGCGCGATAATAATAATATCAACAAAGGAAAAGGTAAGGTAAAAAAGAAAAACAATGTTACAAACACAAGTAATTGGCGAGTGCGTTCTTGAACTGTTCATAGTTAGTAATAGTGACGATCGCATGGGGAAGTGAATTCCATTCGATAATAGTGCATGGAAAGAACAATTGTAAGTATCGCTGTGATGAACATGGGAGACGATTAACTTTCAAAGCATGGTCAAGTCTTGAAGGAGATGTATGTGGCTGGGCATAAGAAATGGGGTCGTATCTGTTCTAAATGAAAAAAACTTGAAGAAAAGACAAAGACGTAGATATTTCCGACGTACATTGAGGTCAGGCAGTCCAACTGAGAGTTTTAGGGCAGTAATACGGGACGGGAAAGAGTAATTATTGGAAATAAAATGAGTTGCCCAGTTTTGTAGTGATTCAATTAAGTTAACTTCGGTTATACAGTGGGGATCCCAAATTGCAGAAGCATATTCCAATTTAGGCCTTATTAGCGTGATATATGCCTGGTGTTTAACCGACGGTGGAGCACATTTTAGGTTTCTGCGCAAGTATCCAAACAGACGGTTCGCCTCGTTCGTGATTGCATTAATATGGTTAGCCCAAGAAAGATTAGAACAGAAGTGTAAGCCAAGGTACTTGTATGAATCGCTTCGCACAATTGAAGAGGAACCCAGATGATGTGAACGAAGGGAAGGTTGTTTAGCACGTGAGAAGGTAAGGTGTGAACATTTGGTAGGATTTATAGACAGAGACCAGGTTTCACACCAAGAATTAATAGTGTACAAGTCACGTTGTAAGGTGAGACTGTCTTCACTAGCAGAAATGGCACGGTAAATTACACAATCATCAGCAAAGAGTGTAACTGTAGATGAGATGTGATTTGGAAGGTCATTAATAAAGATAAGAAAGAGAAGAGGTCCCAGAACAGAGCCTTGAGGGGCACCAGAGGAAACTGGGAGAAGTGAAGAAAGAGAATCATTAATCAATGTAGCCTGCAAACGTCCAGTCAAGTAATTCCTAATCTATGTAAGCACTTTGGGATCTAGATTGAGGTTGGATAGCTTGGAAATTAGGCGTGAATGACAGACAATGTCAAAGGCCTTAGTAATATCTAGAAAAATGGCATCAGTGTCTATGTTACGGTCGGTGCTAGAATGAAAGTCATGTACGAATGAGGCGAGCTGTGTGTCACATTACAGGTTCTTGCGGAAACTGTGTTGAAGGGGATAGAAAAAGTTGTTGGACTCTAGGTGCGATGATAATGCTGAAAAAATTATATGTTCAAATATTTTACACGGCACACTTGTAAGTGAGATAGGCCGGTAGTTACGAAAATATGGTTGTCAGAAATAATGAACAGGTATAGTACTTCGTATTTTTTAGGACTTTCACGTTTATGCCGTCAAGACCAGATGAAGGTGATAGTTTCATTTTGTCTATTATGCCCTTGATCCCTTCTGGTGATATATTAACACTCCGCATGGGCGATAGATTAGTATGCGGCAGACCAGATGGCTGGACATTACTGTTGTTGCAAAAAGCACCAGTGAAAGCGCGGTTGAAAATGTCGCAGCTGACGTCGTCAGAGAGAAAATTGCCCTGGTCGTCTTTTAATTGGATATTGTTTCCATGCTTTGGGTTGATTGTGCTCCAGAATTTCCGTGGCTTTGAAGATAGCAACCTTGGAAGTTCGTTGGAGAAGAAGTTGTGTTTGGTGTTCAGTAGCTCTGTTTTGTACTGCCTGACAGTGTCGCGGTATAAAGCGAAGGTCCTGTCACATCTAGTGCGCTGAGCTTGTTGAACAGACACTTTTTCTTGTTGGCCAGTTTCCGAAGTGAGGTCGAATACCAGGTGTTGCGCTTGGTGGACCGCAATATGACTGAGGGAATATGGAGCTCAGTAAGATGATTTAACTTGTCTTTGAAGAGGGACCAATTCTCCTCCACGGAACATTCGGAAAAGCCTACCACGTATTCTGGATTGACGCGAGAGAGTTCGTTATTAATAGCTTCGATGTCGGCCTTGTCATACAGCTTGATCGTCTTATTGCGCTGGTGGCTCCGGATACATGAAAGGAGTAATGGAGCGAGGATGACCTGATGATCGCTAAGAGGAGCGAGAAAAGAGATGGATTCGAGCATGTCAGGACAAGTGGTGAGTATTAAATCTAGTGTAGTAGCTGTTGAAGAGGATGTCTGCGTCTGTTCATGTATCATCTGATACAGGCCATAACTTAAGCATGCTTCAAGAAAGTCATTTTGTTCAGCGTGGCTGGCGGTTCTTACAGACCATTCGATGTCGGGATAGTTAAAATCTCCTAAGACAATAACTGGAACATTTGGATAGCTGTCAGTGACCTCCGACATTACTTTACAGAACCACGGAACAAACCCAAAATAGTTAGGTGGTCTGTAGAAGACACCCAGTACAATACTGAGGCCACCCAACTTTACTGAAGCCCAGCACATTTCCAATGGGCAATCAGACAGGCGCAATGCACTTGATGGTATTGTACTGTTGGTACCAATTAGTACGCCACCTCCACGACGAGAAACACGGTCTTGGCGATAAATGGAAAATGAAGAACAAGAAGGAAATATTTCGAAGTCGTCAACATCAGGAGGTAACCAGGTTTCTGTGAGGACAACAATATTGCAGGAACAGTCATTTATAAGCTCGCAAAGGTCATCACGTTTCGGGATAACACTCCTGATATTCGTAAATAAGAGCGAGGCCTGTGTTGATAAAAACGGAGTACATGTTGACTGACCGTATGATTTATTCAGTCACTGCGGTAATTCCCGTACGGAGTCGCTGGCCGCATCGTAAGAAAAGCGCCTGGTACCTGCCACGAGCTTGTCAAACCGGAGTTTGAAGGGGATACCTAGCGAGCGGCCGTGCTCAATTAGTCTCTGCCTTACACATCGAGTAGATAACGTGTAATCCTGCGATACGGTGATACTGGTGTTACAGAAGTGTGAACTTTGCGATAGTATATTGTCTTTGGTTTTAGAAGAGATAAATTTCACAATTAGCAGACTGTTTTTACCACTGGAAAAACGACCGATACGATGGGCGCGTTCAATATCTGAAGGCGATACATTTACATTTAAGTGGGAAGCACATGCCTCTATTATGAGCTTCTCTGAATCAACCCACGACTCTGTCTGGGAATCCGGAAAACCAAAGAATAGCAAATTGTTGCGCCTGGTACGGTTTTCAAGGTCGTCTAATCTTGATGACATGCTCTGCACAGATGCAGACACGGTAGAAACAGCTGCCTTCATGTTGTTGACATCGGTCACTAAGGCCTGTATGTTCGCTATCTGGCATTCAATGTGGTTCATTTTCTGACTAAGGGATTGTAAAGTGCTCTCGGTTGTGGTCTGGAAGGCTTTCATGGATTTGACCTCGGAAAGCAAACTGTTCTGTCCAGTTTGCAATGTCGACAACAATGCAAAAATGTCATCCATCGACCTTGTTACAGGGGGTCCAGGGTTTTGTTCAACATCCCCTGAGCACAGAAGACGCTGTCGCGTTACACACATACAACCGATATTCACATCGCAATAGTAGACCAATAGGCTATTTAAGCAATCTGACAGCACACAATGCAAGCATATGTAACGAAGGTGATTTTTGCGTGAGCCCGGGCACGGCACCGCCACTAGGAAAATGTCACTAGAACGGAACGTGGAGAGACCGCTAAAATAACTGACCTGCAGTGTGAACAGCGGTAAGTGCATGATTCCATGAGCGGTGTCGTGCCCTGACTGCAGCGACGCCAACCGGTCCTTAAGTAGATGTGAGCAGTAGACGGCATGGCATTGTTCGTTGACGAGAAGTTGAGTAGAAGCTGAAGCTGGATGTCTGTGAAATAATTCCACGTGTTGGTTGACACCAAGGAAATCGGTACGTGCCCGTGGCATCGGTGGAACGGTGCTTAATGCCGCCAAGGCCACCTGCAGTGTGAACAGCAGTAAGTGCTTGATTCCATGAGCGGTGTCGTGCCCTCATGTTTCAATTAAAAAGAATTAAAAACCTACCCAACACTACCCAGCATTGTCCTACCCAGCACTGAGGGTTTTTAATTCTTTTTAATTGCTACCTGTAATGTTGCTGCACCGTCCAGTTCGTCGTTTGAGTGATCTGAAGAATCGCTTCAGGAAGGACTGAGTAACCTTGGCATACGAATCCTGTTATTTTGCAATTTCCTTGATAGCGCCTCTTCGGTTTCTAGCTCAGAGAGATAATCAAAATGTTAAGCCATGTTGCAGCGTGGTGCATCATTAGTATAAAACATGTTTCGTTTCCTTTTGCCTTACATAAGAATTTGAGCTTTGTAGAAACCCTTCTCGTTGATGTCGTTCTTGCCAGAGGGTTTCTAATAGACCCAGTACACTTTTGTCCGGCTAACATCGTTCACAGATTTTTGCAAGAAGTGCTTGACGTGGCTAACTGTAACTACCTCGTGTTCGCCTGTATAGAGATACTTTACGTACGCAAATATATGTAGCAAGCAGCTGCTAAAGTGCACTTCCATTTTGTCCTTGTATTATACCTCTAGTACTGCAAAGTGAAGCACTCAGTCAGCTACCAAATTGGTGATCAAGAGACAAAACCTCAAAGATACCAATAATATTCCTTGCATTTTGGAAGGAGCATGATAATATGGCAGTCAATGCACGCGTAATTTCTCAATTTAGCTATAATGTGATGGTGACATGTAAATACAAAATATATTTGTGATGTGCTCGTCAGGTACTTGACAGTTGCATGTGATCATAAAAGTGTATTTAAGTACTCAGCTATGCACTTCACTTAATACACATTTGAAATACAGTCCCACCTCACTGTAATTAAATTCATGTGGATGACAATTTCTTTCATTGTATCGAACCTTTCATTATACCAAAAGTGAAGTTGCAGGAAGAAGCTGAAGAAAAGTGCCACTAAATTAGTCAGTGTGACAGGAGTATTAAACTACATTGGGCATATTGTGCTTGGAATTCAAATTACGCAGGGTTGCTTTGAGTGGCGTGCCTTGAATATCACGGCAATTGAATATAAACACTTTGGTACACAAGCTGGAAGTGACACTTGTACTTGCATGGCATATATAGAACGTTTCAAGGGGGAATGCACACTGTAGAAAAAAGAACAAAGAAACTTCAACACTGTTATGTAAGGTGGCCTACTTCTGGAGGTCTTTGTTGTCAATGCGCCATTAAAACTCCAATCATCATCATCATCATCATCATCATCAACTTCTGGAGGCTTTTACGTAGCTGGTGTGACAGATGCTTAGTGAACGTTCCTGCACGTCCAAAAGCTTTTTTCGCTTTCATAACTGTGGGTGCTGTTCAGCAACATTTCTGTTTGGTGTCTTTACGTAAAGTTCAATTCTTCTATTAGCAAATATCGTCATAAACCTGCCGGCACAATGGAGACTACAGAAGGGCTCCTGCACAGTCTTCCCCAGCTCACTGAGCAACAGTGCCCTTACATTGCGTTTATAAATTATATTTTGAAGGGAACATTGAAGCTTTTTCTTTCAAGGTACGCGTAAAAACTAAAAAAAAAAATGCGTCTGAGGTCATGCACTTTGTTGGGGCAGTTGCGTCCTCCTTCCTTGGATAGGAGAATATGCTGCTGGGAGCAAGTTCTGCTCCTACAACCTTCAGCAAATTTAGGCAATTTTGACATTTCATTGCAGTTATAAAGGACTGAACCCGGCTTCCAGTAAATTCATACTGTGCGTTCATCTCCGTAAGGTCCACAGGCTCTTCCAGATGCTGCAACATAGGCTCAGGACAAGTCTCTGCCTCTGAACGAGAGGTAGAACTTCTAGAAGGGCCTACAGGAACCTCATGTGAGATCATGGAATGCACAGGAATGCGTCTGAGTTTGTTTAAAAGGGTTGTAGTGTCTGCCTCACCATTCCCCCTGCCAGAAAGCTTGAGGAGCCTGCCAGACAGAGCATGCTTAAGCCCAGCAATGAACTGAAATACATTTGGTGTCTCATTGCACCCATGAATTTTCCGGAACTCTCCAAGTAAATCGTCTAAGGAGTCCTGGTTCAGCTGCCTCGTTAGCAGAAATTAAAAGTCAGTTTTCCTGAAGGTCATCACACAGACCCAGTACAGCAGCGATAGTGACCTGCTATCCATTTACTGCTGGAGGCTGCCTATCACAATCAAACTTCTGCTCAGCAATGCACTCCAGCTGCCTCTAGGATCTGCTTGTGACCAGAGGTAGCTGACAGTGCATATCATCTTTTTGTCATCACCCTATACAGTTGAAGAGCTGTTCAGGGTGTCAAACAAAATGTCCATTTGTTGGAGGAAGTCTGATGTTGCAGCACCTTCAGGGGACTCTACGAGGAAAGGCAGGATGGTGAATGTTTGTTCTTGTTGTATTACCTTAGTGACATATTTTCCAATTGAGTCTTGGGCAAAAGGGCTGGTACCACTTAGACCATTTACATAAAAGAAATCACACATCCCTACAATCACATGACAAGCTTGATTTGAAAAAGGAGTAATTTGGAGAATTGATACACAAACGACTATACTTTAAGTGTTTTAAGGGCATCCTTGCACTGACTGAAGCAGAAGGGAACAAGAATAACTGCCTTTGCGCCAAAAAAATCACAATCACACGAGAATAGCTACGGTCAAGTGGGAACTGCATCATGGTCACTTTTATCAGTGTACCGTAATTTCACACCTATAAGCTGCAGATTATCTGTTGAAAAACCTTCCTAGTGGTGAGGTGTGGCTTATCAGACTAAATATTATCCAGGGCAGTGGAGAAAACTCCATGGAAATGTGGCCAGTGATGGTAATATGATGACTGGACGGACAAGGTGAGAAGTTTCCGGATGTTTACGCAACCAGCTATCAACGACACAGCCGTGACTGAGAGACTGGCTGAAGGCAGCCTGAAAAAAAGTAAGACATTTGCGTTAAGTGGTGTCGTTTCATACAGAATGAACTTATGCAGCTGATGAACTGGAAGAAACTTCTAAATCAAGAAGGAACTCGGGAATTCATCTCTTCTCTGGGTTCTACCGTTCACATTTTGTGGAGAGTTAATTCTTACTAGCACATTGGAGAGATTGAGAACAGTGAACTCACATAGGTTGCCATCGGGTACTTGAGGATGTACCTCAACAAGGCAAATTTCTTTTCTTTCCTCTATGCTGACCTTCAACTGCCTTAGCAGAGCAATGGTCTGCTCATACTGTCTCATTGGCAGTTCTGCCAGACGTGTCGCAATTTCTTGCAGGATTATTGTGGCCTGTCTATGCTTCTGACACTCCAACAGAACTCGCTTTGCTGTTGCATGTGGAAATATGCTCGTGTGTCCTGGTGTGGCTGACTGTGAAATAAACAGCTGACACAAGTCAAGATAGAAGTTGCTTGTCCAGCGTACTGCCATGCATTTTTCAAAAAACATAGGTATCCCCAACTCCATGCAGCAGAGGAATATATGTCTGCAAGGAAGCTTCATTGCTTTCACTAGGTTACGTGTGCAGCTTTCTTCTGTAACCTCCAGCTGAGAACATTCATCTAGTGTGTTCATTGTAGAAGCTCTCTTCAGTTCCTTGGACATAATGGAAAAAGTGTAAGGTTTCAGACCCTTGCAATAAGCCTCCTCACAGCTTGACATGTGCATGACAGCTGGGGCCTTTAGCAGAGCCTCCATTGCTCGCTGGTCACGTTCCTGTCGCAAGCTACGAACTACAACGAGCAGGTCCATGTCCATCTCGTGAAGAGGTGTATTTCGCTTGACGACTTGCATAATTTTTTGGTTTGTGGCCTCCACGAGGTTGTTTGTCCTGTTTCCAAAGGTTGACGGCTGATGTTTCAGGCCTTCAACCCATTCCCTGCATATAGGATGCCAGTTTTTGTCAAAATATGGTGTCGCCTTTGCACACTTCATGTTTTGCAGTTCCATATGTACAATTTGTCATATTCCTCTCCAGTATTTGCATAGCAAATTTTTTGTAGGACCTGCAGAATGTGAAGCCTCATCTCTATGGTGATTCCCATTTTTTCCGTTGTCACCTCCCTCTTGAATGTCCGCAGTACATGAAAGGGGCAAATCACATGTTCTGCACATAGAAACACATTCTTCAGGACTTTTCTCTCAATGAAGTCTTTGTCTGTCTTAATGGCTTTTGTTCCTGCAGTTGACCCGCAGTGAAAAGAGAACCTCTGGAACAAGGAAAGAAGTCTTCTCATCCTCACTGGCACACAGGATTAATGACACAATTTCACTTTCTCCATTTGAGTCCTCTATGAGGACAACATATAGGAGCATCCTATTGTTCGTTTTATGGATTGCATCCACAAATAGAACTTCTGGATAGCTTTGGTATGCTCTTCTCATGTCAGTGTCCTGATAGAAGAGGCCTACAAGTGTGTCCTCCTCACTGACTAGTACGTCCATTGCACCACCAGTCCTCTCCACTTCGGCGGCAATGCTGTCATGTGCAGACCCTTTCATTGCTTCAGCTTTCATTGAAGTTGAGATGTTGTGCAGGTCTCGCACGAGTACTATCTTCCCGGTGTTGGTGAAGCGATAGTGAATGCGCTTCTTGCTGGCCTTAACTGAAAGGAATCTTTTCGCTTCCTTTAGCTCCTTTTCGTTCACCCTTTGCTGTCGAGGCAGCTGGTGGTAGCATCTCTTCAAAAGATATATGACAGTTAAGGTATGGGCAGTGGCAGCAGACTAAAGGATGTATAGAATTGGTTTGGCTCTTTTTTTAGAAACTCTACAGGCACGGAAGGTGAACAGAGATGCTGTACAGAGCGCTGTATGCAGTGGCGTAATAAAGGAAGTGAAGTTTCACAGGTTTACCTCGCTCAAAACATGATTGTCTGTGTCCACCATGTGAGTGATCTCCAGATTCTGTCCATCCTTGGTGACCAGCAACGACGTGTGTGCAGGACAGTCGATCTTGTATGTCCTGCATTTTTTATTTTTCGTATGTTCAGAAATATGCCTTCTAAAGTCTGTGCAAAAAATGTGTGATTGCATGTACACACATACTTACGTTTGATTAGGCTGACAACCTGTAGATTCTGACTTATGGGCCCTGCCACTGTGCTTGCAACTATAAGTTAGACTGTAGATACACAACGCCTCGTTTACGGGGTGCACGATGCCTTTCTTTTTTGCCGCTTGGATGGTGCCCGACTTGCTCTCCCAAAATTCAGCGAAGATTGAACGCTCGTAATCGGCCACGGTCGATTTCAGCAGTTCAAAAGATGGGAATCTCGCTCCAACTTCCATGAGAAATGTTGGAAGTTCGACCTAGCTTAAAGGTAGACTACGTGTTGATAGAGTAGATTGGAGTAGAGTGTACCTCGAAAACACACATGCATGCAGCTGCAACAACAAAATGCAGCGATTTCGCAAGCTTATCTCCGGAACGGGAAATTCCAACACAAACTAAACACCGCCTCTCCGCTGCTTCCGAGGGTGGATGATCACATGGCCGGAAGTGAAAGGCCCACTTAAGCAGAGCTCGGCACAAAATCCAGTTCTACTAAAAGGAACATGCAATACATTGCTTCTATGGGAAGCAAATTTAATTTTCTTCAATTGCTCCACATAACAGAGAGTTCCACTTATCTGAGTTCCTCTGAAAGGGATTCTACTGTACATGTAAATGTACGGGGATTTGACAGCGGAAGTCTGTGTGCCAACGAGGTATCAGTCAAAGTATCACGTCATGCACGAAAATATAACTTACCTTTCAGAGCACCCACCCTGTATAGCTGTGCGATTAGTGAGGTGAGGAACGTTCTGTATTGGCGACACAATGCATGCATGCATGATGTTACGAATCATATATACAAAAGTGGCACAATCCCTTTAACCATTAAACACATCAATCAATCAATCAATCAATCAACAATCCCTTTAAGCTGTGCTAGTATAACAGAGAATTACACATGAGTTAGGATTTGCAGTGTTTTATGGGTAACTTGTTACTGTAACTAAGCTTTTTTTTGTGACTTTTAACTTAAAGTAGCACAGAAGTCATTTTTAACACCCTGTTTTCTTCCTATAAAACTGTTAAGTAGGCCAATAAGATGCACCATGCGAAGTAATCCACACCATAGAGTCATAATTATCGCAGAACTTGACTTTGAAGTATGCCGCAAAAATCGACCGTGCGCAACGGCGGTGAAGAACAGTACCAGCCTGTGATCTGCCTGAAAACTCGCCTTTTTGTACTGTGAGTATGTCTCACTCTATACGGTGAAGGCCTTTTGACGAATATCCTGTACAGTCAAGGATGCCGTCAACTGTGCTCTCCCCTTTGTCTTTGAATACAGCAGGGCGGTACTTGTCTCAGAGAAGATAGTTCAAAGATAGCCATGTTGGAATCTGCAACATTTGAGATTGATATCTAACATCGTGTTCCACAGTGCCCTGTCGAGGGAACTTGAGATACGTCTAATATATGCTGATGCATAATTACAAACAGGGAATAGAAAGTAGTGAACAAAAATAAAGAAATTAGCCTGTGTAAGATATGTAGGATATATGGGCTGGTAACCCCAACATATGAATTTTGGAGAAAAAAAGATTGTGCGAGACAGCGTAAACAAAAAGGGACGAAACGAAGTAGATGTGCAAGTCGCGCAGGAGGTACTATGCAGTGGTGTATGTGTGTACTGTATGTGCAGTAAGTGAGCTAGGCATTCTAATGGCTATGAGAGTGACCAGTGCAGACATCTACTGATGTGCCAGCATCTTGGCAATGGTGTATCACAAGTTGATGTGGACTGGGGCATAAAATTTAACCACGTGTCTACTTGACGCACTTCAGCAAGCTCACCTTCAGAAGCCTGTTGTACAACAAGTGAATTGTCCAAATTGTTAGACAATTACGAGACACAGTCACTTCAGATATGTGATATCTCCAGAGAGATTTGCCCGGCATAATTACTTGATAACAGTCATGAACATAACTGTACACTTGCACCAATTAGGAGAATAAACATTATGATCTCATTAAAGTGTGCCAGTGCTCCGATTCGGTTAAGCAGATAAATTTTTCAAGAAGTTATAGTATATTTTATATGTCATTAGTACACATAGAAATATGTCACTCATAAATTGCAATACAAATGTTAAAAAAAATTAAATGACAGTGCTAGACAAAAGTTTACGGAACATGCTCCGGTGTATTTCTCCCTCAGAGTAATATGCTAGCAGCGAATGGCACCATATGGACTTGCAAACAGGTGTCTGGGTTACGTGGGCACATGTCTGTAAGTCCGTACGGTCTCATTCGCTGCTAGTGTGTCCCGTTGAGGAAACAATGTGCCGGAGTGTGTTGCAATATGCTTGCTATGTGTTGTCCTTGCCTGAGTTCTGACTAACTTCTTCGCTGACCCGTCGGCACCCTACATGTGTTCCGTAAACTTTTGGAGGCAGACGTACCTGCGAGCAAGGTCAACAATATCTAAACCATGGCGCAGCCGTATCAATGTTAGTATCGGCTGGTCTTTGAAAGGCACGACAAATTTCCATTCTTCCTCACCAACTGCAGTTTTTTTTGTTTTGTTTTCATTTACCAGAACCGAAGATCGTTCATGTCAGGTTCCAAAATCTTGAACAGGCACTCCAGCAGAGCTGGGGATGTAAATCCTATGTGTTTCTGAAGCTCCTTAGTATTACTAAGCAGTGCCATATGACAAAGCTTGTTTACCATCAGCAGCTTTAATCTTCTCTTCTGCTGCTTTTAGCTTTCCGTATGTAGCCCGCAGCTGAGTATGCAGCCATTGGTTCTGCTGTCGTTATTGAAAAACTACAAGGTCCTTGCAAGAGATTTCCGCTTCCTTCCTGTTGTATTGCAATTGCAGTTCGGAAAATTTCTATTCCTTTTCCTTAAGCTGCTCTATAAGCTTCTCTTCTCTTTCTATGAGGCATTGAGTTGTGTTCCTCTGCTGAAGTAACATCTGGAAAGATCTTCGTTATCTTCTGATATCAGTCCATACGTGTGATCTACATGGTTCGCATTATGACCGGTTATTCCTGGTTTGATATCCTCTGCAGCTGTGGGTGATGGATCTGATGCAGTCTCTTCTGCATTATCATTCAGAGCTGCTTGTGCTACAGGTTGAGGCTTCTGATATAAAGGTTTAAAGGCAACAAGAGTACATGTATGAGCACAGAAACTGAAATAATCGGGCTTCCTGGGTGGTGCTCCTTGTATACATGAACTGTGGGAGCTGCTCTTATTTAGGTAGCCTATCCCACGGCTGTGGTCTATAGTAGCCAAGTTCGTTCCCTGCTGCCAACCAAGAATGACTCTGACACGGAAAGTATAACAACTCACATTTATTCTCTTGAGTCTCCGTCCCAACAGTCCTCTCTGCGCACTGTCCCAGAGCCTACTGACCCCCGTCCACTACCCTTCACTCCACATCACACCTAGTCTTGACCTTCGTTCCCCGGGCCTCTGAGGACAGGGGAACAATACCTGGGGAATGTACCTGGGGGTGAGGTCATGCCGGAGTCTGCAGTCCGAGATCCCCCCCCCCCCCCCCACCTAAGGCCCGGTCACTGGGGTGAGCCGCCCCAGGGAGTCCAGGAGGTCCTGGTCAAACGTAGACACTGCTGGTTCCGGGGGCTGGTCTATGGGTGTCGTTGGGACTGGGAGATGGGTGTACGGGAGTAGCTTCGGCCAGTAGGCCCACAGCACATAGAGTGCAGCAAGGGTGAATATGAAACCTTACGTTCAGGAATGCCATCAGCAATTTCTGTGGCACATCTGGTGAAAGTCCGGTAACTTCTGGCAAACAGTGTCCTTCAAAACAGTCTTAGCGACTTGATGGACTGGGTACATGTTGCTCAGGATCATTCCTGCATACTCTCTGAAGTGTCCCTCTGCACTTATTAACATGTCCACTACCTCATGAGATGGCATGTTCAAAGGCATTGTTCCACTGATACAGTAAACTGCCATTAATTCGATCTTGAAGGGAACGAGTAATTTGAGCGAATTAACGAAAAAGCAGGAATATGAACACAGTAAATGTAACTTTTATTGATGAAAATAATGAGTGATCGCCTGTTGTCGCCTGTGCTTGAAGCACACAGCGGAAAACATGCCGTGCAGAGCATTGATGTGTTTAAACACTTTTTCTGCGTTGTCTTCGAACGATAAATAAAGTTCCACAGCGTTGAGTCCCACTTCCACGTCGGCTGTGCTTGGTCGCGCACACTGCGCACCTTCTTCGCTGTGAATGTCACTGTCGCTTTCACTTCCGCTATGGCTATCCTCCGTGCGGCACGACACTTCCCTCAGAATATCGTTGTCTGTGCATGAACCACAGACCTCAACCTTGTTGTCCACGTCCACGAAGTCGGCTAAGCTCACATCGCCGAGGGCACGCTGTACATCTGGCTCTTCGGACAGAGTCAAGTCCAGCTCGAAAGCACTGTTTGCTACGACCGCGGCGTCCGGTGCAGGAGTCGCGGCATTTGTTTGGGCAACGAGCCCGCACTTGTGGAAACAATTTGATATCGTTTCTGGCTTTACCACCTCGCATGCTCGGGCCAGCATGTTCAGTGCACTAAGGAGGTTTACACCATACTACTTACCGTTTTCGAGGCAGATGATGACTCGTTGCAGCACCATATTTCTCTCAGGATTTTTATCAGCCCTTGGTCCATGTCTTGGTCCATGCCTTGGTCCATGCCTCATTCATTCATGTCACATTCAGGGGAAGAAATTCAAGGCGCACCGCTTTCACTCCTTGTACATCGCAGTGTGTGCTGCAGTTGTTCATGACGATCACCACACGGCGGTTTTTTGACGCCAACTTTCGGTCCAGCTTTATGATCCATTCCTGAAACAGCTGTGCCGTCATCCATGCTTTTGAATTAGCAGTGTAGTCCACAGGAAATGTTTTGATTCCCTTGAAGCATCGAGGCTTTGATGATTTCCCCAGAACCAACAGTCGGCACTTCTCTGTGCCAGACATGTTGGTTGCCACCATAACTGTGATGCGTTCTACTGCGCTTTCCCCCGGCACACGTGTCATCCATAAATGCTAATGTCTTCTCTGGAAGCATCTTGTAATAAAGTGCAGTTTCATCTGCATTGAAGATGTCGTCGGGGCTGTAGTTATCCAAAATGGCACGGAGTCGTTCATTCGGCCAATTCGCACACACTTCTGGATCAACGTCTGCACCAGGGTTGCAGAATGGGATACCCATTCCATTCCAATTCCATTCCGAGGAATGAAGATTTGTGATAATTCCATTCATTTCAATTCCTCGGAATGAAAAGGTATGGTCAATTTCCACTCCTGGAATGGCTTGGCAATCCCATTCCATTCCTTTAATTCCACCAATAAAAGAATTAGGACCGGTAACCGTACTAGCTAGCCCAGCAGTGCTATAGAAGAGATTGACATTACCCAGTACGGAAAAAGCACAAAGACAAGATTATTTTGCCCTCCTTCTCCAAAGCCAAAATCTCCATTTTATTTTGTCTTAATACCAAACCAAACCATCACCCTTGACCACGTGACACCCAGACCATTACATTCAGATTCCATTCCGCCTGCGAAAAAATGCCTGATTCCATTCCCATTCTATTCCGGCTCTGATAAATCTGGAATGATTCCGGAATCATTCCAATACCAGAGTGGCAACTCTGCAACCCTGATCTGCACGCTCACCGCAAACTGCTTTGAACGCGAGATTGTGCCTGCTCTTGAACCTTGTCAACCAGCCATCGGAGCAAATGAATCCGGGGATGTTCAGTCTCTCTGCGAACACTTTTGCTTTCTCACACACAATAGGTACACTGAGTGGCAAGTTTCGACTTCTCATGTCGCGGATCCACACTTCTTCTACATCGGGATACGCCGATGTCCGCATTCGTTTCCTACGGCCGTCAAAGTTTTCCTTGTCTCGAGACTCCAAGATCTTGTCTTTGTTCGCAATGAAATCGCAAGCGTGCTCTTCGTAACCAATACTTTTCGGCAATCTCTTTTCGGCTAAGATGTCCACTGGCAACGTCTTCGAGGATAGCTACCTTCATGCCGTTGGAGAATGCTTTGTACTTGCAACGTGTCGCCATGGAAAACTTGACTGCTGGCTCGGCAAATACCACGCTAACCACGCAAAAATAAATCATGCAAGGAACGAAAGCAACACTATCTCCAATCTTAAAATGAAGAGTGGAAAGGAAGGGCGAAAGGAGGACCTGTGTGCTCCTCTCCTGGGACGTTGTCACGGGCCTTTCATTGGCTGTGCTGACGTACGTCGCCTTGCCATTGGGGACCTTGAAAGGTCACTGTTCTCTTCTATTGCTATGTGTGGTGGCAGAATGCGCCACGTGGGAGCCTTGTTCACGGACACATTGGTCGAATTATGTGCTGTGGACTGCCTTGACTTTCGAAATAACAAACTTTTTTACCCATAGAAACACATGGATCTCTGGCGGGACTTTCAAACTCGATCGAAGTAAGCGAAGAAACGAATTATCGGGAGTCGAATTACTGGAAGTCTACTGTATAAGCTTTCATCTGAGTCAGTGTACTATTGTCTTCAAAAGTAGAGCATGTTGTTGCTATGCAGGTTGCACATTCAATAGTCTTCTTCACTTTACTCACAGCATACCCTGTTAAGTACTCCAATGAGCCTTGTTCATCTGTAGGGACTGAAGGCACATCCATCGGGTGTGGTGCTTCCAAGTTGCTGGTCAGACACACCAACAAGCAGCTCACCGTCACTACCGTCACTTTTCGTGTAGCTCCCAGATTTACTAGAACACAGAAACTGTGCCATCGTTGCTGTCCTCAGTGCTGTCTTGAACTGCTTTGGCACTGGGACAGAATTCTTTGAGCCAATTGTGGAAAAAAAGGTTCTCCAGTGCATCTTGGGAGAAATGTGAGAAAAGGACATATTCGAAGTTATATGTCCGCAGGTAGAGCTCTTGCAGGCCAAGGGCACATGATGTGGAAAGAATACCAGTCTGCACAGGCTTCCACACACTACATTCATCTCCCATACTGACGTTCTCTGTTCTTTTTTTTTTTCTATCTTTATTTTAATTGTTACACGATTGCATGAAGCACAGCAGTTTGAAGAATGTACCTGGTGACACACGGCATGGGACTATCAAGTAAAGCTTATATAGCCATCCTTCATCAACCTATGTCTGACTAATTTTGCCCTTTCTCTCTCTTCTTTTCTTTGTAACAATTAAACATACCACCTTCCTTACACTGTTGGCAGTTGTGTAACTCACATGAATTAGTTCCTCTTAGCAGGTTTTTGCATCAGTTATCTTGCGTGCGAGGATGTACTTATAGATAACAATACCTGTGGTGACTTGAGCAACGAGTAGCTTCTTTTCCTCTTGGTCACTATCTCAAATGTGTCTGAAGCGTTGGTTTCCTCATGCGACTGTACCTTCTTGCTTTGCAGCCCTGATGAATTACCTTCTGTTGACAGTTTTTTTCTTCTCGACTTGTGAGGACGTACGTGTAGATAGGGGGGCTGAGCTCATTCGCATCTGCGGGCCTCATTGAGCCATGGATGAACTCCACGGGCTTACGGGGAATGTTTCTGATATAGTAACACAGCACAATCCTTAAACGACATAAAACATATATATTTCGGTTACATAACTTTACTCAGTCACAAGGTCAGCCATCCTTTTTATTTGCTGTGCACTGAGGAAACTTGGCACCTCTTGTTTACAACTATTTTGTCAACATCGGGGGAAGGCGATTGCACGGATGCCATCTTAAGGACTGGATTGAAGTGCTCGTTTGTTAGTTGCAAGTGTAACTTTGATTTATTTAGGTTCATCACAGAAAACACCTGTTCGCAGACATATCTTGTACTGAACATGGACAGGATTCTCTGTGAAAACATGTGTATCTTCGGATACTTTAGTCCAACGTAAGAATAAAACAAGGCGCACCAACTTCAGCAAATTTGTTTTTCATTGGTGCGTCGCACTGCAGGTCAGTGAGCTCCATTTGTAGGTGTTCAGGAATGTCGTCCACAGCTGTGGAAAACAGCGAGTCTAAAAGCTCAAAATCTGCTCCAAGTTTCCTGAACTCAAGGAATCTTTCCTCCTATTCACTCGAGAGGTCATCAAGGCTGCGGCTGAACCTGTCCGTGTCTCGTGACGAAAGCTGAATGTCACTGTGTTCTTTCAATGTCGGGAAGTGGTAGAGGTTACCGTTCGAGACCTGAGTCTTCCAAAGACTCTACCTCATTTCCAAAGCTCGTATGCTGCGGAAGAATTCGGTTACAACTTGGTTCCTTCCCTGCAGCATCACATTCAGTTGATTAAGGTGCTCCATTATATCCACCATAAAAGCGAGGTCTTGAAGCCACTCTTCTTTCTTCAGTTCAAGAATTTCTTTCTTTCTTCTCGGTCATGAATGCTTTTACTTCTCCTCTAAGGTCATAGAACCGCCTGAAAACGGCCCTGCAACTAAACCAGTGGACAGCTGTGTGGTTCGCCTTTGCGCCAAAAAAATCACAATCACAATTGTAGGGGCGCTGCAGTTCCACCGGCAGTGATGTTGAGAATGAAGACGGGCGAGTCTCGTGAGCAGCTGCTAGGCAGCTCGCATTCGGGGTTCTGGCCTCCGTGCAATAAACAGGTACTACCCATGTAGTCCGATCACTTCAACAATCACAGCTGTGTGGTACAGCAATCCCTGCTGCGTTTCGGTTTCGGCAAGCAATGTCTGGAACTGTCAGTGGTTCAGAGCTCAAGCACGGATGAAGTTCACGGTTTCGAAAATGACATCCATCACGTGGGCCATTTTTAGTGTCTTGCTGCAAATGGATTCCTGGTGCAAGATGCAGTGAAAATTTAAGAATATAGCTTTGTTACTGTTTTATATCTGTGTTTGTCTTAAAAACAACTGTTAAGATAACGATGCTCACGCTGTCTAGCCAGTCACACGTGTTGACGTGGCCTTGTATTCCCCCCCCCCCCCCCGGTTTTGTCTGCCACCCTACTTAAGCCGACACATAATAACTCTTGTCGTCGTTGTACTGCTTTCACTACGGAGCACATCACGTTGTTCATGTCGTTCCATGTCACCCTGACGGCTTGGGATACTTAACAGTTACTTTGTAGTTTATGCTTCAATTTCGCTGCTACTCCTGATTTCCTTCCAATCATTGAAGGTGCACCATCAGTAGCCAGACTAACTGCCTTCATCCAGTCCACACCAAGCTTGTCCAAGGACTGCATCATGGCATTGTATATATCCTCACTTGTTGTCATGCCCTTCAACGACACTAGGTCCACAAGTTCCTCTGTTACCATAATTTCATCATCGACCCCACGAATGAAGACAGCCAGTTGGGCCACATCGCAAATGTCTGTGCTCTCGTCAATTGCTGTTGAGAAAGCACAAAATCCTTTTGTTTTCTCCTTTAGTTGTCTTGTGAGTTATCCGAGATGTTGCAAACTCGTGTAGTAATTGTGTTCCTGCCCAAACTGATATCTGTGTATGCCTGACATTTGTCGGGACACCCCAGTTCCGCTGCTTTCAACATGCAGTCCTTGACGAACTCGCCTTCTGTAAACGGTCTAGATATGCGAGCTATGTCTCGAAAGATTACGTAGCTTGCTTGAACGGCTGATTCGCTCGTGTGGATGACGATGTGGAAGACTGACTGTTGTCTTTTCAATGCGTGCTCGAGCTCCTGTGCCTTCTCTTCGCGTAACTTTCTGGTGTACTCACTGTACTTTGCGACGTGATGCATGTCGAAATGGCGCTTCATGTTGTATTTATTTATTTATTTATTTACCTTAAGAGCCCGAAGGGGCATTACATAAGGGGGGTACAACTGATGCATCCAAAATGAACAGCAACAATAGAACAATCTTACATAGATAACAAAGATATTATAAGAGTTAATTAGATAATGAAATCAGACAAAGCAGCCTTAAACAGTGCTGCATCTTTAATTGTGACTATGGAAGATGGTAATGTGTCCCATTCTGAGATGGCCAATGGGATGGGTGATTTAATAAATGTAGTGGTTCGAGCCCTTGGGCGGGTAATGTAACATGCATGATGAATACGCGCAAGTCGATGAGGCGGAGGAAGCAAACTCAAGTCAATTTCGAAACATGGAGAATAATAAAGATTATGTAAGAGACACAGCCGGGATATTTTCCTCCGGATTTCTAATGTTTGGATACCATTATCTTTTTTGAGGGCGGAGACACTTGTGAATCGTGAGTAATTTGAAGTTATGAACCTGACGGCTCTACTTTGGATATTTTCCAGCTCGTTGATAACAGTCGACTGATAGGGGTTCCAGATAACTGCAGCAAACTCTAATTTCGGTCTTACAAACGCCTCGTAAGCCATTCTTTTGACGTTACTAGGTGCCGACCTTAGATGGTGCTTAAGACACCCAAGGGCCCTATTTGCTCCGGATGCTATGTGATGGACATGAGATTTCCAGTTTAGGTCGCTTGTAAAGTGTACTCCAAGGTACTTGTATCCAAAACCTGTGCTGAGCGCGATGTCGCCAATCTGGTACAAGTGACGCTGTGGGATGCGTTTTCGAGAAAAACAGACATGCATGCACTTTGAGTGATTAAGTTGCATCAACCAGGTATTGCACCAGACTTGGAGATTGTCAAGGTCAGCCTGCAAAGCGACCTGGTCCACGGAATCCACTATTTTTCTATAAATGACGCAGTCATCGGCATACAACCTAACTGAAGAAGACAAATGACACGGGAGGTCGTTTATGTAGATTAAAAATAAAAGTGGTCCAGGGACACTGCCCTGAGGGACGCCCGAGCGTACGCTGGACCGATCAGAATTCGAGTCATTAACAGAGGTAAACTGAACACGGTTAGTTAAAAATTGCTCTATCCACATTAAGACCTTCGGATCAATATTACACAAAGAGAGTTTATAAAGTAACAGTCTATGGGGGACGCGATCAAAAGCCTTTGAAAAATCAATAAATACAGCGTCTACTGGTTTATTTTCGTCAAAAGCGCGATGCAAATCATAAGTGAAACCAAGTAACTGACTTTCACACGAATAACCTTTACGAAAACCGTGTTGGAATTTAAAGAAAAAATTATGTTCCTCAAGGTGTGCACTCAATTTCGAATACAGGATATGTTCTAAAATCTTACAGCAAATACTGGTGATGGAGATTGGACGATAATTTGACAACACATTCCGATCTCCGGATTTGAAAACTGGTACTACCTTACCCACTTTCCAATCTGCAGGCAGACAACCAGTGTCTAGGGACTGATTAAATATTAGCGTGAGAAAAATACCAGAGATAAGTTTGGTACTTTTCAGAATCTTTGAGTTAAGGTTATCAGTGCCACAAGATGATGATAGCCGTTGCTTTTCTATTATTTTTACGACGCCAATAGGGTCGATAACGATGGGATTCATTGGCATGAATGAAGTGAATGAGTCGAGGTGTGCGCAAATAGATGGTTCACATGTAAAGACAGAAGAAAAATAGGAATTGAAAGCGTTAACCATCTGGTCATTACTCATAATTTTACCTTCAGCAGTAAGTAACTGCATGTCAGTGTTACCATTGTTAGGGGAGATTGATTTCCAAAATTTCCGAGGGTCCCGGCAAAATAATGAGGATAGCGTCTCATGAAAGTATTTGTGTCTTGCTGTCTTCAGATTTGCTCTATACAGCCGAGAACAGTGTCTGTAACGATCCCACGCTTCAACAGAGTTTTCTGACCTAGCGGATCGGAACAGACGTTTAGCCTTGTTCGACAGCCTTTTCAGTTGTCTGTCATACCAAGGAGAGCCAGCAAATCTCTTGATACGGATTTTTGGTATGTAAAGATCAGCAAGCTGACACATCTTATCTCTGAACAGTTTCCAGTTTTTGTCCACGTCACGGCTATTGAAATCCAAGACATAGTCATCGAAATACGCTTCTAATTCACGATTAAATGTCTCAAAGTCTGCTTTAGCATAATCAGAAATTATTTTGTAGTTCGGAAGCAAGCGGGGTGAGTGAATCCGAAGAGACCCACAGATGACTTTGTGGTCGCTGAAGTCATCCATTACATGCAATTCCGTCACGAAGTCAACTTCATTGGTAAGGATAAGATCAAGTACGGAGCTGGATGAACCGCATACCCGTGTCGGCTCATAAACAAGTTGCGATAAGTTGAATGTATTGCAAGTGTTAACAAAGTCCCGTGATTCCTGTGAACATACAGCATAGTCGTTCAAACGAGACCAAACAATGTCAAGATAGTTAAAATCTCCGCAGATAACAAACACAGCATTAGGAAACCTGCCAGTCAAGGATGCCAGAATATCATGCAACGCGGCTACGAAGGTGCTCGAAGGTCTAGGAGGCCGATAACACACACCCAGCACTACTGTTAAGTGGCCAAACATTGTACGGATAAATAATATCTCATGCCTGTCACAGCTAACCAACAATGACGACGGAACAGAGTTCGTTATGCCTATCATGACTCCACCACCCCTCCAAGTTGTTCTATCACGCCTGAAAACATTCATACTTAATTCTTGAGGCAGAATCTCGTGGTTTGCGACATCGGGGGTCAGCCATGTTTCCGTAAGTATTACGGTACTTGAATCACTTGACACAATGCGCTCTGTCAAAGTAACAGACTTTTGAAGAATACTGCGTATATTTGTATACAAAACATTTGGTGCAGATAAAGGGGCAGGTTTACATAATTGCTAGTTGGGCACCTCAACAACAGAGTTACTATCAGTATCAAAAACATACTGCTTATTCCCAACAAACAGTTTGTCTACTCTCAGTTTGTGAGGGGCATCAATACTTTTGGCATGGGCTAGAAGATGTCTTCTAGCAATGCGTACAGAGGGAGGAAAGTCCTCACGAACAGCGAATGATGTATCTTTCAGCTTTGTGCCGTTAGACAAAATTAGATCCTTGGTTTTAAAGTGGGACAACTTCACTATAATTGGTCGAGATCTGGAATGTAAAAACCTTCCGATACGATGGGCACGTTCAATATCGTGACCATTCAGGTCGATATCCATTTTCTCCTTACAGAACTTGATCACTTTCTCCTCAGCACTTTTCCAGGTCTCGGAGGGGGTGTCTTCTATTCCATAAAACACTAGATTGTCCCTACGCGCTCTACTCTCCAAGTCAACACACTTCGATTTCAAATAAACAATATCGCGACTTGTCTGACTGGAAGAGGTAGAGTTAACTTTGAGTTTTTCGACTTCGCTCTCGATTTTGCAAACTTTGGTCGAAAGTGTAGTTATAGCACTATCAGTAGCAGCCTGTTTTTCCTGGAGCGACTTGACCTTATCTAATAGTTCGTTTTGTCCTCTAAGCAACTTATTCATTGCTTGTTCTAGGCGTGTTACAATGTCGACAACGTTGTTGAGCTGGGCTTTTTCATCTTGTGTCATAGGCCCTGGGTTTAGCTCAACATCCCCAGACAGTTTCAACAGAAAGCATAAGGACACAAGTGACTGAAACACACTCTTTGGGCACGATACCGCTATGTAACATCGGTTGTCACTACGACAACATATGGCATGTGGACGGTAACTAACCTGAATTAACAACCAGTGTGAGCGTTGCATGGCAAGAGCGGCGTCGTGCCCAACTGACTGAACACGAGACTTGTGCTTTTGTAGTATATCTCCGACGTGTAAGCGCAGAAACGTGCTCTTGTGGTGGAAATCCGAAGCTGAAGCTTGGTTGTGCAGTGATAAGGCACCGGTAAGGCGAGATGCTAGGGGAGGATGACGAAGGCTGGTATCGATGATTGCTTCCTGGCCGGATGTCACGAGCCGCAGCAAAACCTGACTTAACAACCAGTGTGAGCGTTGCATGGCAAGAGCGTCGTCGTGCCCAACTGACTGAACACGAGACTTGTGCTTTTGTAGTATATCTCCGACGTGTAAGCGCAGAAACGTGCTCTTGTGGTGGAAATCCGAAGCTGAAGCTTGGTTGTGCAGTGATAAGGCACCGGTAAGGCGAGATGCTAGGGGAGGATGACGAAGGCTGGTATCGATGATTGCTTCCTGGCCGGATGTCACGAGCCGCAGCAAAACCTGAATTAACAACCAGTGTGAGCGTTGCATGGCAAGAGCGGCGTCGTGCCCCTTATTATTGTTAGTTATTATTGTTTTAGCACGGCCAGTTCTTGTTTGCAGATCAAACATGTGGGCTGATCACTGGACACTGTGAAGAAGTAGGTCATTCTCCACTTTTCTTAGAACACACGGCCCTCATCGTTCACGTTTCTTTTTTAGAAAGTGACATTCAGACCGATAATTCAGAAAAGCTATGATGACCACATGAACGGTGGCTTCTGCTTTGGGACGCGGCTATTGCTAGGAAATGCAGTTTGTCAGTTACATTATTGTTGCACCGACTAAGAAATTATGATGGTGTTTTTCTTTCATGACTTTGTAGCGTTTTATTTAGTCAACTGAAGAAAATTTAGTTAATTAAAGGAACTGATATATGGCACCAATAGTACAAGTAGGGCATGTAGGGCTTGCTCAAATTTTTTAGGAATGTGCAGATCCCGACAAAAGATTACGGAACACCGGAGTGGCGTATTTGTTATCGCAGCGACACCCTTGCAAAAAAAAAAAAAAGACTAGCAGATGTACTTAGAGACAGGTGATGGGGTATTCCATGTTCCTCTCACTAGCTGTGTCCAGTTCAGTTCACTGCTAGGGTGTTGGCTCGATCAAGAAATACATCACTGTGTAAACTTTTCTCTGGAGCTATACTAGTAATATCAACCAAGTAAAATTGACTCAGGGGCAAGTTTGAAGCCACGACTGTTTATGAACAACGGGCCAGGTGATTTTTTTTTTTCCCTCGGGGGCCACGCGGACCGCCACTTCGGCACTCCTGGTACAGTCGAACCTCGTTATAGCGAAGTCCCACGGGAACCGCGAATTTGTTCGTTGTATCCGAAATTCGTACTAAAAGAATACCTCCAGAAATTGTAGGAGATTGCCACTAAGCTGCTAACAAGTGCGTACCACGTTGTGGTATGATACAGTGAGGCTACAACACAAAATGAGCACTTAAAAAAGCATATTTATTTGAAAAAATCTGTAGTCACTTGTTGCCTCGTCGCGATAGCATTACGCACGACGATGTCGCTCACCTTTATCGAGACAACGAAGTCCGTTGCAAACATGTGCTTCTGACGCTGTCGGATGTTCCAAGAGGAAGTCCATTATTGTTCGCACCATGCTAAGCGCCTCTGCACTGGTGACGCGAGAGTTTTCCGTGCCTTCGGTTTCGCTGTCACAGCAGTCGTCATCACTGATTGTGTCAGCTCCAACCTATCGTGCTTTGCGCGGTGACGGCAGCGATTATGTCACTGTCTGATAGCTCAGCTGCCACCACGAGCTCGTCGTCGGCCGACATAAAATCGCACCTGCTTCACCATTTGCAGACGCTTCCACACGCTGGCTTCCACTTGGTGCCTGCCTCGTTTGTTACCGATGTCGCTTCCGTGTCAACTTCCTCCGCGATGGCCGCGAACCCTCCCTTCGCAAAGCAGTTTCGGATTGTGGTGTGCTAGACGTCGTTCCACGCCTCAATCAATCAAACAACGTCTCAATCGCATTTTCATTTCCAAAGACAACACTTTCCGTTTGCGAGATATGGCGTACCAGCCGAAAGTGCACCCACGTTGTCCACACTGCCAGAAGGGAATGAATCACGTTACGCGTGGTCACGTGGGTGGAGGAGGACTAGGCGCGGAGGTGGAGATGTGGCGAGGAGGAAGCGAGAGAATGCTGGCGGACCGCCAGGCAGGGTTGCCAGATTTGGCTAGAAATAGCCAAATTTGGCTAATTTTGCTCGCATTTGGCGGGTAAAAATCGGGTTTGGCTATTTGGCTACTTTTTGGCTATTTTCTGCATTTCAACCGTGGTTCCGCTTAGAGACGACGAAAATGTGAAACAAGGGGAGAATCCATAGTTTCAGACGTTCCTTGCATCCACGGCTGCGTCAGTGCGTTCCCCCTGACCCTGAAAGCTCGTGCTTTATGTGCCAAAGCTTCGCTTTGCTGATGCAATACATACAATAAAACAAAGAAGCGTCTTGTAGTTTGCTTTTCATTGCTTTCGTTTGCGTGCACTTGGTTTGGTAATCATGGCTGGCTCTCTCGATTCATATGAGCAAGTGGGCAAAGCATACTCGACGGTGACGTCGCGTATACTTTGCCCACTTGCTCATATGAATCGTTGCCGTCGAGAGTGGGAGAATGCTCCGGAATTTAAAGGTGGGCGCAATTGATAACGCGTCCTAGAAGAACACGAAAAAAGTTCTGGAAGGTGAGTCCTTATGCGGCCGGATTGGCACAGAATATTGTACCTTTCAGACTGGATTGCACCAGGCAAATCTCGCCTCCCGCAGCATCTGTAGCATGTGCAAGCACATCGGGCGCTTTTGGCTATTTTTTGGCTAGAAGATATTTGCGTGCTTGGCTATATTTTGGCTACAGGTGGCCGGAAAACGGGCTATACAAGGCCTTCGCCATCTGGCAACCCTGCCGCCAGGCCAGGACGCGATCGCTCATTGAGATCATTCGTCTCATTGGTGACGCGTACGCGGCATCGCTAATCTCCGTGGACAAGTCATTCCGCGATAAGAAATTCGGGGGCAAAAACTTCGCAATAACCGAAGATGCGGTGAAAATAGAGGAGATTACTTCGCTGTAGAAAAAAAATCCCCATAGAACCAAAGCATGGCCAACCAAGTAAAGAAAAAATTTCGTAATAACCGAAAATTCGCTGTAACCGACTTCGTTTTAACGAGGTTCGACTCGATAATTCTCTGTTTTCTCGACTCTTCCTTGAGCAATGAATAGCTTCTTTTCATCACGATCTCAAGCGTGACTGCAGCAATGGTTTTCCTCGTAGTGCAGCCTACTTGCAATGCAACTCATGTGAATTATTTTCTTTTGGTCGGCTTTCTCGAGAAACCTTTCACACATTTCACAAGTGATTCCTATCTAATTGCTAACCGACCTTGAGACTTGTTATCCATTAGACAGAGATGCGGCACGTGTAAGCAGTGGTGATGTTTCAGTAACGGGAGCTGGTGAGCAACTGCTTCAAGTCGATACTGTGACATCCTTTTGAAGTCGTGATGTGGGTACAATGAGTGATGGTAAATTCAATTTCTTCAGTTGTGGTAACATGCGATCAAGGTATGGAGGTCTCGGAGTACTGCGTGCCTTGGACACGAGATATATAAACGATGTCGATTATGTTGGTATCCTCTTCTGGTTGGTTTCCTGATCTGGAAGGTTTTCGGATCCCGCGAAATGGTTTGCTGTAGTATATGCAAAAGTTGTTTGGCTTTGACCTTACAGCCACTGCTCATAAAAGCAGCGACAGCGGTACTTCTCTCCTCTTCTGTCGTCTGTGTGCTCTCTTGTCTCCTTGTAGCTGCCTCCGTCCTATCCGACACCACACTGGGATGCAGCAAAGAGTGGAGATATCGAATTACCTATTTTGCTTTGATGTCATCTGATTCATTCTTGTGTAGTATTTCAGGAACAGGAGGTTCGCGATTATGGAACAAGCTCATGCTTCTGCATGGGTTACTCCCCGATTGCTTTTGCAATTGCTCTGTTGCGTAGTGATGAGATGAGACCAAGCAGTGGTTATAGGAGGAACTACAAAAAACCACAAGACTGTTGCAGTGTTCCGCAAACTTCCTTCACACTGCTACTAGCACTCAAAATGGGATTGCATGAGGTTTCAATTGTTTTCACACACTCGGAGTCACTATGATGTTCCCTTTACAGAGATTCATACAAACCTCTCTAAGCCAGCGTTCACACGTGGCAACTTTTCCCAGCAACTCGAAGCAACTCAAATCAAAGTCTTTCAAGCAATTTCGAGTCCGCGTCAGGGATGGGACACTCCGATTGATCGCAATGGGGACGTTTTTCGGATAGCAGCAGCGCCAACTACGACCCCAGTGGTTGCAAGACCAATTCTGCGCATGCGCAGTTTGTTGGATAGGGGTTCAGATATCGCATGTGTTTTTGAAGACGCTGTTTCTCCGCATATCCAACATGGCGGTGCGTTTGGGGTGTTCCGGGGTTGTTGTTATGTTTATGTTGGATTTTTCTGCAGATTTTGTGTGATCAACCCAAATAAGTGAGTGACACATATGGGCAAATTCAGATACTCTGTTTATTCAGGTAATGGTACTTCGTTCATGTGACCGCATAGAAATAGTACATTTGGGGCTGTGGAAATACGTACACCGTTGTCAGTACTTTCGTGGAAGTCGTATGTACGAAGTGTAATATGACTAAAGAAAAAGCATATGTCAATAAAAGATTGCAGCAATCAAAACACACTGCTGGTGTATTTTGTAAGTAAACATTGGCAGACAGTAGTTTTGTCTTGGGAATGCAACAATATTTCGCATGCAACAGAACAGTTCGCTTTTGTCAATTACGTTCACTTCCAATTATAGACATGTATGCGATATTTGTTGTTTGACACAAGTGCCTGCCTGAAGAACTTTGGGCCACTACGCTTTCGTTACGACAATTAGAATCTTACTTGCTTAAGCATAAAATTAAATACTTCAAAACAGCCACAACAATGGAATTTTCATTGCATCGTATCACTTGTATGAGCTTGTTGGCTTGAATACAAAATTAACTGTTGCACAACTGACGTCTTGTATGTATCAAGACACTTGACTAGCTGCTTCTTTTAGTATAAACTTAAATACTTCTAAACCAACACAACACACGTTTCATTCCACCCGAACATGGACAAGAGTGTTTGCTCTGCTGTAACATTACATACTTATAAGCAAACAGAACAGACCTATTTGATTGCACTAGCACACGTACTTGAGCTCGCTTGCTTCAACATAAAATGAAATACTTCAAAAAAGAATGCAACACAAATACTTAAAAAAGGAACACAACACAGGAGCATGCTTGCTTCAGTATAACATGAAATACAAAATAAGCACAACACTTGGGCATAATCATAACCCTGAGACTGGAAACAAAAACAAGCATGTTTGCTTCAGTATAAAATTACAAGTACAACATACATATTTGGTTATTGCACCAGGACACTTGCATGTGCATGCTTGCTTCATTATAAAATTGCAAAACTTTTGCTTCAAAATGAATGGAGCACAGGAGAACACTTGCCTCAGTATAAAGGCAAGTACATAGACACTTAGAACACTACGTAGACATTTCGGCAGCATCAGCACACTGCATGAGCATGGATTTTTTCAGTATAAAATTAAATAGTATAAAACAAACATACCACTGATGTTTTATATTATGCACAGCATTGTGCGAGCTGGAGTACATAAAAATAAAATAAAATGGCACAAAAAGAAGACAGCAATGACAATTTACAACTTACACATCACTTGGATAAGTTGCTGTTCAGTATAATACGATGACACTGGAAGAGAAACCTAATTTTTCAGTCGTGTGGTGGTACGAGAGCTGTCATGGGAAACCTAGAGCTAGGTTTGCCCAGAAGCGGCACAACTAGTACTTGGTTGCCGAACGCCAGCAGAGCTAGTGCTGGGCGGTCTGGTTGCAGAAAGCTTGCGCATTTTTCTTGCTGCTGCGGAATGTCTAGATCTCTGGAGTTTCAAAGAACGATTCACAAATCGCAGGTGCCACTTTAGTCTCTTGGACACAAAGAGCACCACAAAGTCGTGTTGACATTTTGGACTGCAGAAGATGTTCGTGTCCAACGTAAGTGAGGCGCAAAGCAGTTTGAAGACACCTTGACAATGTGCAACGGATCCTATGATGTCTGCGAACACACTTTCCATCTCCTCAACATGCTGAAAGCACTGTTCTGATGGCACAGTCACGTTGCCAAATAGCTCACCTGATATGTCATGCGCTTTCAGAAGTGCAAGATACTGGTGACTGCTGTGGAAGCTGTAGGAATCCTCTGGCTTCAAGAAACGTGCACAAACACAATTCTGCGAGCTCTTCATAAGGAACTCCTTGACAAGGCATCCAGTTATGTAACAGCACACGTTGTCTTCAACAATGCCTTTTTCCAAAGCTCGCTGTGGTGAATTTTGCGATGGTGCACCGGTGGTCTGTGCATTTTGTATTGGTTCAGGCACTGTGGTCTGAGAGCTACTACCACTGCATGCTAGGTCTGTAAGCATGAGGGAGCTATCTTCCTCACAGTTGCCCTGTTTTGAGAGCTTCATGATCTTTGAAACGGATACGTGTTTCAGTCCTGCAGTGAACTGAAACACGTTTGGATTTTCGTTACACCCATGTTGGCTACGAATCATACCAAATAGATTTTCGAGTGGATCCTGCTGCAGTCGTCGCGTTAGCATATGTGTGAATTCAAAATGCCTGTGTAACTCCTCCCACAGCATCAGCACACCCCTGATGGTAATTTGCCATCCTCTGATCGTATGTGGCTGACGTGGACTGTCAAACCTCCATTTTTCAATCCATGCAAGGCATTCTTCCAAGAACTGCAGATGTTCGGACTGGTCAGCGATTGCATAGCACAACTTTGTACCTTTCTTGGCTATTTTTGAACTGTTGAGGACGTCAAACAGCGTGTCCATTCGTTCAACGAAATCTGCAGTTGCCTTGGCGGTTGGTGGCAGGTCATTCACAGCAATCAGCACAAGAAGTGCCAGATTCACAGATGCACTTAGCACTTGCACTGCCCTTTCAACTTTCATGTCTGCAAAGGGAAACCTGTAAATATGCTTGTCAGTCAAGTTGGGGGCTAGACGTGGTCGAATTTCATGTTTGCTCTCGTATAATGCAACTATGTGAGACCAGTCGACAACCTCTGAGCCAACCTGCAGCTTGTGAGCACGTAGATTGTTCCGTGAACACTTTATGAGATGAGGTGTGTCAAAAAGAAAATACACTTTCTCCCCATTGACGACAAAGTATGGTTGTTGTGGTAATACCTTGAGCTGCATTGATGCAGAAACATTGTTCGAACCTTGATCGCAAACCACTACCTTGACATATATGTTGATCTGCTGGAGCTCAGCTATGATTGTGAGAAGCAGATGCTGAATTTTGCTTGAAGACACCCCTTGCCGTGTTACAACAAATGCAACTGGCTGAATCCAGTTCTTTGAAATACCAGAGACGAGTTTCGCCAGTGTTTCGCAGTTTCGCAGAGTTCGCCACGTGGGCGGTCCTTTCCATCCCATCATCACTAAAACTTGTAATCACGTCACGCCTAATGTCATATTGCAGATGTTGGTTGATACTCATCTCATCAAAAAGGAGACAACAAACCCTATCTTCCCTACACCAGTTTTCAGTTACTTTCTTGATGGTTATCATCACATGTGGTATGATACCAGGTTTCATATCAATGTCGGACAGTCACCTCCTAATTGATCGCACACTTGGCAGTGTTATTGCATGTGCGATGAACCTGTATGCTTTTGGTCCACTAAAGTACAGGCTTAGTGCAAATTTCTTCATTTCAGGAGACCATCTCCTGCCATTTCTTTTCACTGAAATTAGGTGCAGATGGCTAGATAGCAACAAATAGAGTTCCTTTGATATGAACCTTCTTAGGAGTAACAGGGCATCTTGCTTTGTCACTTCTTTTCCAGAATGGTTCTGTTTTGCCTTGAAGTGGTGTAGTGCCTTTCTGTATTTGCTGACCTGATTTCTTAACTTGGCAATTGAACGCTCTGTGCGTAGTGTATAAACACGTTTCCGTGAATGGATCCTAGATGTGCTGCGCCTCGGTGAAGCTGAAAACAGTTTGGGAGGCTTATTAAATCATGTTTCTCCTGTGATGATAATCTGCACCAATTTTTGCAGTCACACTTGAAGTTATGGTCAGTCGCACAAGAGAGAAAAAAAAATTCTATTGCATGTGTGAGGCTGTTTATAGATGGAATTGCATGTGGGTCCCACTTAAAAATTCCGCATATTTAATTGCCTAACAAAAGAACATGCTCAATATTCTTACATCTGCGTTCTGAAGACGTGCTTGGCTGTGATGCCGCTTCTGTACAGGTTGTAGGGATGTCATCTGCACATAAAGTAACTACATTTAATACAAGCATGTATTTATGTGTGTACATGTGTGAGACATAACGTGCATGCAGATTGTGAAGCGACATAAAAGGCTGGCTTTGAGAACTGGTTAGCTTATCCTACCAGTGCTGGGATATTGTAAACTTGCTATAAATTCATGCTAGAGTAGGAATCATGTTCTCACAGTCATGCTCAAGTGACACAGCTTCCTGGGTCACTTCTGTACAGGTTGTAGGGATGTCATCTGCACATAAAGTAACTACATTTAATACAAGCATGTATTTATGTGCGTACATGTGTGAGACATAACGTGCATGCAGATTGTGAAGCGACATAAAAGGCTGGCTTTGAGAACTGGTTAGCTTATCCTACCAGTGCTGAGATACTGTAAACTATAAATTCATGCTAGAGTAGGAACCATGTTCTCACAGTCATGCTCAAGTGACACAGCTTCCTGGGCCACTTCTGTACAGATTCTAGGGATGTCATCTGCACATGAAATACCTACATTTATTATCAGTGTGTATTTTTGTGCATACATGTGTGAGAGATCTACACACATAAACGTAAACATGACACATGTAACTCACCATTTCGTACAAGAAACGCCAGTCTTATATTCCTCATTTTGACAGTTGGTACCGCTGTCTTTTTTAGCCTGCTGCATGCAGGGTCCATGAAATCAGCCCTTGTGAAATGTGCGGAGCACAAGCTGTAGCCCCTGTGTACTAGGTCTTTGGACTTCGAGTGCAGATCATGCCTGTTGGCATAGTTTAGCCACTGTGAAAACCTGTAGACATTGAGAACGACCACATAAGAGAAACAAGAAAATATTTTTTCTCCTTAGTAGACAAACATTAGAATTTCATAGGATAAATAATTAAACGAATCAAAAAAGTGTTCAACTTATGTTTTAAGCAATGACCCTACCAAAGTATATAATCCAAAATTATCAATCACATCAAACAATACACTCAAAACTCAATCAAACAATACACGTCAAGTGTCTGGCAGAGACTTCTGATTTTGTAATTTGACAGTTCCATTTATCAAACGTATTCGTAAAGTTCACTGATATCATGAAAATAGGTGAATATAACAGGTGTAAAGATTATATCCTTGATGAAAGAAGAATCCTGAAGAATCCTTACCTTGCATCGGATGGGACCCGAAAGGACATAAACTTGTTCTTCAGACCAGAATTGTTGCACCATTTGGCACAACAGTTAATGTGCCTTCCAGGCCCGTTTGGCATATCGTGCCGAAAAGCTTTTTTACTACCAACAGAGCTGCAGCGGCCACTTAACTTTAACGCAGAAAGGCAGAACCCAAACTTCCGAAACGCTCACTGCTTAAACTCTCCAACGGCAAAGCGATTCAAAGCGCACGAGGGCAGAAATATCACTCTAAATCGAGCAAACGCAACTTAAATTATATAAAAAAGCGCACTCGCCTGACCGTTTAAGCTTCGGCCGAAGCCTCGTGTCATCTTTCCTAAGTCACTAAATAGGGAGTAATACTACAGGAGTGTACCCTATTTCATACCTGCCAACTCTCCAGGGTTACCCGGGAGACTCCCGAATTTCTTCCGGTCTCCCGGTTGTACGGACGCACCCTCCATTTTCCCGGAAAATTGGGGCCTTGTGCTTTTCTTCTCTGATTTTCCTTTCCAAGCTGCGCAAACGTATTCCTGAAGAAGAAGAATAGACAGCCCGTAACACGTGTTTCACGGCATGACCATCCATGGCTGGAGGTTGCGGCAGATCGCCTGTTTCAATGTGTTCGTGCTCCTCGGGAAGACGTGCTATCGTCAGTCCAGTATCGTACAGTAATTTCGTCTCCTCCGATGGCACTCACCAAAGAGGAGAAATACCTGCACAGTCTGCATGTGTTCCTAATACGTGCCAAGTGCCTCTTCATGGGTTTTCTGGTTGAGCACAACTAGCCGCGGAGCGTAAGCAATAACGTGTGGCCGCTGCTCCGGAAGATGTACCCAAAATGTGACGAAGCGAAGCGCTACAGGTGCGGATGGACGAAGACCATTGGCACCATCTGAAGCGGCCGCGCGTCTTCGCGATGGCGGTTGACGGAAGCAACTACAATGCGTCGCAGCTCCACCCGGTAGTGGCGGCATATGACGTAAGGAATTGCAACACTGCCCGTGACAATGCTATTGCGATAGCAAAAAGTTAATGCGTCCCCGCCCCTCCCCGCTGCCGCGAAGCGGGCAGTCTCCCGAATTTTGAGGGGAGGGGCCACAGAAGGAAAGCATCGCATGTGGATATAACAAAGCCCACAAATGTGGAATGGTCAGGATTGTTGAATGCATGCCACAAGACTGGAAGCAAACCTGCTCTGCTATCTTTGGAGGCAGAGTATGCTGACAGCTATGTTCCACTAGCTGCCAAGTTTCCACAAGTTAACCTCACGAACCTGAGGCAGGACACTGCACGAACATCTTGGGCAGACATAATGGAAGAGTGCGAGAGGACAGCTGAAAGCCTCACAGTGGAGCCAATGGTAAGGAGAGCCTTAGTTGTTGAAATGTCTTTGCATGATAGCAACCTTTGCATGCAAAGCAGCTAACTAGTCTTTCTCTTCAGGTAGCCTCCAGGATAGAGCAGAAACAAGGCAGCAAGCCGCATCAAGGCTGTGGTTCGCCTTTCGGGCTGGCAGAGTGACTGCATTGAAAGCGAGGCCTGTCTGCGTTACATCTCCCCAGAACCCTGCACAGTCCTTAATCAAGAAGCTGTGCTATCCAAAGATGCCTACGTCACAAAGGCAACCGCCTTACACCACAATTTTACCTCAGGGCTCCAATATCACCAACACACCCGTACCTCGCTGCAACACCTGACGGGCTTGTACAGTGCACGTGTTGTGGTAAGGGTGTATTGGAGGTGAAGTGCCCATACAGCTCTAGGAATGACACCATTGCCGAGGCATTACACACAAAAAAAATTGGTGCCTTATCAGTGAGAATGTCAGAGTGCAGCTAAAAAGGAATCACAACTATTTTTATCAGGTCCAGATGCAGATGGTAGTGTGTGAAACTGACTACTGTGACTTTGTGGTGTGGACTGTATTAGACATGTTCCATGAACACATCTACAAGGACTTGGAGCTCTGCGAAATGATGGTGAGCCGTTGCAATCAGTTCTTTCGAGGTTCACTGCTTCCTGAAATGTGCTTCAGATGCTGGACAACACAGAATGCAGTTGAACAAGATGACTCTATTGGGGTGATGTCAAACAAAGTAAATGATGATAATGTGCCAGATGAAAATTATTGCTTCTGCGGCGGCCCAGAAGAAGGAAAGATGATCATGTGTGATGGCAGAGACTGTCAACTGAAATGGTTTCACTTCCGGTGTGTGAAGCTTAAGGTAGCACCAAGAGGAAAATAGTTGTGTAGGGTATGCAAAAAGAAAGGAAGAAACATTGAAGCAGCTTCATGTGCAGAATAAAGCTGTACAACCCTCAGTTTATTTTTTACTTGTATGTACACTGGTTAGAGCTTCATTTGCTTGCATGCAGTATTTGCGTACACTCGGATGAATGACAACTCCAGAGACAACATCAATGAACAGAGTGGAAGTAATTTTTTTTCTTCACTTCTCGTCACGTATGCCCTCTACTCAAATGGCACAACAGACTCACAAAAATTAGTAAGTGCTGCACAAACAGTACCTTGTGGGGATATACCAATCAGATACATGACTGTGTTGTGGTGTTTATAGTTCGACCATGTTAGTGCTCGTGTCACCAGCGATGATGGTCGATTGATGGTCAATAGCTACCCTCGTTCCAAAAGTTGCTCTGAACGCCATAGGCATTGTCTGCCTCAGGACATCTCTTTGCGGCCACTTCGCAGCACACACCAGCCTCACATGTGCCACCTCGAGCCACTTCTCCACGATTCTTGATGCAGTTGACAGCGAGACTTTAAACCTGGAAATCAGTAGTAATCACATGAAATACCACACAGTTATGTCTACAAACGTACTGCATCTACACATACCTGTATGCTAGGTCCTGGAGAGGAACACGGAGGTGTAGCCTGAACAAAAAGAGCATCTCCTGGAACTTTGTGAGACAGTTGCAGGACTTGTGGGACACATGCACTTCCAGTAGATGAAATACTGCCAACAGCATGGCAAAACTTGGCAGTCCCGTGTAGAAGGCTACTATGTCGTGTTCTCCCGAAATGCACTTTTGTCCAGGCTGTGTTTGCTGAGCTTGGCTCTAGTTGGTCCTAGTTCTGACAGGAGCTGTTTGTTCTCTTCCTCCATGGCTGCTAAGGACTGCATGGTGAGGCCGGTCAGTTGTTCACAGTCTCGTAGCTGAACTGCAAAGTGCAGGTCCCCATTATGATTCCAAACAAGAGTAACTGAACGCAACCTTACAGTGAGAATCTCACAAAGTCAGCCATGTTTTTGCTGTGCTTACCAGAATTCACACTGAGTTACGTCCAAATTTCCTTTGTTGCTGGTGTAGTCAGCTGGCTCTGGACTACCTGTTGCATCTTCTCCATTTATGCTGTATCCTTCTGCAGCATCCTCACAAGCATTGGAAGCAGCTACTTCGTGTGGCACTGCAGCCCTCCTACTTTTACGTCCCCGTCTCCTGTACCTAGAGTCACTAAATAGGGGTACAGAGTATCGCATTCCTTTTCCGCGCCGGTGTCGCCGTTCGGTGTCCGCGATTGGGTGGACCGTGTCACGTGGTTTCTCCTTCCAAGAACGCGCCGTCATATTGAGTCCGCTCCATCCAAAACCAGTTTCTTCGGTTGCGAGCTGGCTCCCCTGCGCACTGTTCGCCAGCGGAGAAGGGGGCGGTTGCCGTCTCATTGCTAGGTGACGCAACCGCGCCGGACCCAAGATGGCGGTCTCGCTCGCCGGCGTGGCTCAGTGTTGCTACTCTGCTCCCTATTTAGTGACTCTACCAGTACCTATCACGAAATAAAAACAATGCAGAAAATGTCAGGTAGGCACTATCCTAACTACTGTAATGCAGTGTGCCTACCTTTCAAGAGACGCAGTAGGATCAGCAGCTTCAACCCCGTTGCCAGGGTTCTGACGGTGCCCAGTCTGGATCAGTATCGTTCATTAGATACCCAGGTCGTCCTGGGAATATCGCTCGAGGGTAAAACGAGAGCTCTTCACTGCTTAAGAACGCGTAGTGCTTTCCGCACACCTTGTAGTGCGACGCAGACGTATCTGAAAAAAAAAAAAAAAAAAAAAAAAACCATTCGGCGCGGCGTTTCACGGACATTTCGACTGTTCTGGCACACTGGCTCTCAACAACTTTTGGGATTGAATAGAACCCAACCTTCGCGTAGCTCTGATCGTCAAGTTTGTTCTTCGAACGATCGGTGCATCTGTACACCACGCAATTCACCATTGCTTAGCGGGAGTCAATGAACAGTAGCGTAAGAGCACACACACACACGAAGGGAAGCACCAGGAACAACGCGGGAGAAACAACCAACAATATATGGCGACCGATCGCAGTGCTGCTGGCGGCCTGACGCTGGTGCATACATCGTATTTTGTTCATTGCGCATCTTCGGAGATGCGTCTTTCCTTCACCCCCAATGTGAGATGGTGAAGGAGCCTCATGCGTCGAAAATGCCGGTACAGTGCAGGATCATGCGTCGAAGATGAGCTTTAACTTGCGGGAAAAAGAATGTATCGGGTGACGCTATCGGAACTGCCCTTATCTTGTGTTGCATTTTCTGTTAATCTTTTTCCAGGACGCAAGAGGCGACAGTGTGCTCTTTCACCCCCTCACATTGGGGGCAAAGGAAAGAAAGTTATCCGAAGATGCGCAATGAACAAAATAAAGAAAAAAATAGTGTTCCTCCACGAATTTTTTGCGGACGATCTACCGAACGGATTTTGGTTCTGAAAACAGCTACGGTATCAGATCACCAAAAAGAACAGATGTTCTCATTGGGACAACTTCGTAGCTTTTATAATTAAAAAGTTAATTAACGATTTTCAGGTAATTAGTCATTTGACAGTCGAGCAACCTATGTCCAAGAACGTCCGCAGGCCCAGAGATGATAGAAGTGAAAACAGCATGTCTGTAGCCCTTATGGTTTTTAATGAAAAATCTGCATCGCCTAAAAAAAGATACCCTGTATACTATCTGCTATCGGTCGCCGGGTAAAATATTTGTCCACACTTGGACGTGGTCTGGACACTTTTGAGACAAACCGATTACTATGTATGAATATGGTTCCTAGCACGCATCTTTATATATAGTGGAGATTAAGCCACCTTTGCATCTACCAAGCAATTGTCGGAAAAGTATCAGCATTTGATCCACTGTACGTGCAGAACGACACACAATCAGAGCACTGCTATTAAACTGAATGCATTGATGGGATTCATTAACGAATAAATATTGCATAATAAAAATGCATGAACAATTTAGATGGTGGCAGCCAGTTACGTAGAAATTACAAATTTCTTTAAGTCGACCTTTGCCGGCCACAGTCGTCAAATATGATTAAAGGATTTCCGGCATTCTCCAAATTACTTGGAGTATCTCGCGTAAATGTGACTTTGGGGAAGTCATCAAAGATTGGTTACTTGTATATGTACAGTAGAATCTCGATGATACGACTCTCACGGAATAGCGGAAAAAATTCGTATCATCCGAAATTCGTATCAGACGAATTAAACGAAAATAAAAATTGAGTCAAGAAAATAGACAGTGACTGTTCATTTTCCGTTACTATCAGTGAAAGAGTTCGGTCGTAACGCTTTTGTGTCTCCGTTTTTGGCCAATGCTGCCCAAGTTCGCGAGATGATTCAAAAGGCCCAGCACGTGCCTTCCACCCGCGACTCGCGCGACAGTGTTCTAAAGCGAGCTTCTCCTAAAGCACGCAGGCGTTACGTGAAGCCGAGTTGCGGAATGGTGACACGTAATATTGCCAGAATTTGCCCTGATATCCCGGTCCTTTGATCAACGGACCGTGCTGATATGTTCCCTCCACGTGTTCTGGTCGCTGTTTTCGGCCAGAGCGATGTCGCAGCTCCGCGGTTTATTGTTGCGAGGAGGGGGGTAAAAAGGTCAAAACAGAGATAAGGTGATAAAGTTCCGGCCCGTGCGATCCCTCCGCCCCTCCCTTTTCGAATGGATGAGTCGCGCGCTCTCGCGTCACGGGGGAACGACCTCTGTCGCATCCTCGGCTCGTTCGTATCATCCGTAAAGGCAAGATAACGCGTTCGTATTATTCGAATTCGAACACATGGGAAGAATAGGCATTCGGGCCGGGACCGGAAAAGAATTCGTATCATCCGTGATCGTATCATCGAGATTCTACTACCATATACGGTCAAATGGTTTGTCAAAAACAGATACTCTGTGAGTCACAAGTCTTGTTACCAGCGTTGTTTTCCCACTCTGACTTTGCCCCGAAATGGTGATTGAAGCAGGAGTACAGAACCTGTGGGGTGTGACCTCAGTCTTTTTCTTTTTTTCACCGTGAAACACTGTATAGTATGATATTATGTGAGGTTTGAGAGACTGACTGTGCACGTAGGAAAGAGACACTACTCTATTCTATTTACTAGAGAGAAACTGAGAAAGTTGTACATGAAATCTGAATTTATGTGACACATGCTACACTTCGGTTTTCAAGTCAGTATTTGTGAAAGTCAACCACGAAAAGTGTGATGAACCTTGCTGTTGTGTGGTATCCCAACTTCGCAGAGATTTTGACGAAACACAGGCTTTCTGTTGAAAGCAACACAGGATCAATCTGTTGTTTGTAGTTCATCAAATCATTGATTTGGTGTGACCACTCTGTTAGCAAACCGAAAGCATGTCTACACAAATTCATTCTTCACATAGTGCGAGGGGGAAGCAGACATTCAAAGGTCTGACAAGATATAACATGGCTATGTGTAAGTTTGTTCACTTTTCAGACGTTGAACGTCATGATTTGCAAAAAATGCTTGAGTTGTCTGATGTATACAGGGTGTTCCAGAAAACGTGTCATTGAATTATAATAAAAAAACTACGCCACCTAGAATCATGCGGTCAACGGCATTTGTTCTTATTAGGTTTTTGCCTTCTTGTAAAGTTAATGGCATGTACCCCAAGTTTAATTATGCAAATATTTTCGAACTGAACTCAGAAATTTGCCAAGGGAATGTCACTTTTTTACCCCACCAATGTGAAGAGCGTGCCGGATTCACTCAAATTCATGATAATTGACAATGACATTCACGAGCTATCCCATCGGAAAAAATAGCCGAATATCATGCTTTTCGAAGCACCGGACCATAACGCGCGATGTCTTTCTGAGCGCAATCGCTCGCAGTCCGACGAAAGGAGGTTCCGAAGCCAGCCCACAGAGTGATAGTAGAAAAAGTAACAGTTCCTAAAATTGAGAGAGGGAAAGCATTATCCCAGCGAAAGTCGGACGTGATAAGCCATGCCTGCGTTATCTCTTTCTGCGATGCCGGGGTGGGCTGGGTTTCCAACCTCCTTTCGTCGGACTGACACAGATTGCGCTGAAAAATTCATCGTGCGCTATTCTCTGCGACCTCCGTAGAGCATGATGTTCGGCTATTTTTTCCGATGGGATAGCTCCTGAATATCCCTGTCAATTGTCATTAATTTGAGTAAATTAGACACGCTCTTCACATTGGTGGGGTAAAAAAGTGACCTTTACTAGGCAAATTTCCAACTTAAGCTCTCAAAAATTTACATAATTAAACTTACGTTACACGACATTCACATGAGGAGGTGGCAAAAACCCAGTAAGAACAAATACCGTTGACCGCATGACTCTAGATGGTGTAGTTTTCTTATTATAATTCAATGACACGTTTTCTGGGACACCCTGTATAAGCAGTCACCCACGTTGGGTTTCTTCAGTGAGAATCTGAGTGTGAAGAGGTATGCTACCTGTGAGTATATGTTGATCTAACTAATTTGTCTCAATCTGTTTTCTTTTTAGTTTTCCAAGGAAAGCATGTAATCGATTTTGGAGAAACTCAACCAAGTGAAAAAGTTGGAGATGGAGAAACTCAGAAGATCAGTGCAATATTGAAGAATCAAAAATTTGATGTTTTGGATATTAGTAGAATCGAGACAATGTATGGTGATACTGTGTATATGGAATTACTAACAGACAGTGAGACCAATGTGAAAGTCTACCTTCCAAAAAGATTCAAGTGACTGTCGGAAGAAGATCTGGAAGAGATGAGACAGTTAGCAAATCTCCAAATGGAGAACAAAGATGGATCCTGGAATTTCAAAAAGTTGTCTTATCCAGACATCAATTTCACTAATGGCAAGAAAAAGTAGCTGTAGAAATCATGGTCACCAGTGTGTCCCACACGAGCGACAGTTCTACGCAACACCGCTAGGACTCCAAATTCACCAGACAAATGTACACCAACTGGAGACACCCTGTATCCCATTCTATGAGACTGTATGCACACTTCGAAATTACACAAGATGCTTCGAACTGCACTTGCATGACAGAGACGAAGCGGTTCATGATGTGACAACATTCTTCCAACAATACAGACAGTATATATACAGTGGATCATTTTGAGATAAGACTTGATACACGCTTCGTGCCTTCCAAGGTGAGGACAGTATTGTCAGAAAGTGACAGAAAACACTGTATTGTTCAGCCAGGCAGTGAAGTTGCACTCAACTTGGAAAGTCTCAAAGTGGAAGGCTCTGGTTTCTTCCTTTTTTCGTATTCTCACCTGCATTATCAATATTGGATGCCTATTGCCCAAACTAATCGGATGTAGGGACTTTGAGCCGCCTGCAGAGTTGAAACGCAACAATAGTTCTCTACTGGATGTGGATTGCGGTCTGCATAAGGGTGAGCAAAATATGTGTTTCGCTTTTTTCATGACAGCAGGATTACATCCTCACACAGACAGCAGGATTACATCCTGCTGCCATAAAATAGGTGCATCATAGGCACGCTCATAACATAGGTGCGCTCAAACGTTATGTTTCACAGCATTGATTAATCATGTCACCACATGCTTCGGGTAACACATTACATGTATGATCGATGATGACATATCGATTTCGAAGACATAGAGCATCCTCGTATCGGCCATACCAACGCCTCTCTACAACGATGCCTGTTAGGTGGCCCGCTCTGCCATTATTCTCCCCCAGCCACAACCGGTTGTCACATTGCACAGAATCGCCACGGATGGCGCTGGCTTCTGACACTACCCAACCGCATATGAGTATAGCCCCACACATTGCTCGTGTGTGTTCAACGCTGCTGTTAGCGTTAGCTGAACATATTCTGCACGTTTTTATTTTAATTTTGTGCCACAGAATCAACTGCTGGCCCGTAAATATTTTGTTCTTCGATACAGGTTTACGGCACATTCGCCTGGACAGAGATTGACTATGCTATAATACTTTGGTAATGCACACACACGATAATATTTACGAGTTCAAAGAATAAACAGGTAGTTAATTTTTTTTTTTGCTTGATAAACCATTACAGCTTGAGCACTTTTTGAGATAGGGGCTTGTGCTGCAAACGCTTTATAGTAGCATTTCTGTCTGTCACTCCTAAGATGGTTGCTCAAAAGTGGCTTGACAGATTTTCTGACGAAGTTCCAGGAGCACATTTTTGTGCTCTGGGTCTTCACCCCTACAGACGAGGACGGGAAGGTCCTTGAGGACACTGACACTCCTGTGGACAGAAACTTCCAAATGTTTAGATATGGACCTTCGGTTGAAGAGCACAGTGTTAACACATTTTTTTAGCCCTATGAGCACCTTCACAAACTCTTGGCTGGGATAGATTAGGCCTCCCCGGTCCCGGTGTGCAATGAGTCCATGCAGTGGACCATTTGACTTTGGTCCCTGTAACAGCACAATGCAGTTCTCACAAGGGATATGCACACCAGCAGCACGAACAAGGTAGCACCCCTACCATTGCAACACTAGCTACATCCGGGTTGTGCATGCATGGCCTAGTAGATACACTCTTATTTAAGCTTTTGCTCTGCCACCTTCAAAATGTTGTCAGCGTCACCCTTGTGTGTGTGCAACGTCTGTCAACCAGGAAGATGATGTGTAGAGAAGAACTATGTACAACTCTGTACCTTGCTCTCCCTAGATGCAGCAACAATTATTGTCTTGATCGTCTTCTCAAGTCAGTGTACTGCACTTTTCACATCAAGGGTGTCATTGCATCCGGCACTTCGGTGTAAGAAGCCAAACATTGACTAATTGGGCCACCGGACACCTTGCGTGTCAGTACGAACATAAACTGCTTCACGGTCAGCAGATAACGGATGCACTCGACGTCTCGACGTTTGATATCGTTGTAAACACCAATGCATGATACGTTTCCTTGCTTAGAAAACGTTCCACATTCCTTTCGTTCTTCAGCTCTTCGATGTATTTGAGGAAGTCACACTCAAGCCACTCGAGTGTCGAGTCATCAGGTTCGGTGAGGTGAGGAGCATCTTTGTTGTTACTGTGGATGTGTTGCTGACAGTTGCTTACGTGCATGCGTGTGAACCAGTTTTGCATCATCTTCATGAACTGGTCGGTCCTGCTGACGCAAAGTCTGTGTCACAAGTGTATCCAGCCAGGTCCTTGAGAAAATTGAGTGCCGCTGTGACTGGAGCCGAGAAGACCTACACAGCTGATTTGACGTTCATTTTTTCGATGTTAGAAGGGTACAGGTGCTTACATGTCAGAAACCTGACTGGTCGTACCTAGCAGTGTTGTTGCACCTTGTACAAAATCTTCAAGTACTTCGATGACACTTCTTGCTCTTCCCCAATTTCCTTTGCCAGAAATTGTGAGCTGATATTTTTGATTATGTGGCCCTGCTCAAATGCAAAGAAGATGTTGGTTGATGGGTCATTAGGGTGCTGTGCCTGTGTTTTTGCTTTTCCATCAGAGAGCATGTTCATTGCCAGGACATTGATTTTGTGATGTCGAATCCGACCTCTTCAGTCTTCTTGATGACATAGGCAATGAATCTAGCCAGCTGCTCTCCAGGAAACCCTTCATGGGAAACTATGCAACAGGAATTTTGAGCTTGTCGTGAAGTCCACAGAGGAGGAAACACAGGAGTGAATTTGCCAAAGTTCTGCTAGCTGCAGGAGGAGTCAAATGCTGAAGGTCACGACTCTTGTCGACGTCCCCCACAAAAGCGTCACATTGCTTGTGATACTCGGGCCGCTCGCAGATCCTCATTTTGTCAACAAGTTGACAGACTTTGGCTTGCGGGGTATCAGGTGCTTGCAGCTCTGCTTCTAGACGGCAGCGAACCAGGTCATTAAATCCAACTTCTCCTGATACAGTGCCCATATCCTTCTGAAGCGTGCCTCGGCATGGTAGTCTGAGCAGTCCTTCGGATGTGATGCGCTCATATGCCTTCGTCGAGAGGTTTCGAAGGATGATGCAGTGTCTCACGTTTTTTTCTGACCATGTTGGCTTCTTATAGTTCTTTATTTGGTCCAAGAGAAAGGCTGCTCTGACACCTCCAACCTATGCATCACATACAACCTCCATGAATGAGCTCATGTGACTCTGTTCTTTAAGCTTCTCAAGCTCTTTCTTGTAGGCATCTACGGTTTTGCTTAGCCTTTCAGTTTTTGCTTTCATTGTGCGCCTCTTTTTCTCGCCATCGTTTGCACTGGACGAAAAAGTTGAAGAAAGGACTTTGACTGTTTATGTTCCGGATGAACGCTTGGAGTACTCTCTAGTGGTCATACACTGGCAGTCCACTGAGGGTGTAGGTTCTTCAGCGGCATCACTGTTGGTCATTCCATTGTCACGGTGTTCACCTGCACCGACATCGTGCAACAGCACTGTCGCTTCTTCTGCTTCACATGAAGGAACTTCTGGTTGACCTGAAGACACAAGGCTGCTTGGTGGTGCGCTAAACCAGGGGCGAGGCCTCCCGCTTTCGCTTGCGGATGGTAGCATCACTACGTTGCGTTGCCGAGACCTTTCGCATGTACGAAGGATAAGCCCTGAACACGCTAGGCACAATGCCCGGCTTGCAACTATCCTTGAAATCCGTCGCTTCGAAGTGAAGGCTGCATACAACAAAGTAGTTGGAGGTGGTGTTCGGTATCCAATCCTTCCTTGAGATAGCCTTCACCCATCGCTCCCGTAAAGCGGTGTCCGCAGGGACTTCGTGGAAACACACACCTGTTTCCTCCTTCCTCCGGCTCGACGTGCACAGTATCACATGGCGCTGGCTCGAGCCCATGGCTATATCGCATGGCTGCTCAGGCCACAAAAGTCTGACGGGCCCCAGCTATCGTCAAAAGTATGTTCTGGTGAGTGCCAACACAGAAGACATACAGTTCCTTCCAAACCAGCGAACACGTTGGTCGTTCCCAGCAGTGGTCCTGTTGGCCTCCGATAGTATCGGAGGGCCGCGCCTCTGTTGGCCGTCAGGAGCGAATAGGATAGGGCATTGGGAGAGGGAAGGGCTGTACGTGCGCTGCACATGCGACAAGCATCTTGCTAGAGGAGGGGTTAGCCATACTTATATCAGTATGTATATACTCCCAAAGTCATTTCTCATCACTTTGCCCAAAGATGTACAAATGTTTGAAAAGAAAAATGGTGTTACCAATAATTCTGTGCATATGAAAGGGAAGAGAAATTTGTCTATACTTTAAAAGTTGTTAACGAGGAGTATAAAACACATGTGGACCTATACCGATGATTGATTCTCATTTTGTGCTCATGACAAATTTCAGTGACTTGTTTCCAAAACGTCGACGTTTCCACTGCAAGCTGTCCTGGGTGATCATTTAAAGATGTGCAAATATCAGAGAGTAGGCAAGACGGTTTATTTAAAGAAAGGATACATGTTAGAGATCGCTGGTGAACATCTTTTGACTGAAGTACCTTTGTACTGTGCATATGGCTTTGAGAGTGTCGTGTTACCATGCCTTGACGGGTGAAAGGTGCATTAAGATCATATCCCATCTTCCTTCTGTCTCTTATTTATACGAGCGTCAGATTCAAATGTTCACCAAAAACGTATTTTTCTTGGACCAAATACGGTTGCTGTGTTCATGAATCTACTGCACGGATTGCACGACAAAATTTTGGAGTGGATACGACAAATTGCACCTCTGGAAATGAGTGAAGAGAACGAGCACCAGCATGGCGCCACCACCCACTTCAAATTTTACAAAGAGTCACTTGCAAAGAAACGAGATTGCGTGACCGTGACTATGTGAGTAGAACTTGTCGACAGTCCTTGTGTCAGTCGTGCAACCTCAAATTCAGAACACTTCAGAAGATTCCGATCATTGCTCGCAATGCTAACTATAATATGAGTTTTCTTGTATCTCATTTACATTTGCTCAAAAACTCTGACATACAAGTGTTTGCCAACAGCCGTCAAAAATTCAAAGCATTTGACGTTGGTTCCTTTAGGTTCCGGACAGTTTGAGCTTTCTAAATGCATGTCTTGAAATGTTAGTGAACTTGGAAGACTGTTGGAAAACTTTCATTGTCTGTGTCAGTTTTTCTCAACGCGGTGGCTAGCGTTACAGGAGCGGTATTATAACGGGAACAGCCAGTTGAAGTTACAGGAGTGACGTCACCGGCGACACCAGCGCCGCAGCGCGACAGCGGTGGGGTGCATATTTGGGCACCACGACCTACTAGATTATAATGACCATGTCGTGGGCACCCCTTCCCAGCGCCGCATTTTTGGAAGCTAGCGGTGGCGCTTCTCATCGTCCCAGTTATTGCCTCCTCAACTTCTACAATACTTTGTACTTCAGCTTACCTTAGTATTTCTGTAGAAGCGGTGGACTTTTCACAGATGTTTTATTCTGAGGTTGATTATCATCATCATTCTACGCGTTTTCATGGGAGCTATCGCTGTCGTCTGCTACGATAGTCGTACATACGCTTCTGCGCGTTCAGAATTCAAATTTCCATCGTCCAATCGTGGCGTGCCGATGAGTAGTGCCACTGGCGGATCGTGCTGACGGGCTCCTCATAAGGGTTGCTGAATGTGATATGGTCGTTATAATCTAGTAGGTCGTGTTTTAATCTAGCAGCTCTGTTTCCAAAGTGCGGTAATGCTTGCAGCCTGTTAAAGTTACAGCAGCGGTAACGTTAACGGCCAGCTACAGTTACCACAGTTACATAAGTGACGTCACTGGCGACAAAAGCGCCGCAGCGTTTGGAGATGACCTAGTGGTTATTGACAGTTGAAGTTAGAGCCGCGGTTACTTTACAGGCCTGCATTTGTGTCGTACTTGTGAATCGATACGCAAATAAAGAGGTAATGTCCAGTTGCTTGCCATGACGTGAATACTGTCGTGAAGCGTGCTTGCAGCCGGTGATAGCAGTGTGGGCATGCTTTTCTGCAAATAGTAGTGCCTAACCATCCGGACCGTGGTTACAGCTGTTATCCAAAGCTACACCGACGCAATTTGACACACTAGCCACTCTTCACTCTTTCACTTTTTCACTTTCCTCTTGGGCAGCACCATAATGTGTGAATTCATTTATTTGACGCCAAACAAATGCATCGCGAGTAATATGGCTACGTTGTCAATGTTGACAGTAACTATAGCAGCCAGAATAATCCCCCTGATGTTGTGACAATTCTGCAACAGAATCCCCAAAACACTTGAGAAACGTCCACAGGTTGTTTACTGTAAAACAGGCAGAGTATTCACAGAAAACAGATCTATGGGCAAATTGACACTGGAAATCGCCTTGTGGGAAAGTTGATGGCAGGCTTAACGCTATCCAGATTCAGGCACGCCGACCACCCCCACGTGAAGGCATGAGTCGCATGAAATAGATTCATCATCCAGAGTTTTCCTACACAAACTGCACTTCCACATCATATTGCATCTCTTGGTACGCACAATGTTATAGACAGCAGCCCAAGCATCAGCTGTAAAAAAACTTCGAAATGATCTTGAGGTCAACTGCATCATCAAGGGCAGCTTCAGACACTCGGCTCGGAAAGACTTCTACCTCTTCTTCTTCTGTAAATATTAAAGATGAGAAATATGTTAACGAATGCCAAGTGTGTTAGCTACACAGTAAAAAGCAGAGAAGGCTGAGGTATATTTACCCAGCAAAGTCTTTTTAGGCAACGCGTCCTTTGCTCTTGCTTGAGAAACAAACCACTCCAATATTTTGAGTTGTTGCGTGGTCTCGGGTAAGCTGAAGAACGTCTGTGAGCAAGGTCTCCTGCCATTTGTGCAACATGCTTCAGAGGAAGAGTCGCGCTGATGAGATATTTGGTGTCCTTCATTGTCCTCTTCTGGCACTGCAGGTGCCTGCGGGCCAGGAGGTGCATGCTTGTGAAGGCCTAGTTTTCTTCGTTTTGCCGGGATGCCGATGAGAGTCTTCGAAGTACCTTTCGGACGACCACGAACTTTCATTCCGGTAGGCATCTTTATGTCTCTGAGCTTTGTGGGGACATCAGTTGTGCCAGGCAGCTCACAGTATCTGAGAAGAGACACATGCAAACATTTATGTGCAAGTACCAGACAAAAAAGAAGAGGCAAGCCATACCTTGCCAACCCAACAGTAGCCGCCGCTGTTGGTGGTGGGTCAGACACAGCAGTGGCCACGCAGCTCAAGGGACCTGAGAAGAAATCTCCCGTCTCTTCTGAAGCAAGTTGGCTTAGGCGCTTGTCATACTGGAATACCTTCTTTAATTTCTCTTCTTGCGTCATCAGAATCTTGTGGGATCTTGAGCAATATGTGGTACTTGGAGGTTCTCGCTCTGGTTGAGTCGCTGTCTGTCCACTCTGCTTGTAGTCGTAGTGGTAGTAGTGGCGTCTCCACCTGTTGTCTACAAGATGTTCAGCAAACGCCTCTTCGCCTTGATCACTGCGTGCAGCAAAAATATGTTTGGAAGGAAGACGCATCGAAATGTAGCCTGTGCACTGGCACCCCCCTGTGGTGAGCCTGAATGTGGTGCCAGTACCGCTTTTGTACATGTACATGCCATCGATGTGGCCCGGGAGCTTGATATCCTCAGAGAGCCTGTGCTGCTTCATGATGTGCTCAAATGCATATGATGATACAGCATGATAGTACTGCTGGAGGGCAGTGCTCCAGTCACACAGGTCCATTTGCCTCTTAGAAAAGGCATAGTAGTAACTGTGGGTGTTTTCTGTTTTCTCAAACGAAGAACACTTTAGATTTCTCGTTCGCAAGGGGCTCTTTTGCTCTACAGTCATATCATTGACTTCGATGTTTATGATGACCCTTGTTTGCCATCCCGCGAGGAATCCTTCAACACCCCCAATGGAGTGGAAGTAAGTGAAGAAGACTACTATCACACGCAGAACATCTTTAAAAAATTTCAAATGAGAAGTCTAGGTGAATATTTGGATTTGTATCTGCTCACCAACATGCTGCTTAATTCTAGCAGACGTGTTTCAAAACTTCCGCTCATGGGTACAGCCGCAAAGGGTGTGAAGCAGTGTGAAGCACGAAAACTCCACTTTTCCATGTACACAGGTGCTCTTGAATACGGTAAAACAGACAGGGTTAACCAGAACCTCATTGTGCAGAAGGACAATGCAAAAAAAAGTGTGTCCATGACAAAAATAGCTCTTAATCCTTTGGATACAAAGGGATATATTTGCACAGACGGAGTAGAGACATTACCTTTTCGCATGACATCCTTGTGATTGGACACTTGTGAAGTGTGATGACTGTATCGTAGACTTCACTATGGAGTTCGCATGTTGAATAAGAAGGAAACTCACCACCTTCTCATCCAACACAAGTGTTGCCTCTTTTATTTTGGTCCCACAGACATTTGTAATTCTACTTAAAAAAGCATAATGTCCCACAATGGTTATAGTTGTATTATCCCCGATGGAGTGTGTTAAGATTGACATTGTGTACGTGATTTAGAAATCTAATTAATTTAGAAATTAATATTCTGGAAAATGTAATTTTTGAGCGATGTTCTCAATGTCCTTGTATTCACACGAAAGTTTTAGATGTAGCTTATTTTTTAATAGTGTTGAGATGTTGTGCATGCATCTCAGACTCAATAATGGATTATGGTATACACTTTGTTGACGTGAGTGAATAAGATCAGTTTGCGATGAAAGATGAAAGTCACTGAAAAGGTTAGCCAGCTGTAGGACTCGAACCCACATCTTTTATGAGGGAACTGATGTTCTGAGGCTGGAACACCAAGAAGGGACAAATGTTCAACATTCAACTCTCATGTTCAACAGTTGCCGCTTGCATCGATTCCTGTCGTATGAATGTGTGTATGAGTGAGCAAAAATGTAAGAGTGAAAGGAGGACAAGTGAGAGAGAGTGACTGGTTTGTCTCTTCAGATGACGCACCCTGGAAGTCGCTGAGAAGGCGTATTAGCTTAGCTCAATTGGTAGAGCCCTGGACCGGTAATCCAGAAGATGTGGGTTCGAGTCCTACAGCTGGCTAACCTTTTCAGTGACTTTCATCTTTCATCGTTAGTTTCTTAGGCAATTTGAGGCTTTTTTATGTATTTGTCCCTTCTTGGTGTTCCAGCCTCAGAACATCAGTTCTCTCATGAAGATCAGTTTGTTTGGAGAACAACATGTCCACACTCTAACAAAGCAGTCATTCACTCCGGCCCGTACAGACCCTTTGTTCCCTCCGGGCTGTTGACCCACAATTCGCGTGAACCTTTAACACGTCACACCTAACCTTTTAAATACCATGCCAAGGATGAGGACTGTGCCCAGAAGAACAGTCTCCGTTCGAAATATCGGCGGCTCCTGTCCTGAGGAAACTCCCTTCGAACATGTTTTTATTGATCTATTAGAGTACACTCCGGCATGACATCATCTTTCCTCTCGGGAATTGTTTACGCACCAGAGTTGGTATTAATCTGTTATTGACCTTGAAATTCGTCGGTGAGAATATTCGGGTACACTCTTGTTGTGAAAAACCACAACAGAGAAGGGCACCTATGTAGAGGCAGTAGAGTCCACTCTAGATTCATATTCCTGGAGTCATTTTCGACCATAGTGAAATGATTTCGTGTGGTCAATAAATGTGTAAAATTCTTTGTACACCGGAGGAGTACCATAGCTGTCGAAATAAGAGATGCTTCCATTCCGAGCGATATGACATAGGGTTCAGTGCTCTCCACATGAAGATCTGAGAGCAGTGTTCACCACATAGAGACCCGGTTCAGCTTTTTGCCTTGCAATTTCGTCGCATGCAAATGTCCCACGGAATGAAGACGTTGTGCAATGATTGCGGGCAAATGCTACATAGATCTCTCACTCTTACGTCTTCTCCAGGCGAATTTCACTTGCCAGTGTTTGTTGATTTCCGGAACACGAGGAGCGTCTGAAATGAAAAGCACAGCTTCAGTCAGGTTTGTGGCGAACATCAATGTGAGGGGAATGTTGGCCTGCACTATTGGACTGAGTGAGTGCACCTCCACGTCTAGTGTGAGGTTGTAATGAAGCATACATTTTTTTCATAGGCCTCTGGAGGTAGGGGTATGTCTTTACGCTTCAGTTTGGGAAGCAAATTCATATATCATTTTGTGTAAATGTCCCATGGAAAGTTAGTCATCCGTGTACTGTTGACCACCAACATCGAGCACTGCTCTCTTGAGTTCAATATGCCCCACTTTGAAAGGGTTTCGCTGCAAGTTCTCCTGGTAGGCATCACTCTTGACCATCAGCACTCTCAATTTTGATGAAACTCTTCTCACTGTAGAGGTCACAGATTATCACCTGAGACTGGTTCGGTGCAATCATTCGGTCTTTAATTACCAAACGTCAGAGAAGATACGAGGCAGGTGTCATTTGAAGTCTTCGCTTAATGCCGATGAGTACGCTGGGTGAAACCTGCACATGTCGAAGGTAGAGGACAATGCGTGAAAACTCCACTGTATGCTGCTCATTCTCAGCAGGACCATAGAGGAGCCTGAATTCATTGGTCGTTTGCCAGAGCACCACCCGGATATCGGTGTCATTAATTTTTTTTTTTTTTTTCTGCTGACAGATGTCACTGGAGATTGGTGCATAAATATCACAGCGTGCATATCTTTTAGTGCGTTTGTAACCAGCAAACATCCCTTTTGCTTCAACAGGCACGTCAAAATTTTCAGACCCTCGTATAACATTGCAGACAGTATATGGGTTTGAGTAACATTGTGTTCGTAATGATATCCAGTTAGGAACGATATGCATAGTGTTCGAAATTAGAACCCCGTGTTGAATTGAAATAAATGTGTGCATGTTGAAACGGGGAAGAGGCAAAACTCTGAGCAGGGATCACGTTGTCCGATGTCACATTCGTACCTACCGTAATGGATGCTGCATCCCCATTTTTGCGAACAATCTTGCATTGATTGTGTAGGAAGCTTGACTGTAGATCAAAGAAGCCACCTCCGAGACCAGGAACATTATATTCGGTCACACCACTCGATGTTGGTGCTCAAACTCGAAAAACCTCCACGTATTCTGACTTTTCCAGGGAAAAGTTGATGCAGTGCTGTGGTGCAATTCGCGGAGAGGTTAAACTTTTCTTCAGTACTCTTGCAGATGTATCCAGCGCAGTAGGCGAGCGATTATTCTTCAACGTTTGTAACGTCTCAGTGGCTGTAGTTACATATGATACTTCAATTTGAAAGCAAAGCTCTGCCCCCAGAAAGCACAGTATGGGACCTTGTGTGTTCCAGAATGTTTGCGTATTGTTCACAACTATCCACATTCAGTTACCTTGCCATATGAACCACATTGCTGTAGCAACGAGAATTTATTCTTATTTCGTCCTCGCGGATCAAAGTGGTGATGCATGCGCAGCCATTTTGTCAGCGTAGAAATTGAGTGATGTTTTGCACCCTGCACCGTCTCGTAAATTGTAGGCAAACTATCACCAAGGCAAGACAAGGGTGTCCTACATGATGCAGCTGTCACTTGACTGTTTCAGCAGTTCTTCACACAGTCAAAGCCACAAATGACCAAAGGTACCATATAAGATACTGGCGGTCCGCAGAGGTCTCTCTGGAGATCAAGCCGCCGCCGCCGCATGTGGATTTAGCGACATTGGATCTCCCTCCACAAAAGTGAAAGGAACAAACGTCCTGCCTCACCACTCTGTCACTTTGAATTATCTTACCTCAAGAGGAAATAGAAATGCATACTTTGCAGTGGACTGCTTGAGCATAGCTCAAATGTTGCTCTGCTTTCTCTTGTGTATACGTAACGTGTTGAGCACTGAATTCACATTACAAAAAGCAAGGAAAATCACCATCTCCATATTTTATCATCATCTTGGCGCAGTATGACCTCTGTTGGTGTAGGAATTTCCCGTGTCTGATCAATCACTCATCATCAGCATCACTGCCCATTTCGTGACACGACTGTTTTTTCTTCGTCTCATAATAAAATGATTTAGTTGTCTCATGCCTGACAGAGAAGACGGTCGTTGTCTGGCTTTGTACTTCCGTACTTCTAACAACTTTCGTTGTTTTTGCGCTATTAAACATGAAATCAAATGAAAGCAACAAACGTTCTTGAAAGTCAGCTCGTGATGCATCTTGAAGCCTTCCTGCTGATGCATTAAGTTCTCTTCTCATTAAGTTCGATTTAGCCTGCAATATCCCTCACTTTCGAAGTAATTATGGGCTCACTTGATGGAAGTTAACCTCTGACAGCTTTTTGTACCTGAACATTTCCTGGGAGCCTTTCATGGAAGGAGCAGAGCTTCGGTTTCTTATACTTTTTCTCTAGTTCAGAAGATTGGGAAGAATTGTTAAGAATGCAACTGCAGCCAGTGTGTAGCCTAGCCGCAGGGAATTCTCACCTCCTGCTCGTTGGCCATAAACATTATCGCAAAGAATGTGTTCGAGGCTCCAGGTACAGTGCCCTAGAAGAGTGTAGTGGGAAGAGCGGAACCGGTTTCCCCGATAGCTGAGGAAGGACGAGCGGACGGCCGCTGCTGGATCTCCTGGCACTGCTGTCGAACTCCCGAGGAGAAACTGTGAAGCGCTTATGACCGCTGCAGTGTTTTTGCTGTGTTCGCGTGGTTTGCGTGATGCTTTGGTGACTCAGAAAGAGGGGGATGTGTGACGCATCAAAATAGAGAACCTTCCTGTAAATTTTGCCGGTATTTGAGTCCTCGATGGAGAAGAAGAAGAGGGTAGACAGGCATTGCTTCGTGCCCTGCTGCAATGCTGGCTCGATGTTGCCGGAAAATTCCTGTCTAAATCAAAGTGTGACATGCATAGAAAGTTGTTGCTTAGTGACAAGAATGATGTACAGAACCTGCAGGCATCTCAGCTGAAAGATAAGCGGGGCCCTATGTTCACCCTTCCTGCATTTTTGCGACCCCTCCCCTCCCCTGAAATTTCTCAGGTGACCCCACCCAGCTCGGCCACCAACACGTTCTAGTATAGTGTGTCCGGTGCAGCAAATTACATCCTGTACTGTCAAACTTATGCTGTAGGACCACAGCCATGCAGATGATCGTACCATGCATTTGTCCAAAATCATTTGAAAATGACTGTTCAATGCATATATTGCGCACATATACGAGCAAAAATACGTGCGGGCACGCAAACTCAATGTGGATCATGAAGAACCATTTGCGGCCAAGTCAATCAAGCAAGGTATTCTGCTTTTTTCGTCTAAGGTTTTCACCTTTGGTTGCTAGGTATCCATTGAGCTTCGTGAGACAAGGTGCTAGTCTTTTCGCTTTTTCGGTCATGCGATTATGCATCTTAAAGGAGCTAGGAAAGCACTTTAATCACTAGCATTTTTTTGAACCAAGTGGTTAATAAGCATGTTAAAATGCACCATGCGAAGTAATACTATCAACAGGCGCATAAATATCGCAGAATTCGATTTTGAAAATCGCGACCGTGCGCAACGGTGGCAATATCCGGAACGAGCCGTCGAGCCGCTTGCGTCATTTTGACGTCAGAAAGGTGGAGCCCCTGATTGGTTTCGAAGAACGTCGTCTGCTATTTTTCACTCGGAACCCCGCTGCAACGGTGGAAGAAGTTTCTTTTGCTGTTTCTTTTGTTTATCAGATACAGTAAACGAAGACTGGTCTACAGACACTGTTCAAGGTTAGACCGTGAGATTGTAGAGGCCTCCTCATTGAACTCCCCGAGCGAAGTCAACCAAAATCGGTCAACCTCTCCCCGCTTGACCTTGTTTTCCCTAAAGCGACCTTCCGGAGTAGGTGGATTATGAAAATAAACTTCAGGTGCCAGTTGAACGCTGTTCTGTCCGTGTCTGTGTTTTGTAATGCTGTTCGTTATCGTGGTGACTGTTTCTTATTGTGTTGTTGGTGGCAATACGTATAAACACAGTGCGGCACTAAGCGCTACTTCACTTCACGCCTCGAAATGATCGCTGCATGGCTATGACCACTAATTCCGTCCGCTATGTCATTATATCAGTATACGCTATATCACTAATTCGCTATGATCACTAGTGCCCGCCACTTTGACTAGCAACTTTGTTAGCCATTCAGTTAATTCCTTATTCAGCTGGAGGAGTGTTCTTGCCCATACGTTGTCAGATACAATCCAGTGAAATCTATCGCAATATGCCGTCGCCGGCTCATCGTGGCATCGGGAGTTGAACATTCATTGCCTGAGTTACACACCGACATAGCCAAGCACTGTCATAAGACCACCACAATTTATGGTCAACTTACCAACCATCGAGCTAAACGAGAATTGGCCGATGCAGACACGCAAGTTTGAGTTCATCCGTGCTCGGCGCCATTTGTTTTGTCACCATATAGTGCATCAGTTTTATCCACCATATAGTGACCGACAACGCCGGTTAAGTTTGCGTCCGACGACATATCAGCGTGCACTGAAACAACACGTGACTAGCGTAAATTTTAGCTGACTATAAAATGCACACGTTGCGCGCGGAAAACTGCCAACGGCAAACTGTGACTAACCCACCCATAATATTGCAAGCACACAACTAACCAACCAACGTGCCGCCCTGCTAAGCCAAATGGCTTCTAAATGTGTCTTTCGTTCGCTAAGGCGACTTGAACACATATAGAAAATTCATATGCATATCATGCATATTGCCACGAATCATCATCGCGAAACTTCGAGGGCAGGCACGAAACGGTACATCTCATCCCGGCGCATGCTGAAGAAGAAGCAAGAAGCTTCCAGACACATCGCCTGCTGTCTCGCAAACGCACGTGCTCTTTCTAGACTTTTCGGCACGACGCTTAAATGCTTGTGCGCTCCAAGCTGGAGCATTCATTCATTGGACTCAGTTGTGTTCAGAGAACTATCACTCTTGTGTTTTGCTACCAAGTAGTCTAATAAACTGTTCGCTGTTTATTCGACGACTCGCCGACCCATTTCGCTTCGTGACATTTCTGGTGGAGGTGCGGGGCATCGATCCCCGTACCTCTCGCAAAAAACAAAAAAACAAAAGAAGGAGAAGAAACGGCATCGAGATGATGCCCCGTCTACGGAGGGGGCAATGCCACGAATCATCATCGCGAAACTTCCAGGACAGGCACGAAACGGTACATCTCATCCCGGCGCATGCTGAAGAAGAAGCAAGAAGCTTCCAGACACATCGCCTGCTGTCTGGCAAACGCACGTGCTCTTTCTAGACTTTTCGGCGCGACGCTTAAATGCTTGTGCGCTCCAAGCTGGAGCATTCATTCTTTGGACTCAGTTGTGTTCAGAGAGCTATCACTCTTGTGTTTTGCTACCAAGTAGTCTAATAAACTGTTCGCTGTTTATTCGACGACTCGCAGACCCATTTCGCTTCGTGACATTTCTGGTGGAGGTGCGGGGCATCGATCCCCGTACCTCTCGCAAAAAACAAAAGAAGGAGAAGAAACGGCATCGAGACGATGCCCCGTCTACGGAGGGGGCAATGCCACGAATCATCATCGCGAAACTTCCAGGACAGGCACGAAACGGTACATCTCATCCCCGCGCATGCTGAGGAAGAAGCAAGAAGCTTCCAGACACATCGCCTGCTGTCTGGCAAACGCACGTGCTCTTTCTAGACTTTTCGGCGCGACGCTTAAATGCTTGTGCGCTCCAGGCTGGAGCATTCATTACCAGCTCCGGTGGCGCAGCGGTAACGCGTGCGCTTGGAGACTGGGAGGTCCGCGGTTCGAATCCGCGGGCCGGCTGTGCCGTCTGGGGTTTTTCCTGGGTTTCCCTCAGATGTGTAATAGGCGTATACCGGCACAGTTCCCCTGAAGTCGGCCCATGGACGCAGCTATCCTCCCCCCGAGCGGATTCCGCTCGGTCTTCCACTTCACCCTCTCCTCCTCTCCACCACCTCTCCCTCCCCGAGAAACATGCCGCCTCATCAGGCAGGCAGACCTCTCGGGTTCCTCCCAACGACACTCCTCCTCCTCCTCCTCCTCGGAGCATTCATTCTTTGGACTCAGTTGTGTTCAGAGAGCTATCACTCTTGTGTTTTGCTACCAAGTAGTCTAATAAACTGTTCGCTGTTTATTCGACGACTCGCCGACCCATTACGATATGCAATCTTACGAAGCAGCATTTCCCCTTTTCCTTGTTTCCAGAACATGAATATCGAGGTCCTCCCTTATTCATCCCTTGACAGAGATAAAGCAGGGTGAAAGAAAAGAAAACCAGTCAGCACTGACCCGGATAGAAGCGCGGTCGCCGCTTTCAACTTTTATTACGTCACCAAGGACGTTTTTTTCTTTCTCCTCCTCGTTTGACCCGGAGGAGCGAGTCGAGTGGGAACACGCGCGGCGATGTTCAAGTGTCTTTTTTTTCTACGAAAAACATCGCGGACAGACAAAATTTTCGTGTTAATCATCAAGTTAAGTTACCTGCTTCCACAACGCGTTCGGAACGGAAAATTTTTGAGATGGCTTTCAGAGCTCCTTTAATGTTGGAATGCCGTTCATAATGAATCTATATTCTAATGTACTGCGTTCTAATAACATGTACAAATAAAACGGGAAAGCTGTGCAGATATGTCACCATTGTGTCACGATTCTTTCCGTGTCTAAGAAAAATTTCGTAACCGAAACCTTCACCAGGCATACCCCCCCAGCAGTGAGTTTCTGTGGAAATCACTGAAGGGGGGCCTGTTATACCCACTAGGCTTTATGCTTAGGTTCGTGGAAAATTTGGAAAAGGTGTTTACGAGCTGCTTCAGTACGCAGGAACTTCACCATGAAAGCATGGACATCAGGGGCGGATCTAGGATTTTCCCGAAGGGTAGGGTCCGCTATGGACAAGTGCCACGTGCATGCTGGGATTTGTCTATTGAACCCCATGTTCAAGTGCGGAATTGAAGGGGGTCCAGACCCTTGGACCCCTCCCCCCCCCCCCCCCCCCAGATCCGCGCCTGATGGTTGTCATTGCACTTCTTCGTAGAACTCGATAGGATGCCATTGGTTGCACTGAACATTGCAAGCAAATGAGTGCTGAAGTAATGGCATTTTATGTCACCATTAGGCTTCATTTTTTTTTATTGAGTCGCTGAATCGAGCCAAAGCACAGAAACGTGACTGTGCAAAATATCTGAAGCTCAGTCGCTGCACATAACTTGTCTTTTTTACCTGCCAGTAATTAATGTTGTTCTGTACATTATGTGCATCCAATGTTGCATTTAATTGCAGTTTTATTGTGTGTTATTCATGCTCTGTGGACGTTATAATGTTGTGTCTTATACTTCTTTTCAGCCAACGTTACAGCGTCGTAGCCTGCGATCATTCCATACCTGAAAGCATAAACTTGTCTCCCTCATTGCGCCTGCTTCCTGTTTTATGTGGCATATGGCAGTAGGCTATGTCGTGTAGTAAAAGTTTTTGAAAAAAAGTAACAAGGAATAACTCACAGTGAGACACGCACACACAAATAACAATCCTAGGGAGTGAGATAACCCGGTACGCCGGCGCCAGTTTCTGTTCGGGGTAACTACGCCTGCGCCCCCCAGCGGCATCCGCCTCAAGAGCCTCACAGAGGGAGCGTCGCATTTTCCACTACAATCTTCTAGGGCACTGTACTCCAGGTGACATTCGTACGTGACAGACACAAGAAAGTTGATATATGTACACCCCTTTCACAACCTAAGGTAAACTTTGCAAAACAGGACTGCATATAAAAGCATTAAGAACGTGTAACTTACAAAAGGCAACTTTGTTTAGACAACTTCAGCCATGTCTCCTTATCCCTCCACATTTGATTTATACCCTTACATAGAAGTGCAGTCTAGTTATGATGTGAAACTGTTATTTCCTGACGTAATGGCAGTTGATAGATCTCTCACCCCGCTGCTGGAATATGCCCCCTTATACAACTGAACACATCACGTACGCTTCCATGCAAGCCTAAGACATTGGCGGATACCCTTTCAAGATATGTAATGAGCTTACAAAACCTTTCCGTAGTATACAAAAGGTATCAACGATGCTTTGCATATCAAGCTTGAAAGGTGGAGGGGGATTGTTACAGGTGTATCCCTCAAACAAGCAGTGGTGCATTCCATACATTTGATGTCCATGATTATATGATGTATTTGATTTGATGATATATATGGCCTAAGTTGCCTTTGCGCCATTAAAATCCTAACAATAATAATCTTGTGATATAGCCTGCAGTGTAATATAGGCGAGAGTCACTCTTTCGCTGAACAGATGATAGGATACGGATAGGGTACTGTCTACTTATCCCAAAAGTACATTCAAAACTGTCCTGACTTAGGCTTGCAGTCATCATGAGCAAGATATGACAGGTATTTTAGAAGATTTTTTAGAAGAATGCATTGTCCTCAGGGCAAGAACATTGGAGTCTGCTTTCTAGGCAGTTTCGATAGGTTCTTCAATAAGCTGTGTACAAAACCAGATGACACACAAACACTCATACAAAACACGATATGAAAGTAATGCTTTACTACCTACGATGTCACTGAGTGACATAGGTAGATTAAATTATTCTCAGAGCTACAAATTTTTAGAGTGTGGAAACCTAAATTCCCGTAATCCAGTGCGTGAGCACGTCCGTTCCGTGCGCAGATAGGGTGCCTCGATGGTCAGCGCCGCTGGTCAGAGCGCCGCTGGCATCGAGGCACCCTATACGTGCAGAGGAACAAGCAGCACAACAACCAAATCAAGCGAACATCAAACAAGGTTTATTCACCTTCTTAAAAAAGCAGATCTTTCCTGCTTGTCTCCCAGAAAACAACTATCCCGCGCAGTCGATCCCCACCGCTTATATTACCTGTGACGACCGGGCATACGCCCCTCGGAACACGGCTGCCCTCTGTCGCTGTGATGAGTGCCGCAGTGTTGTCTTATCGCCACAACCGCCCCCCTCCTTTACAGGGTCGTAAGGTCGTCAGAGAGGTCCAAGACTACTGCAGAGTCGATACATACGAAGAAAGAGCATACCCTTCCATGTGGAGTATCAAAACCACACTCGAGCAGCATGTTCTGCAGACACTCTACCAAATGGGGAAAATACGGCAGAAAATAAAGGCTTCTGTACCGGGTGAGGTGTGCAGCACTTGATGTCACTAGATGTGGCCCGGAAGTAATGAACATCACGTTATTTCACAAGCTCCGCAAAAGTGAGGGCTGGAACTGGAAACCTCAGTATGCACCAGCCTGTCTGTGCTCTTTCACTTCTCCACAAAAGTGTGATGTGCACATACGTTTATGCCAATGTTTCCACATGCTTCTATCCCAGGCTGCTCTATCACAACAGAGAGAGTCGATCTTGATACCTGCTTGTTCACATTGCAGGACAGCATCAATTATGATCTTCGACGGAATATATATTCTTTGACATTTCCAGATGATGTGAAGACACCAGTAATAACGATTTCAAGGGGGTATGATACTTTGCAACTCAACTCAGTGGAACCAGCATCACAAGTCATCACTCGCCAACTATCTGTGCCCACTTCCCCATAAATGGTTGAGAAAGGAGCACTAAACCATGGCGAGCTGGAACATTTTTGTCCTTCTCAAATGTGAACTGACCCACATCAACGATACAAACTACTCCATTTCAACACAGTAGGAAGTACCGTTTTGTAAATAGTATCTGTTGATTGCACTGTATATACCCCCCATATAAAGGATCATAATGGATACTACATCTTGTGTGATAATGTCAGTAACACAAGAAAGCTGGTTTTGAGACCACTCTTACTTCGTAGTAGTAGTAGTTTTTGTGTGAAGCTACGCAATTCCTGTCCACCAAGTCATTTAAACCACATGTTTCATCTGCCAGCATGATAATCCCCTGAAAAGCAATTCTCACTTGGCTGGAACTAGAACCACTTCCAGAACCTACCCCTAACATGTGTAGCATCAGGGAGGAAAACCAAGGGGCACGGTGGAAAAGACACAAACACACACACAGAGGCTACGTTCTCACTGTGTAACAGCTGCTCTGAGTAGTATAGATCGGTTGAGGAACACAGACAATGTTAAACTCAGACATGGACCCCTGAGCCCTGCGCATATTTTTCCAGCGCGGCGCGTGTGCGGAAGGTTGTCCGTGCGCTTATAACATGCAGAGACATGCAAAGAAGGGTCATACACAAAAAGTACAAGTGAAAATATATTTATTAATGCCAATTGTAATGCCAATCAAGTTGAGATATATTTATTAAAGCCAATTGTGCTGGGAATTGTGCCAATTATGATGCCAATCAGGTGAAGGAGAAAAACCCAGCCGAAAAACCTTCACGTCCTGCAACAGAAGAAACACAAGACAGTACATGTAAAGGATACATACATTTATTATTCTCTAAATATTTCGTTCAAGGTATTTACAATAACACTTTTTATGAACTCTTTTGTTTCAGAGCCTGAAAGAAAACATAAAATTAACATCGTCACATTGCTTACCAAACGATAACTCACGTTGAACACAACACTGACCTGAAAAAGCGGATATTGTTATTATATGAAGCCACAATTGTATTTCAATAATACATACAATGTTGCGGCGGCAGACCCCAGTAATCTGTAAGTGAATCTAAATTAATATCAACTTATACATTTCAATAATACATACATTGCGATGGCGGACTCCAATTGATCTGAAAGAGAGTCTCATTTATTATTGTAATCGTGTCCTATAACTTTTACTCACATTCGGGCGTTGACTGTGGTACAGGCGTGTAAGCTGCAAAAGATATTATCAATTAATAATACACAACACACACACACAACTACACAACAACAACTATGCACATACACAACTATACAACAACTATATACACATCACAACTATAAAGGTCTATATTCCAATAATACATACATATTGGCGGCGGCGACTCTGGAGCTGAAACAAAAAATCAAATTTAAAGACCTTTTTCATATTCATTACATTCCTTTACCATTTTGAAAAAATGTCGGGCCCGAGCTAAATACTGAAAAAGACAATAGTCATGAGAAAAAAGAACTACATTGCAAATAAAAAAACTTACTGCTCTCGTCCGACACTGGCGTGTAAGCTGAAAAGATATTAACAATTAATAATACACAAGACACACACACACATACGCTCAACTACACAACAACAACTATACACAAACACAACTACACAACAACTATATACACAACACAACCATACACGTCTATATTCCAATAATACATACATATTGGCGGCGGCGACTCTGGAGCTGAAACAAGAAATCAAATTTAAACACCTTTTTCATATACTTTATAATTCCTTACCATTTTCAAAGTATATTGGGCTTGAGCTAAATTCTGAAAAAGACAATAGTCATGAGAAAAAAGAACTACGTTGCGAATCAAAAACTTACCGTTTTCGTTGGCCATTTTTTTGGAATGTGTGTCAGTCAAGTGAGGAAGAAACTTTTAAACGTGCGCATCCTCATTATCATACAACCTCCTCTCCACTCTTTCCCATTTATTACCTTTCGAGCGAGCCCACCTCCTCATTTTCCCATTCGTTCCTCAGACCAGGAGCTCACTCCCAAAATAATTATGCGGAAGCTCTTTCGTCGCTGTTTCGGAAAGAAATGTGAATAGGAGGAGGAGGAGGTTGAGTCTCCCGAAGACAGGAAATGGCGTCTGAAACAAGAAATTCATGAAGCAAAAGCTGAAGCTATGAGACGCGTTTTGTCTCACGAACGTCTCCTCAGGGCCAAACGAGAGTCTGCGAAAAGTCAATTTGATCAAATCGACTGCTGGGGAAGCACTGGATGGTAATAAATCTAGTTTTCAATACATTTTATTATCAGTTTCAGTTCTACCTCTGCGACACAATGTCCGACGTAAGACCGTTTTCTTTCATCCACCCTGCACAAATTATTATATGTGGACCTTCCATATCAGGAAAAACTTACCTAGTTCGTAACATCCTTAGAAATCTATCGGTATTCAGTGTAGTCCGAGAACAAATATTTTATGTTAGTAAATATGATGGTAGCTGGCAGAATGAATTCACTAAAATTACATTTAGTAAAGAATTACCAACGACATGGGATGAGAACATACCAACACTGATTATAGTTGATGATCTCATGACTGGAAAGAATGTTATGCAAGATATGGTTCATCCCTATACGAGAGCGTCCCATCACAAGAATGCATCAATTATTTTTCTTTGTCAATACTTATTCCATAACAATGTAAACTACCGCACTCTATCCCACAACAGCACATATATAATATTATTCAATAATTTAAGATCTCGTGCGCAACTCGAACTTCTAGGACGACAAATCTACGGGAAATCACAGCTACCATACTTTCTAAATGCATTCGAACAAGGAACAGAGAAACCATTTGGTTATCTAGTGATTGACCTACACCCACTTACTCAGTCTGATAAAAGATTGCGAACAGGTATAACCAAGCTCGAGTCGCAATTTGTTTTCATACCAAAATGAAAAGTCTACGTCACCATTTAACTTTCCTTAAAGTGCTTGCAACCTGCACTCCAAAAGAACGGGAAAACATATTGAAGGAGGCTCCTCCGCACAGCATTGAAGCTCTTTCCGAAGTTTGCAAGAATATATTGAATGGTAATGTTAAACTGTCACCAACACTATACAAAGATTTAAAGAAATATAAAGCTACAATTCGATACATCGCATATAAAACATTGCACAAATCGCCAAAGAAGCTACAAAAGTTTTTATATCAACAACGAGGAGGTTTGGTCCCATTACTCCCACTCTTACTGACAGGCTTGACTAGTATATTAGGTGGTGTAGCAGGGCGGGCTATAGCTAAGGTAGCCGGTGTTTGAAAATGGCAACAAAAGTCGAGGTATTAAATCCAGTGGACACCATTTTGGAATGTAATGAAAGCGAAGATGTAAAGGTAAAACGTATGCTAACAGCTATGTACTACACCATAAAAAATCAATTGAAACCGACAATAGAATCAGATCCGTCAATAATAAAACCATTACAAATGTAGGAAAGTATTAGCAGAAAATTCGATTATGATGCTCTACCAGATAATATAAATATTAAAAAAGTTAGGCGCATAGTGTCAGCGATACCGAGGAGTTTGTCATGGAATGAAAAAGGAGAAATCATTCATAACAACAAAACCATTCACGGATCTAGTGTAATGGAATTGGTCTTGTACCTATCCGGTCATAAACGAGTGAGGACCGCTTGGTTTCTAAAGGTGTCAAAACTTCTACCATCACACAAAATCAGACAGAAAAGAAAATCAAAGAGGAAAATATTGTGGGAGACCTATAAGTCGCCGCAAAGAACAAAGTTGATTTCATCTTCGGACGAAGAATATTTCTCAGAAGAAGAATGAGCTACAGGTCACCTGATGGCGGTCTCGGAGGGGTCAAACGTTATCAAAAGGCACGGAAAATCACAAGGAAAGAAGCACTACAAGAATTACAACGCGACGACGTCTATACTCTCCACAAAGATGCAAGACGAAGATTTAAGAGAAGGAAAATCATCTCACTCCACCTGAACGATCTCCATCCAGCAGACCTCATTTCATTCATTCAATACAAGAAATACAATAAAGGATTCTCCTACATACTGCTTGTGATAGACTGTTTGTCAAGGCAAATCATGGCCACACCTCTCAAGACCAAGCGAGGTGAAGACGTGAAGATAGGATTTATGAAGCTATATCGAAATAGGGGCACAAAACCACGATTAATCCAGGTAGATCAGGGGCGTGAATTCTTCAACAAACATGTGCAGGCTTGGTGTAGGCGACATGGTATAGTTTTTTATCATTCGTTTTCTCTTATGAAATCTTGTTTAGCAGAACGCGCGATTAGGACAATTAAAGGTCGCCTATTCCAATATTTTCGTAGTAAAAGACATCACAAGTACCGTAATTTCACGCATATTAGCCGCGGCTTATGCGCAATTTTTTTTTCTCATGGGCACTGTGCAGCTTATCCACCGGTGCGGCTTATCTGATGACTTTTTTTTTCAGGTATTTTTCCCATACATGCTTTTGCGCCAATAAAGCCTAATTATCATCATTTTCCCCATACACTGATTTTAACGAAAGGGTCGACAGTCTCTGGAATAGCACTGCCCTGCTGATGCACGAACAGTGCCTAACAGGGATGGGTCCACATTAGAGTAGATTGCCCCCATGCAGCTTTAACGAAAGTGGTGACAGTGATTCATGCCTTCTGGAAGACCACTGACCCATCAATACATGAAAAGCGCCCAACAAGGGCACAATCCGATCTTGGTAGAACTCTAGAACTGACTTCCTTTGTTGTACACTATGCCGATCCCGGAGTATGGACCACAGGGTTTATGGCATTACTCTATGGTCTCCTTTGTCGCACATAGGAGTCGTCTCGTATTGCCCGCGGCTTATCTGCGAGTGCGGCTCATCTGCCGGAAAATTTTCAAAACGCTCCTAAAAACGCGTCCTGCGGCTTATACGCGTGAAAATATGGTACATTAAAATTCTTCCAAAGATTATAGAGGATTATAACAATTCTTACCATAGAACTATTAAAATGGCACCGAATGAAGTGAATGAAAGTAACGAGGTTGAACTCTTCAATAGACTCAATAGTAAAAAAGATGATGACATCACAATACCATTCGAAATTGGCCAGCAAGTTCGTGTTCTATTGAATCGATCAATCTTTGACAAGGGGTACACAGGACACTGGTCTCACGTTATCTATACAATTTCGAGGTATAAGAAAGCAGATCCACCTGTCTTTTACATTGCAGGCCCAGATGGTGTAGAAGAAGAGGGCACATATTATGCAAATGAATTGCAGCGCGTTATCAAAGAGGCTGATGACTCATATCCAATTGAAAAAATTATATTCAGTAAGAAAATTGATGGAGTCACTCATTATAAAGTGAAGTGGGCTGGTTATGACGATTCATTTACTTGGTGGGTTCCAGTGCAAGATGTTGCCAGGCTCTGAGTTTTATATGTACCTCCTATCCAATGATTGTACCGAATTATATCCAACAAATACACTGGACAACTTTACAATTGCTTTGAATGCACCCCTACAACTGAGTGGAAAGTATGAAGTTGGATTACAAGAGCTATCCCTCTGTAATCTATTCTACAATATACCGCGGACTGATGATGGTGTCATGCAGGTTGATTACAAAGACTTTGCAGAGGTTCGCAAGACTATCGTCGTTAAAAAAAACATAGAAATGGCCCTTCTAGAGCTTTTTGAAGACTTGAACAGTTCTCTCAATTATATTGACGGGAGATATGTATTCAGTTTGCCACATTCTATTCGGTCAATTAAATTTATAGATGAAAACTTGCAAGAGGCTATTGGAGTGTCATCCATTCAAGGCAATACTATAATAGGTTCTAAGGTGCCTCGTCAGGACACATTCATTCGAGAGGAAATCTCGTCGCAGCTATGCATACTAGAAGAAATTTCTATTCTTACTTCAACTGGTTTGATCGTATTCATTCCAGGTTGTTCTATCAAGACCACATTAAATCGTTTTTTTAGAACACACAAAATTTAAGCAAGTGTAACATTCCGAGAGAATAGTTATAGATTGTCACAGTCATTACACAATCTCTTTGCTATTCCAGAACAGCTCAAGAATCTCCTCAGATTAAATAATTTTAATATAAAAGATGATTTAGCCTACTACTATGGAGATCCATTTGAATGCGCTTATGACTTGATTATAGAGAAAGAAGTACTTGTTACAAAAAGAATAACTATTCCACCAGATCATTATGAAACTTCGAAATTACTGCTACATACGATCAACAATCAATTAGAGGGCAAAGCTCTACTCACATACAGTAATGACAGAAAGCTCTGCACTATCAATCCAATTGACGGTGTTACCATTCATCTATCAGAATACCTCTCTAATATGTTGGGTTTTGCACCACTTACAACTTTTGCGAGCAGTACAAGTGGAAACACGCACCTCAGACTTACACCATTATTCCATCATTTTATAGTTTATTGTGACATTTTCGAATCGTCGCACTTGGGTGCAAAGAAGTTTCCCATATTAAAATTAGTCCCATACTCTGCAAAGGAAGACAATATCATTCATTACGCTTTCCAAAACATGCAATATTTTAAGCTATTGCATAATGAAATAAATTTCATTTCAATTAAGTTGTGTGACGACTCTGGTGAACCTCTCCACTTCAAAGGACCAGGCAAAACAGCTCCAGCTCTACATTTTAGACATGTATCTTAAAGAAATCCCGGAAATCCACTACGGTCATGGACTTGGCAATTTTACGCCATACTCGGGACCAATGTTCCAAAGGGGCAGTGGATTCTTTAAATCATTGCGCAAGTTTGCATTACCTCTCCTGTGACGAGTACATCCATACGTTACTAAGACCGCAATGAATGCAGCAAAAACCTGGCACGAAAACTATCAGATGGTCAACATTTGAAAGAAGCCATTAGAAGCAGTACATCCGAGCTGAAGTCGCAAGTCTTAAAAGATTTCGCTGGCGGCGGTGGCAGACGGAGGAGAAGAAGAAAAGACGTCTTTGACAAGCAACCCAATTGGAGTGGGGAATAAATATTTTCGTCAACGCTGGCGTCCGTTTGTCTGACTGGATAGTAAAAATGAGCAGTCCAAGATAGGGCAAAATAGGAAATAAGGCAAGATAACTGATTGCAGTGGGGATAAGTCAAAGCGACACAAGACTGTACACTTAAAAAAGCCGATAGAACCGGCGCATCGACACGGGAGGTCGCGACATAAAGAGATAACTGATTGCAGTGGGGGTAAGTCAAAGCGACTGTCCACTTAAAAAAGCCGTTAGAACCGGCGCATCGACACGGGAGGTCGTGACATAAAGGGATAACTGATTGCAGTGGGGGTAAGTCAAAGCGACTGTCCACTTAAAAAAGCCGTTAGAACCGGCGCATCGACACGGGAGGCCGCGACACGGAGTTGTCCAATTTGAAAGAAAACCATTAGAAGCGGTGCGTCGACGCCGGAGGTCTCGACACGGGATCGGATTTCGTACTCGTTACCATAGATCATGGGAAGATGCAATAAAAGTATAAGTATAAGACGTATAAGATCAACTGTAACTCTTTGTACGGTAGGACACTCCTTTCCCCCAGGCGATTTAGATTAATTAAGATAGCATTCACCAAAGAAGAGGCCCAAAGATATAGCTCCTCGAACGACTGCATTCGATTTGAAATTTTGTCAGAGCATTGTGTGTTGTATGAGATGAAGAAAAGGAAGGTAAAGTGTAGCTTTCTATTACAGATTGGTTTTTGTATTTTAGATTATAGTAAGTTAGTAATGTATGAATTTGTCTATTGCACTCTATTGGAAAAATTGAATTGCCCCATCACCACCATGTATTCGGATACCGATTCTATCATTGGTGTGTTTGATTCGTCAGAGTATGAAGAGGAAATCAAAAAGATTGCAGATGATCACCTCGATCTTTCATCCTATCCCACTGATCATCCACTCTATAGCAATAAAAATAAAGGGGCATTGTTCCACTTCAAAGATGAGACTGGAGGTAGGATAATTGAAGAGGTGGTTGCTCTGAAAGCAAAAATGTATTCTATCCGATTGAGTGACGATAGTCAAATTGCTAGAGCAAAAGGTGTTAAGAAAAGTATTGCTCGTAGGGAATTGCATCACGATGTATATAAAGATGTTTTGTTTAATAGTGTGAAGGTAAGTCATCCACAAAGGACCATATGTAGTAAGCGCCAATGTATGTATACAGTGGAAACAACTAAGCTTGCACTCATGCCCTGTGATAATAAGAGATACTCTTTAATGCCATTGAGTCATACCCATATGGAAGCTGTGAAATTGGTAGTGAGTAAGTATATTCTTTATTATGTGTATTGTGTTTCTTCTGTTGCAGGACATGAAGGTTTTTCGGCTGGGTTTTTCTCCTTCACCTGATTGGCATCATAATTGGCACAATTCCCAGCACAATTGGTTTTAATAAATATATCTCAACTTGATTGGCATTACAATTGGCATTAATAAATATATTTTCACTTGTACTTTTTGTGTATGACCCTTCGTTGCATGTCTCTGCACGTTATAAGCGCACGGACAACCTTCCGCACACGCGCCGCGCTGGGAAAAATACGCGCAGGGCTGAGGGCAGGGCCCAGGGGTCCATGTCTGAGTTTAACATTGTCTGTGTTTCTCAACCTATCTATACTACTGCTCTGGCTACTAAAATGAACATCTTCCAAATTAATAAAACATGGCTTGACACGATACGCTGGTGAGAGGTAAGAAATAAAACAAGTACTGAAATGTACAATACATAAACACTTGTCATAACATGACAGTTTCCTTCGTGCAGTGATGCGCTTCCATTCCTCCCACTTTAAGGAAATACTGAACTATATTACTACATTTCGTGGCATTACACGCTCCTTTGACATAACTTGAACAGCATTACATAGCTCAGAATAAAAGTACAGTTAATATAATTTGCGGCTTTCTGTTCACGGTTAATGGCTGCAACAGTAACACATGAAGGCCACTGCGAAATTGTGTTGAAAAATACAGCTCCCTGTTTGCCATGTCTAAATGAAATGTGAAATAACCTAACCTGATCCAACGTAACTGTTCTGAGGCTGGAACACACACTAAAAGCGATAAAACCTCGGTGCACCACCAAACAGCCCGTTTTTTATCGGTTTTTGGAACACACAAACAGAAAAACGCAACACAAGCCGCGACAATGGCCAAATGAGAGAGGGAGAGATTATGCGTTTAATGGCACAAAGGCCAAAGAGCGCCAAAACTATGGTGAGTGTGTGGGAGATATGTGGGACAATAAGAACAAGTGATAATAACAAGTGAGTGTGGTAGTTAAAAGCTATCTACAGGTATGAGCGATGAGATGGTCCAGAGTATGAGAGAGAGGGGGATGACGATAACAAGTGAGTATGGCAGTTAAAAGCTATCTACAAGTATGAGCGATGAGAGATTTACATGATGATCGAGTTGGGTGACAAAGGCTAAAAGCGGAGCAATGCTGAACATCTACATCTGATTAAGTAACCCAGACATGGTCAAAAATTGGATGACATTATCAAACGGCACAAGATGAGTGTCACCCAGTAGAATGGCTGGGTGGAGTGGGACATGTTATCGTTAGAGCTCGGTGAAATACTGTTGGCGTTGGTGTTCAAAGTGAAGGCAGGATGCCAGTACGTGCAAGACAGTCAAGCTGTCACCGCAGTGCATGCAAGCTGGCGGATCCTGACCCCTGAGTAGGTGGTGATGCGTGAGCCATGTGTGCCCAATCCTCAATCTCGCGTAAAGAACTTTGGAAGATCTGTTGATGTGTTCAGTCCGAAGCGGGGGGAAAACGCGTGGCTGTGTGACGTGTAGCTTGTTATTTTCTTCCATGTCCCACTCCTGCTGCCACTGTGTGTAGACAGCTCTCTTTAATACTGGCAGGATGTCTTGGTAGGGTAGTCCTAGAGCTGACTCCTCTTGTGCCAACGCTCGCCGAGCCTCACGGTCGGCTCGTTCATTTCCCGGGATCCCAGTGTGGCTGGGGACCCAGCAGAGACAGATTGAAAGGCCTCGGGAACAAAGTTGAGTCGCAAGCGCCCGTACTCGCTTGACGAGGTGATTCTTGCTGTCACAGCATGAAAGCAGCGCACGCACAGAGCAAGCAAATGAGATGTGGCGAGCTCCACGCTGAGACAAAGTTAACAAGTGTCTGAAATGTAACATCCTTGACTGGTTGCTGGAGGTCCATGTCCAACTCCTGGTGCAAGCACTCACTGGCTTTTTCGTGAATTATTTGTTGAACCTTCCATGTGCCTGAGAACCTGAACGATTCACCAACCACTGAATACGCTGTACTGTGTCGACAAGACATTGTAGCATAATACATGAATGATCACAGTGGCGAGGTCAGTATTTGGCACAAAAGGCATTCACGGGCGACATTCAGGAAAACAGTGTTACAGTGTCTTGTCAACACATCCCTTGCCTGTTTGAAACTGATGGAGTCGTACCCCTTTTTTATTTTATTATATATGTTATTTTTATTTTTGTACCAACCCTCGCTCTCTACCTTACACCATGGGCCCTATCCTGGTCAAAGTAATCGAGCTCGATTACTTGAAATCTCTTCTGTCATTGGTGGACAATCTAAAAAGGCGTGAATATTAAAAGTGGTTGACATTTTTTATCAGCCAATGACACAACGTATTGTCTTGGGATGCAACCCGCCTTATCGATGTTTCCTCCTGAGAACCCGAAGGCCACACCTGTGACCTGCCCGCCTTGCCTTGTTGCTTCGGTTGTTTGGTGTCGGAACCAGAAAGCTCTTCTGGCGTAAAACTGAATTTCGTGGGAAATGTGCGCAAAAGCACGCTCGTAATTTTCTTTTTTCATTTTGTTATTTTTCATGGTGTACAGATGTGCAAGGCAGCAATGTATCTGTGACACCGTGACTGTACTTGACGTTTATAATAGCGGTATGTGGCCGTGAGATGGCGCCGGTGGCCCACGGCGGCATCAGAGCCTCCGGCAGGCGACAAAACAAACCCACAAAGGATCGAACGGACAGTGTGGCGCGAAGCGTAAACGCGACTATAAGAAATCGGTTTGTGCTTTAAATCATGAGCTTCAGCTTATTTTTGTCACTTTTTGTGTGTGTCCGAGTGCTGACATGCGATGACGTTATGGAAGTCGTCTTTCAAATGCTTCCTTCGTGAGTTGTGGGGGTAATAACGGTACTCAAATAATCGTTGATACTCTATCCACAAGCAGTGAATTTTGATCGATGAGTATTTTGTGTGCACACTTCTATTGCAAGAACATCGATTGCATGACGCCTCGAAAAGCTCGCCACTCTCACACATACGAGCGGCGATCGGCGCAGAGAAATTGTGACGGTGAAGCGCATTGTGCATCGATACTTTCTGCATTATTAAACCATTAAACGAAAAAGATCTGAACTTTTTGTTGCCACGAGCACATACACACTTCATACAACATCATATAAAAGTATGCATGCGGACGCGTCACTAAAGTCGCGCCGCTCAAAGTAACCGACCCCTTTTCGATAGATTACTTTTCAGCTTTGAAACTAATCTTTTACGTCATGATTACGTCAAAATGACGTAGGACCACGGTCCTGATTAGCATGAAGCCATGAGCTAGGGAATGCTAGGGAGAAATGCAGGGACAACTAAGACGGCTATATTCAGTAATAGAGGCGAATAGAGGCTAGACTCTACATTGGGGCGCCACTTTCCAGTAGCATTTCACGGCTGCACGTAGTCGCGTCGCCGCCGTCCTTTTTGCCCGCCGAAGCTACAGAAATCGACCGAACGACTTTCTCTCTAGTGTTCACCAGCGTTTCATTTTACGAGTACGAAACCGAAACTGGAGTTGTAGTTCATTTGAGAACGCGATTGTGGTTGTCGTACTTTTGTTGCATTGCTGTTCGCTATCGGACGAAGAGAATGAAGTTACGCGTACTACGAGAAACCGTGACAAGAATGAGGTTTTCAGAAGGCGCTTTTGTGGCTCTTGTTACTATACATTGTTAGAATGCAGAAGCTCAGTATTTCATTTCAAAGTATGGCCCTTGGCGATGAAACTTGCCATTCATGATCTTAAAAATAAATGTGCTCTTTCTCCAAGACGCCATCGGCCATCTCCGCGCAAGTTCTCACACCACCGTAATGACATTGCACTGTAGCAATTGGCTGTATGAATGGCAAATGAATACAGTCAAAAACTGTGCAGTTGTTGCATTGCTTATAGCGCACATTAGTCGTATTATGAAATAATGCACCTTATTGGTGTTGTATGGGTGCATTCCAACGTAGGCAAGGACGTAGCCGGATACAGCATTCGTACCACAAGGTTTACTAACTCGCTATCCGCTGTTTCTTGCGAAGAGGACATACATGTTGGTTGAACAATTACGTGTGACAGAAGTTTGTGAGCCGTTTGTTGGACTCTATGTAGGTGCGTCTACATGGTGCGGCTCCAGCGTTGAACTGCGATTTCCTTTTCCGTTACGCGTGACGGTAATGGTGGAACCCAGTCTTCACCGATCATGAGGAGGTGCGCCTGCAAGGCGGTTGCCACTGTTCAAGAACGGACTTGGGGGTGGGGGAGAGCCAAGGGGTCGTAAGCCCCCAAGATATGTGCTCTTGTAAAATTTTGCAAATGTGGTTGTTATGTCAAATTCTTGCACGGAATACCATATGCCACAAAAAATAAAGTATATCAACAAAGTATACAGTTGTTTTCGCGTGTGAAATATTTAAAACAGTGACATATTGGTACAGAGCCCTATGTACTCATGCACGTCCGCCACTGATGACAACTGGACGTGTACATTGCAATATATGAGCATCGGTTGCGTTCCACGCCATGCATAGTTCGCGGTCCGGACGCAAACTCAGCGTCAAAACGCGCATGTCCACCCACATGTTGTACCCAAGTCGTGCAGGCGACGTGTGCTTATCAATCGCACTGTCAGCGCACAGATACAGGTGCACGTTGGAAAAGAAAAAGATAAGTAATATGTGAAGGTGGCTGGAGGAGTGGGGAAAAATATCGGCAACGTAATTCCTTGGTTCGTGGCGATAACGGGGTTGCTTTACCTGCGGGGCGTATCCCGAACATCGTGTGCTAGTTCTGCTGAAACGCGACCCTCTACATCACTTTTCTGCTGCTCCCAGTTGAATACTCCTCTGCGCTCCATTCCTTAGTGATTTTCTCTACGTTGTGCCGTCCGAGTTTTATTTGTGTTGTGTGTTTGTGACTTTTTCAACGTGTATATTGAGTGAAACTATTTTAATTGTACATTTCCACTTTTTTGAAACTTTTTATTGTATTTTATCTTTTTTTTATTTTTTTTCTCTCGCTATTTGCAATGCAATACGCGTTGCCGGGAGTTCTCCTGGAGCACGACGCTGAACGGACATTCCGGGAGCGCGCGGATGCTTTCGAGGAAAGTGACCAAGTTTTCCTCAACAAATATAGGTTGACGAAGGAACTCGTCCGCTGGCTCTGCCACCAGCTTAGGCCCGCGTTGCAACCTAGAAGGGCGACAAGGAGGACGTTGACAGTTGCGGAGCAGATACTGATTGCCCTTCGCTTTTATGCAACGGGCAGCTTTCAGGGGATGGTTGCTACTGACCGCGATCTGTCCGTCTCCCAGAGCACAGTCAGCAGGGTGCTGTTTAGAGTGACGAATGCCATCGTGCTTCGCCTTGCACCTCTGTGGATTAAATTCCCCCTAAGCTCTGCAGAGGTGCACGCGGCAATGGCTGGTTTCCAGAGGAAGTGGAAGTTGCCCGGCGTAATTGGTGAGTGCTTCGTAAAGTTAGTTAATGGGTTATGGATGATCTCTCAACAAATGTACCCATGTAACATATTGATTAACAGAGCACATAATTTGCTACGCAGGCTGCATTGACGGCACACTCGTCTGCGTCACTGCTCCCTCCGAAAGCAGTGGACAATATCAGAAGAGCGCGTTCTTCTGCAGAAAGCAGTACTTTGCACTGAACGCGATGGTCGTAAGTATTCATCCTCTACCTCCTTTGCAATGAAGTGTTTGCACGTTTTAAGCAGCTTCTTGAGTCTAAGTAGAAGACCCATTGTTATGTGGTGCTGTTTCACCTACAAAATATGGCTCTCGTGTGAGAATGACCTGATTACGCGTGGCAGTGGAAGATGTTTCACAAGCAGTGTCATCATGTGTTTTAGGTGTGTGATTCGTCGATGACAATCACATCTCTAGACTGCTCCTTCTCCGGGGGGACGCACGATACCTACGTTTGGCGGCACAGCGAGCTGCGAGAGGAGCTCCGCAGCACCCATTCATCTAACGTGCGCAAGTATCTGTTGGGTAGGCTCTACTGCAAGTTCGATGGGACCGGAACATGATATTCCTCATTTTGCTTAGGTGACAGTGGTTATCCCTTGGAGCCCTGGCTCTTGACTCCTTTGCCAGGCGAACAGGAGCCGTCGACACCCGAAGCGCGGTACGGCAGTCGACACCGACGTGCACGCAGCACAGTGGAAAGGTGCATCGGCCTCCTTAAGGCTAGGTTCCGGTGTCTGTAGCGCTACAGGGGTCTACACTACAGCCCCCATAGGGCATCCAACATTGTGGTGGCTTGCGCAGTGCTTCATAACATCTGCATGCACTGGCGCGCGCCCCCCGCTGATGCCCAAGGTGAAGATGACCTCGAAGACGGCGAGGCGAGCGAGGATTCCACTAGCCATCCTGTGCCCCCTCGCGAAACAGACACTTATGAGGCAGGTGCTGCGGTTCGAGCACAGTTAATTGATGACCTGCGGCGAGCGTAAGCAGCGCTGGCCGCGTCTCTGTCACTTTGTGAGGTTGGTTTTCTCCTCTTGCTTTGGTCTTTTAAATTAACGTGTCTCGTTCTCGCTCAGGTGGTGCTGCTTTGCCGGTGTATTTCCATGCTACTCGATCGGCCAGCATAGGACGCCATAGGACCATCGCCGTAATGCGTAATTATGGTCCCTGGCGTGGCGTCGCTTCCCTAGCCAGGGCAGCCAGGAAGGCCCGGAACATGGCTTCGTTCTTTAACCATGTGATACAGTGTTAGAGGATACCCAAGACACGTCATAACGTATGTGATGCAAATGATTACCCGTTGCTGGTGAGCCTCTTGCTGGCGTACAGAGGCGGTGATAGCCGCCGCGACGTTGTCCAGGCCCGCCGCTACCCTCTCCATGACCTGCGTATGCTAGGCGACCGCAGCCATTAATTAATTCATCAATCCGGGCGTGCAGCCGGCGATACACACACACACACAAAAAAAAACACACATCATTACGCATTGCGATGCAAATGATTACCTGCTGCTGATGGACCTCCTGTTGCCGTAAGGAAGCAGTAACTGCAGTCCCAATGCTGTCGAGGACCTCTAAGACACGGTCCATTGTGCGGGTGTGCTGCGCGGCCCCAGCCATCAACTCGTCAATGCGGGCGTGCAGTCGACTAGGCTGGGGACGCGGTGGGCTGTCAGGGGAGGCTGCGAAAAGAATGGCTCACGTTAAAAAATGTCCTACACCATTCAGTAGAGTGTGTGTGTTTGTTTCCTATAGTCAGAATAAAAAGGACGTGGAAGATCCTCAAAATACTGTCACCTGTCGAGCTGTGTCGGGGAGGTTCCACTGATGGAAGGGACCAGTCCTCCTCGTCCGACTCGACATCCTCCACTTCATCCATATGTACGGCAGAAGCACTGGGCGCCGACGAAGAAGACGTACTCGGACGCGGCTCCGACGACGTACGTGGCGCTGAGGACGTGCTGGGCTGTGCCGGGTCAGGCTCGGGACGCCTGCACTGGTTGCGGTAACACATGTCATTACAAAAAATATCGCGTCGACGAAAACCATCAAATACACACCGCTACAAAACGTCACTTACGAGGCCGCTGGAGAGACGTCGGTTGGACGAAAAGCTCTCCACTCTGCAAGCCCCCAGGAGCTGTAGAGCACGCGCATCAACGTCGTTGAACTCGCCAACGGCGTCCTCAAACGTCCTCACGTTGCCGGTCCTGGTGCACGCCGCCTTCCAAGTTGAGTACTTGAGTTTGATGGTGCGGCGCTTATTAAGCCACACCGTCCGCCACTGCTGCGGCGTGCGGCGGTATGACTGACCCTGGTTGAGAGTGTCAGCCAAGGCTCGCCACTCGGCCTCCAGGCCCCCACCGCCACGCGGATGACCGGACATATCGTCCGCGGGATTTGCCAAGTGCCTGTTGGCTTCCATGTATGAGATAAGCGCCTCCATGCGTCCTGAGACACTTGCGGACCACGGACACGGGGCCTCGTGGCCGCAGCTCCAGGTGGTGCGCCTTTGCTCGCCATTAGTGGAAAGGAAAATGGAACGAAGGCACAAGTTCATTGTTGCCGACGTTGCAAACGCGCTGTCCACCAGAGCATATAAACAGTCCTCCCGGAATTCGTTGTAAATATACCCTTCAATGCCCTATTGTAGCTCTGTCTTGCGCAGATAATTGTACATTATTCGCGCTTACCCTCAGGTACAGAACACACTTAACATATATTTTGTGCTGGAGTACTTAAGATCTGCATAAAATGCTCCATGGGTTACAAACCATATACAGGGTGTCTCACCGAAAAAGGACCAGTGGCTAAAAAAAACCCGGAGTGCTGGACACAAATGGAGCCAAATGTACGTGTTTGCCAGTTGCCAGTTGTGTGGTCTATCAAAAAAAAGATTTTTTTCGGCCATTCTTAGTTAATTAGCGATAATTAATTTTCTAACTTTTTCATTATAAAACATACGAAGTTGTTCCAATGAGAACATCTGATCTCTTCCTCCTCATCATCCTGATCATCCTGATACCAAAGCCGTTTTCAGAACAAATATCCATTCGATAGACCGTCCGCAAAAAAATTTTTAAGGCACACCTTCTTTTTCTTTTCTTTATTTCGTTCATTGCGCATCTTCGAAGACGCGTATTTCCTGTATTGTATTATATATATATATATATATATATATATATGCTGTCGAAACGTCGAATACCTCCTTTTAGTTTTTAATAAAGTTCCTCTTTTATTCCTCGTCCTATAGAAGCATTGTCCCTACTTCTGAATCTTACTGAATACCTTTATTTTTCGTGGTCAACCGCATTCGTTTATATATATTTATGACTCATATATGACTCTGGAGAGCCCTCGTTAACTCCACTACATCACGGCCACATAAATATTTAGCTGTATGACGAGCTAACCCCTTTCGCAAGGTTCGCCGCCGTGCTGTGTTGGCATGCACATTGGTAGCGTCATATTATGTAGGCACATTGCAAAATCGGTGAATAAATATGTTAACAGACTGTATGGGGTAACAGAAGTGGTGTAAACCATGACAAACACGCGCTCACAAACACGAACTTTTACTAGCATGCGAGAAACGAAAACACCATTTAAGGACTACGCGGCAACGAACGTTGGAGACCATGCATTCAGTTTCGGTTTCGGGGCCGAAATGGTCACGTTTACCTGGGCGGCATGGCGGCGGCGGCGGCGAGAATGTTCAAGCAACCTTTTGGCGTGAACGGATCATTCGCGTTTTACTATTAAAGTTGTAAGTGTTTAAATTGTTGCGCTGTGCTTTATATTTGAGACATGATCCCTATTCTTTTTCAACATACAATATATTCCAATCCGGTACATAGCGCCTCCGCAAATCCCAGATCATATCCACGTATTCACGGATGCTGCTAGGGAAAACTAGGGATAAATTTCCCTAGAAATGGGCGGGCCTTAAGGGCGGAGTATTTTATTGTAGCCCCACCTGGCCCCACCTTAGAGCTCGTGACGTAAAGTAATCGAGGTCGATTACTTTTGACCAGGATAGGGCCCCATGTCTTATATATTCTGAAATTTTGTAACTTGATGTTCGACCTGAAGAAGTGCAGCCTTCTGCACGAAAGTCTCGTCTGATTAAAATGTAGGTGCTCTCAACAGTCTTCTTTCTGTTGTGAATCTCTATCGCCGGATACTTGCACATTGCTCTTCTACGTACTATAATGCTTTTTCTAGTAAGATTATGCACTTGTGATAAAAAGACTACACAACACTGCTCAGGTATTTTTGTCTAGTGGACAGCATGTATGCAGTATGCACACCGTATTTGTACAGTAGGCCCACTGCCAAATATAATGAATGTGGCATTGCTTACTACGGTAATGCACCAAGTGCAACACAAATATTGTAGAATACAGGTATTTTTAGCTTACATGTCAATCCAGTACCACTATCCAGTGTGAAGTTGTGGCAAATAAATAGTTGCCATTTCTCTTAGCTTTCAGAACACAGACAGTGAATTAATAAGAGCAGACAATGCTAACATGTATTTTGGGCTAGTCTTCAATGAACCATTCACAGTAAAAGCACCTTCCTCAATGAACGTCGATGACAGTGAAAATTCTGGAACGTCATTGCAGACATCAGCTTCTGCGTGTCAGAAAGGATTGTAGCTCCAACAGTAATCCATCCAATAGTAGCGAAAATGTGCAAAAGGCAAATTAACTGAACTAATGTAACGTACCTTCTATATTAGACAGTGAAGTTGTACCAGCCCGTCCACAAGAACCAGTGTTTGGACAGCAAAAGTGCTTGAACTGGGAGATAGCAGTTAATTGGGATGGCGAGCTTTCTTTCCCCCCATAAAAGCAGATGTTGTAATGTTGAGGGCAGATTTAAGAGTGGTGCCAAGATGTCTACATGAAAGCGCCCATGAAAAGTGGAATATAGGTGAATACACAAATTATAACATCACATTGTCATACCTGTTGGTGGCAGCTAAACTGCAACTAACGTGTCAGCAATTGCTTCATGCACAAGATGCAAACGGGATCCTGCTTCATTTCCGCATAAAGCGTACACCTGTGGTAGCTCACAAGTTAGATTATCAATACAGTTGTGTTGTTAATCGTGGCTATATCAGTGGAAGTAGGACAGCTGCACAATCGATTCATGAAGCTTCCTATTTTTATATCTGTTCCGCTTTAGGAGCTATATTTCTCCATCAACGTGAACTTGAACCTCGACTTACCTTTGGTTCTGGTTTTTTGCCTTGATCTTCCGCGACACGTTCAGAATTTGTGTGTCGGGCATCTCACTTCAGACGATTTGGTGCCGAGATTCCAAATTTTCTCTGGAGTCGCGCGTAACCTATGATAACATTCGTGGACGAAATCCTTGGAATGGAACTCGGTCCGCCCGGCAATCAATCGCTGTGAAGCAATAGCTTCGCACGGCTTGTTTTTTTGGCAACTTATGGTAGGTAACACTTGAATTCTCTGACGAATTGTTCTAACAGCATGTGATGTAGTCGCGCATGTGTGTTCCCCCAAACACATCAGGGAGGGTTCGCCACATCTTCTGTATTATCTTGGGTTCGATACAGAACAAGGCGACGTTGTAGCGGTTCCAGAAGCTGCACGTGGGTATAGTGTGAACGTACCTGCTATGGCGCTAAGCGCAGTCCTTTGGTTGGGCTCCGTGGTGGGCGGCAGGACTTTTACACCGAATAGTTCCATTCCATGTATGGCTTCTAATTCCTTATCACCCAATGATCGGAGCCTGAAAAGGTCCCGCATCGAGCAAAAGAATACATTCCTATACAGACCCGAACCTGAACCATGGTATGCAAAGTTTCTCGTAGTACACTCCAAAGACGAAACAAAACCGCTTTCGAAAATGTCACCATTTGCAGTTGCTAAAGCATTGGAAAGTGTAGTTGGCAAGAACTACAGCGCCAAGAAGCTGAGCAGTGGTGACATTCAAGTCCAAGTGGAGAACCGAAAACAAAGCAGTGCATTGTACTCCCTCACCCACATCGGAGAAACAGCTGTAACCGTTAGCTCTCACTGCACTTTGAACATCGTAAGAGGAACTATCTGAGAGCGAACTATTTGAGTGCACAGACTCCGAACTTGAGGAAGGGCTGGCTGACGAGGTTGTAGTCTCGGCAAAACGAATCGTGATGCGCAGAGATGGGAAAGAGATTCCCACGAAACATGTAGTCCTGTCTTTCAAGCTCCACAGTCTTCCATCAACAATCAAAGCTGGCTATCTAAATTGTCATATGAGGGCATATATCCCCAATCCAAGACGCTGCTACAAGTGCCAGAAGTTTGGCCACGGTTCGCAGGTGTGCCGTGGACAGGCTGTCTGTGCTGGTGTGCTGGCAAAGACCACTCGTCAGAGACATGCTCAAATGATATCCGTTGAACTAACTGTGAAGGTAACCACCCCGCGTACTCGAGATCCTGTCCTTTCTGGCAGGAGGAGAAACAGGTTCTCAAGATAAAGGTTGAACAAAACGTCACATACCGAGCGGCGAGAGCCCAGTTACAGTTCCAGAAGAAAGGAACTTTCTCTGATGTGGTGCGCAGGGGAGTGGCACCACTCAGAGTTTCAGTGGAGACCTAGACCTCTGGACCTCCACACCACACTCCCCAACTCAAAGAGAGAGTCACAGAGGTGCTTCCTCCAGTGGCCACACAGCCAATCAACCAGGGAGAGGCCGCCACAACCTCAAAGGAGGTTGTTGCATCTCCCTCCGTTTGGGACGGGATTGCCACGGCCCGTCCCAAAGTACAAGTCAAGACATGGATGTCGATGATGAAGACTACTTATCGCAGAAGTCGTCATCGAGTCTTGCAAGTACTACTTCGTCCTTGGGCAAAGAGCAGAGAAAGAAAAGCACTGGCAGATGACGGGGTCTGAAAGGCCAAGAGCAGCAAAAGGTTCCTCCACCAAGGATACAGGCTCCTTGATTTTCCACATTCATGTTCCCACATTTCACGGGTTCTTCACGTTTTCAGGTTGCATTTCAGTCCGTGCTGATCCCGTTCCTCTGCTTACTCCTAATGAGTTCCAGTTGCAAGAGTATCATTCAGTGGAACTGTCGTGGTCTTCTCGGGAACCTTGATGACATCGATTATATATCAGACAGACACAGTGCTGTCGGTTTCTGTCTTCAAGAAACGAACCTGAACTTTGAACCTCCATGCCAACTCCGACGGTGGAACGTATACAGAAAAGACCGAACGGACGCTGCACGTGCTTCTGGAGGTGTGGTCATCCTCACGGCGAGAGCACTTCCCACGAGAGATGCCCAACTTTCTACAAATCTTGAGGCCGTTGCAGTGCAGATTTGCACTGACCGTGTGATGACGGTGTGTTCTCTGTACCTACCACCATCAGCTAAGGTTGAAGAAAAACAACTTGAAGACCTTCTCAGACAGCTGCCACAGCCTTTCCTGCTGCTTGGAGATCTTAATGCACACCATCCTCTGTGGGGTTGCTCAAAAGTTGACACACGAGGTAGGATGTTAGAGAAAATGCTAACATCTTTGCCAATCTGCCTTCTCAACACAGGGAGTGCAACACATGTCAATTCGGCTTCACAGACTTTCTCAGCCATTGACATTTCACTATGTAGTCCATCTGTATTCCAAGACATTTCGTGGACAGTTGCCGACAGTCCTTACAGTAGCGACCACTTCCCTCTTGTATTAAAACCCAATCAACTGGCAGCTACCCTCACTACCCGACCACTCCGTTGGAAAACACAACTTGCCGATTGGGGCTCCTTTAAACAAGAAGCCATTCTGTCAACAGAATCACTTCATGGACTAGGCATTAATGAAGCAAATGACATTATTACAGACAGTTATCAACGCAGCCACTAAATCCATTCCGCAATCTTCAGGTCGTCTCCCTAGACGCTGCAAGCCCTGGTGGACGAGTGACTGTGCGAACACCAGACGGGAGCAGAACTGTGCATGGGGTATGTTCCGACGATACCCAACCCCAGCAAACTTACTCGCTTTTAAAAGAGCCCGTGCGAAAGCAAGGTGGACACGGCAACAAGCGAAACGGCAATCTTGGGAAAATTTCGTATCCACCTTAAATAGTAGCACTCCATCCAAATTTGTATGGGACAGATTGAAAAAAATCAGAGGCGACTACAGGAGCTTCTCTGTTCCACTTCTGCAAATAAATGGAAGCACGTGTCAGAGCATTGAAGACCAAGCTGACGCCTTAGGCGAACACTTCCAAAACGTTTCCTCTTCCGCTCATTACACACGGGAGTGCTTGAAGATCAAGGATTTGCCGAGAAGTGCACCCTGTCATGTGGTTCTGGCGACAACTACGCTTACAATAGGCCTTTTAACACAACAGAACTTTTAAGAGCACTGAGCATTTCAAAACAGACAGCTCCAGGGCCAGATCGCATCACGTACTCTATGCTGCAGCATTTAACACCTTCATCGTTAGAAACTCTTCTATGCTTCTTTAACTCTGTCTGGAATGAGGGCCGCCTCCCGTCCCGCTGGAAGGAGGCGATCATCATTCCACTACTAAAACCAGGGAAAAGTCCTTCCAGTCCAAGCAGTTACAGGCCTATTGCCCTTACCAGTTGCTTAGGAAAAACTTTTGAACGTATGGTGAACTGCAGTCTTATGTACTACCTTGAAGAAAATGAATGCCTAGACCGATATCAGTGTGGCTTTAGAACTGCATGGTCAACAACGGACCAGCTATTGCGTTTGGAGACGGTTATTAGGGAGGCTTTTGCCAGACGGCATCATTGTGTATCCATCTTTTTCGACCTCGAAAAGGCGTACGATACCGCCTGGCGGTATGGCATCCTTCGTGACCTACACTCTTTTGGGATACGTGGTTGTCTCTTCCGTTGCGTTGCAAACTTTCTTCAGGGGAGAACATTTAGGGTGCAGCTGGGAACTGTACAGTCCCGCCTGTTCACACAAGAGAATGGAGTCCCGCAGGGGTCTGTTCTAAGCGTAACACTCTTTATTGTAAAGATGAACTCTGTCGTCCATGCAATTCCACCGTCTGTCACGTACTCCTTATATGTGGATGACATTCAAATATCCTGTTCTTCCACAAGCGTTTCTAGGTGTGAGAGACAGCTCCAGCTCACCATAAACAAACTTTCAGACTGGTCCACCAAAAACGGTTTCAAGTTATCCCCTGAGAAAACTGTTTGTGTTCCATTTTCAAGAGTGAGGGGTGCGTTTCCTGAGCCCACACTCAATGAATGGCCAGGATATTACTGTCATGCCTGAACACAAATTCCTTGGTGTCAATCTTTGACCAAAAGCTCAATTTCGTGTCTCACTTACAAAATCTCAGAGTCAAGTCAATGAAGACCTTAAATATACTCAAGATCTTGTCGCACAGGTCTTGGGGTGCAGACCGGGAAGTCCTGCGTCGTATTTATATTTCCGTCATTCGCTCAAAGCTTGACTACGGGTCTTTGATTTATGGCTCTGCACGGAGGTCTGCTCTGGCGGTTTTAGACCCAGTTCACCACCAGGGTCTCCGTCTGGTGTTGGGAGCTTTTCGAACATCTCCAGTTCAAAGCTTGTATGTAGAGTGCAATGAATGGTCGCTCGAAAAACGGAGATTTTACCTTGCCTCTACATATGCAATGAAGATGAGATCTTACCCGCAGCACGCTGCCCTAGCCTGTGCCACAGAAACCCGTTTCCAGCAGCTGTTTTTGAACAGACCTTCTGTCATCCCTCCTTTTAGTATGCGACTGCCCCTGGAAATGGAAGCTTACGGCTTCCCTGACCAGGGCAGGGTGACTCTAGTAGCAAGTGGTGGGAGGCTTCCCCCATGGCAACCACCACCAACACACAACACATCGTTATTAAAATATAAAAAGCAAGAAACTTCTACAGTTGTACTCCAGCAGGAGTTCTTACCATTAAAGGACAGTTTTGGGGATCATGTCGCCCTTTACACGGATGGTTCTAAAACGGGCTCAAAGGTTTCATGTGCAATGGTCACAGGCACGTCTGCTGTGTCTCGCCGTCTGCCAAATACTTTTTCCATTTTCAGTGCTGAGGTATACGCTGTGATCCTTGCTTTTAATCATGTGTTACACTCTCACATTGATACGTCAGTCGTGTACACCGATTCCCTGAGCTGTCTACAAGCAATATGTAGCTTACAGAAACAAGAGAATCCGCTTGTGCAACAGGCCCAGCATTTATTCAGCCAAATTACAAACAAAGGTTTCTCTCTAACACTCTGCTGCATGGGTGCCAAGTCACGTAGGTATACGTGGCAACGAGCAAGCCGACAAGGCCGCTGTTGAGGCACTGTCCGGCGACCTCGCATTTACAGAAGTGGCAGCTGAAGACTTGCGCTCAGTCATACGAAAGGCGATTAATGAGGAATGGCAAAAACAATGGAACACACAGAACACTAATAAACTCCATCTAATCATCATGACATGACAATCAACATGACAATCAAACATGACATAGGCAAGCCCACACATGCTTTCAGTAACCGGCTTCACGAAATTCTGTCAGCTCGGCTACGTATTGGCCACACCTACCTGACACACGGATTCCTTTTACGGGAGGAGGATCCACCCCAGTGTGTGCCTTGCAAGGAACCGCTTTCTGTTATGCATATTCTGATAATGTGCCCACTGCACGAAGCTCACCGTCGCCGCCACTTTCCCGTCTTTTACAAATATAACATTCCCTTCCATCCCGCACTTTTGCTGGGTGATGAGCCCCTGGTTACTTTTAATTGTGTATACAATTTTTTTAAACGATGTTGGTTGCATCAAGTACCTTTAAACTAAATTTTATCTGAATTATTCCCCTTTTTAAATAGATAACATTTTATCATTGTCTTGGCGCATAATAGCCGTAGTCGCTCATGCGCCAGAAAAACCGCAATCACTCACTCATATGCTTGGTTTCTTGGTTCGTACAGCTTAGGGCAGGACCATACTTCCAAATAACTGAAGCTTCTTAGCCTTAAGAATTAAGTACTTCGTGACTTCTGGGATTACCTTTGCTATGTGTCCCTTAGAATACGATGATGGCAGGAGAGTAAGGATGGGGCACTTCTCTGGGAGGGTCTCTGCTTTTAGGAATGCTATCCCAGCATTTGCAGTCCACTGATTGACGTCCTCGTCACGGTTGATTGGGGCACCCTGGGACCTCCTCGTCATCTGCTAGGCTGACGCAGCGTCGAGTCTTTTTCGAGCAATCTTTTTCTGACTCGTCGGCCTTTCTTTTAGCGTACGACGACTTGTACTTCACTTGGCCGGAAGGCTGAAATGGTGATACGTTAAAGGGACTATGAAATTTCCCGAACCCCCATACTTTTTTCGATGGAAACTGTTCTTCCCGCAGAGAAACTAATATGCCACAAATTTTTCCGGACGAAGTCGCTCCACTCTGCGAGGAGCGCGCACTGGAAATGTCTCTTCCGCGTTCCTCCTCTCCCGCGCATATTTCCCTGCCGATGGTGTAACTGTACGGACCGCTCTTCGGTTCCCCGTTACGTCACCGGTGTTGCACAATGGCAAGTAATGCCGCGAGCTCGCGCTGTGGCTGCCGCCACTGCCGAAATCTGCCGATCGCGCGAAAGCTGCTGTCATGGAGATTTCCACTCCCGATGAACGCATACGCGGGATCCTACGGCGCATGCTCCTGGCGGGATTCCTCGGCTCGGCAACACGTCACGATGACGTGTTGCTGAGCCGGCCGTGGTCGCGTCAAGTTACCCGTTGTGTCTCCGCTCGGCAGCTCGTCACGGCGCGGCGCCAGCTGTCCTCCCTTCGCCGCTCCGTTTAAATTCGCTCCCGAGAAATCCGCCCGCGCGACGAAAGTAAAATTTCGGTTCTGGACTCAGAAAAATGTCTTCTTTCGAACGAAACGAAGACAAAAATCGTTTCATAGCCCCTTTAAGGCTGGTGGATGCTACGCTTTCGTTCAGGACGGTGACATAATATGGGCTTTGCCGGTAGTTTGGATGTTCCGAGCTGCTGGGCAACGACTCCACTTCATAGTCAGGCTCGGCGGCTTTGGCACACTCACGGAAATAAGTGATGCAGTTGCTGCACAAAAATTATGGTTCTTTAGCAGTTACCGTCTCAAATTTGGGAAATACGTTCTGCATATCATGGAGCCCTAGGACACGTACTGGTTTGAAATTCTTTTCGAAATAAATATTTTTGTGTATGCGTCGATAGTCGGAACACACTACACGACGTTCGCTGTATGCTGGCGTAGCTATCCGATTCCCGTCTTTTAGTTAGGGCACAGGAACGGACAGGACTGCTCTACACACTGGTCGACAAAACTGACGCCAGTCCCACACAACTCTCGCAAAATATGTGTTAAAATCCGTGTTACTGCGCGCAGAGGAGTTCTTGCCTTTCCATTGGTGGGAAGCAGATCCCGATTGGTTGCCGGAATTTGAAAACGCCACTGGTGTCTGGGGTCTGCTGTCTGGGGCTTTTCCTGGGTTTTCCTCAGACGCTTTCAGACATATGTCGGCACAGTTCCCTTAGAAGACGGCCCAGGACGCACATTCTTCCAGGGCGTCAGTCGTGACGTTGCCCACCTCTGTGAGGCCGACAACGTCGAGCCCTTTCACCACCACCACCACGACGGCACCTCGCGCATCCTCGCCTGCGTGCTGCATACTCTCTCAGCGGTCTCATTTGAAATGTGAACTGTGAGAATGTCGGCGGTGTCTTTCGCTGGGGGAAGGGGGGGGGGGGCAGGTCCGTTCGTCGTTCGCGGTCTTATCCATATATCATGATGGTGTCGGTCATCACACAGGCATCAGTCTACGAACAGCCAACTGGATTTGAAACTGCAATGTTGTCGTGAATTCTGACTCGTGGAACACGTTCGAGCGCCGTTAGATTTGCATTGTAGTGATAAGAGATTAGGATTCATGAAGCAACATCATGCTATGTTTGACTGTAATAGGCAAGGAAAGGACGTGCTCATCATGTGATTGTGCGCAAGTATGTGACAGCTGTTCGTCGTTGAGAATATGCTGTGTCGGTATACGTGCTTTGGCTGTGTGGTTGAACTTGGTTGCAGTGTGCTAGGAAGCGCTACGCAATGGACTCAGTACGCTCAGTGCATGTATGTGTGCCAGTCGGCCACATGAGTGTGTCAGTATATGATGACTCAAATAAATTATGTTTAGTGTTACAGCACTTTTTATAGTTGTTTCCGAATCACGGAATAAGTGCACGCCGGGAATGAAAGCAGGAGTCAGTGGTAGCCAGGACTGGCCAAGCCAAGCGGCGAGCCGGAAAGCAAGGCTTCTCGTTGGAGGATTGAGGGAGTAATCACAGCATTGTGATTTTTCGTGTGCCCACTGTCGTGTGAATTATCCGATACTATGGGGTTTATGGGGAGTTAAGTCGGGCAGTGTGGTACGCTACAGTACACGAATGTCCCTCAATGTTCCCTCTCGATCCCGTCCAGCGAATCACAAACCAATTGCACTCTTTCCGAAACTTTTGATTAGCAAACACCAGCAAGAGCACTATTTCCCTTGCTTCAGATTCGTGAAATCATGCCCCCACACACGTTTCTTATGGTATCTTCGACTGGTCACTCCAAGTGGGAGCGGATCAGACCGCATCTCACTCATTCAATAGTTTTTAGTCGTTTACGCATTGGTCACACACACCTCACACATGTTTTTTTTACTGCGCCGGGAGGAACCACCGGAATGCACGCACTGTGGGGAGCAGCTGTCTGTGCTGCACATCCTAATCACGTGTCCTGCACATGAACCTCATTGTCACTATCACTTTAAAGGGTTTTACAGATATCAGTTGCCGCTTCACCCAGCCTTGTTGTTGGGTGATGAGCCCCTTTTACCCTTCATGAGAGTTTTAACTATTTTAAAGATATTGGCTATTTAAATGTAATATAGTTTTACCCAGCTTCGCTCACGTATCGTGTTTTAATGTCTAAGCCTTTCTAAAACGATGATCTTAGTTTAATCTTCCTGCTTTTACATAGTCACCAACCACCCCCATTGTCTTTTCACCATAGCTTTGGCGCACTATGACCTTAGTTGTCCGTGCGCCATAAAAACCTGAATCATCATCATCACCGCATCTCACTCCAGCTCCAAGCTGGAGGAATCGTGCACGAGGAAAGAGAGGGAATGTTAACTTACGTGACTTCCGGTGTTTCCCTGGAAGTCAAAACGACGACTACGCGACTACGCAGAACATGACAGGCACGATGGAACAGAAACAATACTCAGAGGAACCTGGCGCAGTCACACGACCGGAACACAACCAGATTTCGCAACCGCTCCGACGGTGTTGGTGAGAGCTCTCTAGAGCGTTCCCAATTGGAGGAAAGGGATCCAAGTGAACCGGTCGAATGCAGTGAGACTGCTCTCTTTCGTGCATTCGAAGATGAAACGTCGCTCCAGAGCGCTCGGAAGCAACCAGTTGAAGGCACCATTACTGTGTCCCTGAATTCGTCCCGGTTTTCCTCCCGCGGTTAGAGTTGTACGGTTTACGATCGGTGACTTTTAACATACACACAAAAAGGCATAGGTATAAAGTAAGCTGATCGGTACGTATTTGCCTCTATATGGGTAACTCCGTCCCAAGGATGCGTGGGGATAATACTCCGTGAGATAACCTCGTCTTCCCTCCTCCGAGACAATAAAGCTGGCCAAAACATGTTCGAAATCCAAAAGGACGGGCCTCAAGAGGGTGTGAACCACACCTGTTCCTGTTTCAGACACACGGGAATTAATGGCACTCGGGATGCATTGGTTTGCATTGATTTGCAATGGCTGCATGGATTTCAGACAGCTGTGCAAGGGACTCGTTCTCTGCTGGTTTTGAGGCCCTTTTGGGAACCTGCGTAGCTCATCAGGCAAATAGACACACCAAATGGACATTCGAAGTGGACTTAGCTGTTCATAGTGTCGAGGCCCCGCGTAATACAGTATTTCGTGGTGTGCTTTAATGCGCACGTGTGGGGAGTTAAAGTCCGCATTAAAGCGGCGCCTGCGAGCCAGCGTGTCGCAGACAGTGACTCAGAAAAAAAAAACTCTACTCTTCCCGGACGCAAAAAAGGGAAAATGTCTTTTCGCCAGTACAAAGAAGAGGAGTGAAGCTACTTATGTGCGGAAAATAATTCAAATCGAAGATTACATTTTTCAGGTATCTGCAGCTAAACTACGTATTATCGCATAACTTGCGCATTTGAACGCACCTAAAGTACGAGGGGTGTTCAAGTCAAACCGGGACTTTTCATTTTTCGCAAAAGTAAAATGAGCTTACAGGCGAGAAAGTAAGTTTTATTTTTCAACGTAATCTCCAGCTGGACTAATGCACTTGTCCCAGCGTTTCACGAGGGCATGGATGCGAGCAGCGTATATAGAAATCCTTACCGGCCCGTAGCAGCCATGATCGGACCGCATTCTTGACCTCGTCGTCGCAGCTGAAGTGGCGACCCCCAAAGAACGCCTTCAGTGGCCCGAAGAGATGGAAATCGCTGGGGGCGAGGTCTGGACTGTAAGGGGGATGTGGCAGCAACTCCCAGCCAAGTTCCTGGAAGGTGCGTGTCGTAAGATGCGCGGTATGCGGGCGTGCATTGTCCTGTAGGAGGAGGACTCCTTTGGTGATGAGGCCCGGCCACTTTTGCTTCAGCGCCTTATGCACGTCCCTGAGAACCTGGCAGTAATATGCACTAGTGATGGTGGTACCACTGGGCAGAAAATTAACATGAACAACGCCAGCCCACAAAACCGTGGCCATGACCTTACCCGCAGACGGGGTGCTTCGGAACTTCTTGGGAGCTGGCGAGCCCGGATGCTTCCACTGTTTTGATGCGCGTTTAGACTCAGGAGTGAAATGGTGCACACACGTTTCATCGCACGTGATGATCCGATCAAGGAACGGCTGTCCTTCAGTGTCGAAACGATACCTTAGCTCTTGAGAGATTTCCAGTCTTCTGTGCCGGTCAAACACGGAGAGCTGCCTCGGGACCCAACGGGCACTAACGAAAATGACGAAAAAGAAGTAGCGCGAGCCATTTCTACACTCAGGAGACAGAAAGTCCAGGTTTGACTTGAACACCCCGCGTACCATAAACCGAAATACCTACAAAAAAATCACAAAAACAGAAGAATATACAAAAAATACCAGAAATACGAAAGAAAACAAAAATCAAACAAATCACATACAAACACACACACGCACGAAAGGGCGTTTCACGATCTATCGAGTGATACTAATTGCACTTCTACAAATACTTAGGGTGGTGTGGGACCGCGTTTTTCTTTTCTTTTTTTGACGCAGATGCCGAGTTTACGATTTTTCTGAAAATTAACTATGAGCCACACGCTGGCGAGATCACCGCGGTGCAGTCACTAGTACCCTGTCTCTGACACAAAAAAAAACAATTTGCCCTGTACGAGGAAAACCAGCGCCTCGATCAGGATGCGCTCAAGTGCGGTGTCGACAGAAGCGCGCGTAAGATTCGCGTCTCCGATCTTTCCTCCTCTCCATCTCGGAAATACTGCCTGCACGAGGTTACTACAGGGCGCGTTTTACATCGCCAGAGGTCCCCTTCAACATATATATTTTTTTCGTCAAGAAACAACTTCTGCGCCTTGTTCGATTTAAAATGAAACTGCATGCCCATATGGTAGGCTTGCCCACTCCTCTCGAACGACCAGCGCTTCTTTGGCTCAAACCTGGTTGGGAATAATTTCTATGGAGAGCCGACGCTCGGGGCACATCGACATTTTTGTGTCCAGTAATTGCGGAACATCTCTTTTGCTTCTCGGGAACCAGCGACGCCGTCACGCAGTGCACATAAATTTGCACCAACTGTCCTCTGTGCCAAGAGGAGTGAAAAGACAAACTGCAGGCTTTCACCGGGGGATACTTTACTCTGGGACAACGCGAATGCCATCCAATGCTAAGGGTGGGGTCCCCTATGCGGTACGCCCCGCAGGGGGCACTGGCTTAGGCCGGTGTTTAGTGAGTGGCGCCACCACGGCCCCAGCCCCCAGTCCCAAGGTGTTAACCGTACCGTGCCGAGGGGATTTAAGGTGAAGGGTAGAAACCTTGAACGGTGGCGGTCGGGGTCTTGGTCAAGTCCTGGCCGATGGGTTATCTTTAAAACTCCGGGACCTTCCCACATGTATGAATGTGAAGTGTGGGTGACCATCTGAACATTCGTTTACTTAAACCTTATATGGGTAAAAATTCTATTCCTTCCTCGATCGCGGGCGGAAAGCGCCCGCGGACCGAAGTTTTCAAACAGGCGTTTGACGCCTTTCAAACTAAATACATTGTTGTAAGCAGTGTGAACACAGAGACTGAAAAAAAAAAAAAAAAAACACTCCACTCGGGAAAATGTCACCGTTCTTCATCGAAAAGGCGGTGGCATCTCTGTCAAAGAAAGTGAAAGAAATCAAGTGCCTTAGATCAGGTGTCTTACTGCTGCACTGCACTTCTGAAGCCGACTGCGAGCGTATACTGAACACACAGGAGATGCACGGGATCAAAATATCAGCAACCTTGCATAGGACCCTTAATACCTGCCGTGGTGTCGTGTCACTAGCAGAACTCATTGACGTTCCATCAGAAGAGATACTGGAAAATCTAAAAAGCTAAAAAGTTATTGATGTCAGGAAAATAAAAATCCGGAAAAACAACGAGTATATAACGACGCGCAACACAATCCTCACGTTCGAGTGTCCGACTTTACCAGAAAGGCTGAAGGTAGGGTATCTGACCGCAGGGGTTCGGCCATATATCCCTAATGCACTCAGATGCTTCAAGTGTAACCGCTTTGGCCATCCTTCCGATACTTGCAGAGGATCGCTCGCTGCAGCAAGCAGGACCACAACTCCAAGGAGTGCAGAAGGCCGGATCACTACGTCAACTGTGCAGGTGACCACCCTTCGTACTCTAAGTCTTGCCCAAAGTGGAAGTTTGAGAAAGATGTGATGCACATCAAAGTCACACAGAAACTAAGTTATCCAGAAGCCAGGAAGAAGGCACCTCCTTTCCAGTTCCAGAAATCCTTTTCATCTGTTGTTAAAGAAAAACCAAGGATGATGTCATGCGCAACACAGACAGAGACTACCATACAAAGTGAAGAAACGTGTGCGCCTCTTTCTCAAACACCACCTCCTCTAACAGTAACCACAGTTTCGCAATCCTCTTCCGTGGCGTCATTTTCACAGACGCCACCTTCGTCATCGCAACCCGTGGAGGCCAGCTCCATGGAATGCGATGACGACACGAGCTCGCAAGGCTCTTTTGCGAGCACGAGCTCACAATCTCAAAGGAAACCTAAGAGCAGTATTTCGGGGAGTGGCTCACTCCCCGATATATCGCCTACGGAACTCGCGGCTGCTCGGAAGAAAACTCCGAGGCAGCCCATAATGCCCCCAAAGAAGAAATAATTAAAATTTCTTTAGACAGTACACTCTTCCACATGACGAAGATGTCCCTTGTGCAAACCTTTCTCATTTTCTGTACTATGGCAATCCTCCAGTGGAATTGTCGAGGGCTTCTCACTAATCTTGATGATGTGAATGATCTTTCGGACAGGTACGGCACACTCTGTTTTTGTTTGCAAGAGACACACTTAAATGCGAAACATGAAAAACCAATCCCCTCTTTGCAATATCTTCAGGAAAGATCGTACAGATACCACTCGTTCATCAGGTGGTGTGGCTATACTAACACCAAAATCCCTTCCTACCAAAAGCTTTCCACTTGTAACAGATCTGGAGGCTGTGGCAGTCCAGATTTCCTTCCAAAGGATCATCACTGTCTGCTCCTTATACCTACCTCCAAATATCAGAGTGAAAAAGAGGGAGCTGGAAGATTTATGCAACCAACTGCCGTCACCGTTTCTAATCCTAGGTGACCTCAATGCGCACAACGCTTTGTGGGGCAGTGCAAGAGCTGACAGACAAGGAAAGATGATAGAAGACGTCTTACTTAATACCTCTCTTTGCCTCCTAAATACAGGCACTCCAACTTACGTAAATGCAGCTACACAGGTCTTTTCTGCAATAGATATATCTTTGTGTAGCCCATGTCTCTTTCAGTGCATAGACTGGGAAGTGGATGAGAACCCATATGGTAGTGACCACTTCCCGGTGGTCCTAAAATTCCGTGGTAGGTCAGTTAGTTTAACGACACGTCCACCACGATGGAAGTTGTCACAGGCAGATTGGAATTTATTCGAAAAAGAAGCTAATCTTGTGCCGTCATTCTTTGGATCTATATCTGTTGAGCATGCAAATGATGTTGTAACAAGCACCATCATAAATGCAGCTAGAAAGTCCATTCCACAAACAACTGGTCTCGTCCCCAGGCGTCCTAAACCTTGGTGGACTAGTGATTGTGAAAAGACTCGCAAGGAACAAAATCGTGCTTGGGGAATCTTCCGAAGGTACCCGACTGCAGCAAATTTACTTACATTTAAGAAAACTCGGGCTAAAGCACGTTGGACCCGACGGCAAGCTAAGCGAGAATCGTGGAGGAAATTTATATCATCCCTAAACAATAACACACCGTCCAAAGTTGTATGGGACAGACTCAATAAGATCAAGGGTGATTACGCGAGCTTCTCTGTTCCATTACTGCAAATAAGTGGTACACCCTGTCAGGGCATAGAGCAACAGGCAGACGCGCTCGGTGAACACTTCCAAAGTATCTCAAGCTCGTCACACTATAGCAATGAGTTCTTAAAAATCAAAAAGCAAGCTGAAAAACAGAATATTCCAAAGGGAACAGGTGACAAGTATGCATACAATATGCCGTTTACGATGACTGAACTGTTAAAAGCATTATCATCATCAAAAGTCACAGCTCCTGGACCAGACCGCATCACATATTCAATGCTCTGTCGACTGTCAAGGGAATCACGAGAGGGCCTTCTTCAATTCTTCAACGTCGTTTGGAAAGAGGGTCACCTTCCTTCCCGTTGGAAGGTTGCAACCATTATCCCCATCTTAAAACCAGGGAAAGATCCATCAAATCCATCAAGCTACAGGCCCATAGCACTCACAAGTTGTCTTGGAAAAACTTTTGAGCGTATGATAAACAATCGTCTCGTTTATTACCTTGAGGAAAACGAATGTCCAGACCGTTACCAGTGTGGGTTCCGGGCTGCGTGTTCAACTACTAATCATCTCGTCCGGCTGGAAACAGTTATTAGGGAATCGTTTGTCATAAGGCAACACTGCCTCTCTGTCTTTTTTTACTTCGAAAAAGTTTATGATACCGCATGGCGCTATGGTATCTTGCGAGATCTGCGCTCTTTTGGAATCCGTGGTCGGATGCTATGCTGCATCGCTGACTTTCTGGAAGGGAGAACATTCACAGTTCAACTTGGCACGGCCTTATCACGCCCATTTATACAGGAAAACGGTGTCCCACAAGGCTCTGTGCTGAGTGTCACACTCTTTATCGTTAAAATGAATTCCATTGCAAAGGTAATCCCTCCTTCTGTCAGCTATTCCTTGTACGTGGACGATATTCAAATATCTTGCAGTTCCGTTGACCCTGGTCGGTGCGAAAGACAGTTGCAGCTAACCATAAGCAAGTTAAGCAAATGGGCCAAAGAAAATGGTTTTAAGTTCTCACCAGACAAAACAGTATGTGTTCCATTTTCCAGAGTAAGGGGGATAACACCCGAACCCACGTTGAAAATGAATGGACATGATTTATCAATCAAGTCAGAGTGCAAATTCTTAGGTGTTATTTTTGATAAAAAGCTCACTTTCTCGTCTCATATGAAATACCTCAGGACAAAATGCATGAAATCCTTAAATCTTCTAAAAGTGCTGTCGCACAGGTCGTGGGGAGCAGACAGAGCAACTCTACACCGAATCTACATATCAATTATTCGCTCCAAACTGGACGATGGCTCTGTGGTTTATGGCTCAGCACGTCAATCTGTCTAGACCCCATTCACCACCAGGGTCTGAGACTGGTACTGGGAGCATTCCGCACCTCGCCAGTCGAAAGTCTCTACGTGGAATGTAACGAGTGGCCATTGAGTCGACGGAGATTCTACTTAGCATCTTCTTATGCACTAAAAGTCAGGGGATACCCATGTCACCCAGCTCTGCCGAGTATCAAGGGTACTCGTTTTGAACAGCTTTTCCTTCATAAGCCTGCGGTTGTCCCACCGCTTTGCATGCGCATTCAAGACGAGGTTGAGTCATATGGTTTTTCCGAATATAGTTGTCAGGTTGTAAAAGCAAACGGGAGAGTTCCTCCGTGGCAGCCAACTCCAAAGCATAACTCTTCGTTAACTAAATATAAGAAACAGGATACTCCGCCTGTTGTGCTACAGCAGGAATTTCTGGCATTAAAGCAAAGTTTCGGAGAGCATGTAGCCTTTTATACAGACGGGTCGAAGACCAGTACAGGAGTTTCATGTGCGATGATAACGGAGGCTTCGACAAGATCTAACCGCCCTACCAAATATGTTATCAATCTTCAGTGCTGAGGTTTATCGTGTAATCTTAGCACTCAATTACATCTTAGGACATCACGTCAAATCTTCAGTCATTTACACTGACTCACTTAGTTGCCTACAAGCCATATGTAACATACAGATGTCAAATAACCTTCTTGTACAGAGAGCGCAATGCCTTGTCAGTAGAATAATCAACAAACATCTCCATTTAAACTTTTGCTGGGTACCCAGTCATGTGGGCATACCCGGCAACGAACGTGCTGATGCAGCTGCTACAGCTGCAATTTCTTTTAACATGACTCCATTCGATGTTCCTTCTGAGGACCTCGTGCCGGTCCTAAGAAGAACAATAAATAGGAAATGGCAGCAACACTGGAACCAACAGCACTATAACAAACTCCGCCTAACGAAGGATACCATAGGGAATCAACCAAACAATTTAGGAAACCGATTTCATGAAGTAATTTTAGCTCGAGTAAGGCTCGGTCATACTTTCATCACGCATGGTTTTTTAAAAACTCCGTGGAGAGGAGCCTCCTCAATGCACATGCTGTGGTGAGCAACTCTCTGTGGTGCACATCCTAATCACATGTCCATTACACGAAAATCACCGTCGTCGTCATTTTAAAGAATTTTACCAATATCACGTGCCTTTTCACCCTGCTCTATTGCTTGAGGATGAACCGCTTTTACCCTACATAAGAATTTTCAACTTTTTTAGAGATATCGGCTATTTAAATGTCCTATAGTGTGAAGGACTTTCTCTTTTACTGTGGTTTACATCTCAAATTCTGAGATAATTCGGTTTTAATTGAACAGTTAGTTTTACCTTTCCACTCACATCACAGTTTTGGCGCATTATAGTCTAGTTGCTCATGCGCCATAAAAACTACAATTATCATCATCATCATCATCATCATCATCGGAATGATGTTATAGTTTGCAGAACATATTGTGCTTTGCATGTGTTGCGTTCCAATAGATATATTACGTTGGATGAGTTGCAGTCGGAAGCACTTCTGATTTTTACTTGGAATTTGCTGTTTGTGCTTCGTACCGTGTCTGCAGTCTGCATTGCCATACAAATTTGGCATCCTCGTCCGTTGCATGGGTGGCAGCCTTCGGTTGTAGGTGGTGGCTTATTTACTTTTGCGCTGACTAAGTGGTCTTGTAGGTTCCTTGCACGGCGATATGCTATGCGAGGCAGTTTTGGGAATATTTCTCCAAGGGGCTCCGACTGTGTTAAGATGGAGTGATGACGTTGCAGTATGTTTTTAATGTTAGGGACCGCGCCATTGAAGGTGACTGTCAGATTAACCTGTTTGGGGCGTTCGGGCCCTGCTGAGCTTTGTAGAAGTTCGGTGCGATTTGTACGGCGGGCTTTACGTATCGCGTCCTGCACAAGATCATGCATGGGGGAAGTTCCGGCTGACCAGCGTGTTTTGAAGATCGTTAAGGTTTGCGTCCAGCTCTTCCTCTTGGGAACAAAGGCGCCGGTAGCGGAAGGCTTGACTGTAGGGGATGGCCAATTTGGTATGTCGGGGATGGCAGCTGTGAAATGATAGGTACTGTTGGGAGTCAGTCGGTTTTCGGTACAGACTTGTTACGAGGGTGCCGAGGGTGTTGGAGATGCTTATACGCCACGTGCAGCGCCTATAGAGATGCCGCAAGCGAATCCCCTAGCGGGAGGAGCGGACACTTTTCCCGGGGCTCGTAGCACACTCCGCGGTGTTGACTGTATGCGGCATGCTGCATCATGTTTCAAGTAAGGACCTCGATATTCCGAACACAAAAGTAGTAAGCTATCCCGTTCGAGAAAGACTACAACAGCAGAGCGCATAGATGTGGCCAGACCTCGGCGAAATCACGCATGATCGCGATAACCCACAATAACCGCCATCACGATCACCAAAGGGATGAGTGTGACTGTGATTGCAATCGTCATTGAAGTGCCCTTGCGATGCTCACGGCGCGTTGAAATAACATCAGGAAAACCTGCGGTGACCGCGATTGCACTCACGGCAGTAATCTGTATTTCGTGATTCCTGTATTGCGATCACGATGCCGCACCTCTGCAGGCACTCATGGGAATAACAATGTGATTGCGATCACGCTGTTTTCCCTGAGCGCGATCACGCAATAATCCGCGATCATGTTGTTCTGCAAAAGCGCAAAGTATAGGGAAGCGCGCGCTGTCTGGGTGCGTTCGCAACGCCGTGTTTCTTTGTTTGTGAGGAAAAAAAAGAGAGGAGAAATTGAACTCGCCTCCCGACTTGTTCTGCTACTACTAACAAATTCTCGCCCCCCCCCCCCCAAAAAAAAACATGTCATGTGATCTATTCGCAAGTTCACTATTCACTATGCACATGTTCGCTATTCAGAAGTCCACTGTTCACATATTCACGCAACGCCGTGTGTTCCGTCCCATTCTGATTAGTTTTATATTATGGTTGTTGCTCTGGCTTCACTGCTGTCTACCCTCAACATGCCCCTGCCCATAAAATTCAAATATAAGAGGCGAAACCGATCACTCTGCCTGTCGTTGTGAACCTGTTGCCGGGTGACCAAATGTTTGTTGTCACGATGCTAGAATTCTGCAATGTCGGCTCGTGGTGGTGTGTGTCGTTTTCTGCTTGCCGCAGTTTCCTTCGCGGACCGGCATGCAGACATACTGGCGACGAGAGGGCCCATGGCGACGTCAGTTAGAAAATCTGTCATAATTGGTAGCCTACACTGTGCTACTAACACCAATTATTTCTTCAGCGCGCGGAAATACATGAAGGAACAAACATCCTAACATTGACATTGAGAAATACGTGTAGGGTAGTGAGCTTTTAATGGCTACGTCGTGGAATTTCTCCGGCTTCCTGCCGTTTTGGCCCCTTCACGCTTTCCGCCACGAGGATGAGTTTTTTAACTGTAGTCGGGAGAAGTCAGCACTGTCACGCCCTTTGTATTGCACCGACCACCGAAAAAAGGCGTTGGACGCCACCGGAAGTGGCCGGTATGCCAAAGCAGACCTCCGCTAGACGACCCAGCTTAGGATATCGACTGGTGTCGTGTTTCCAAAAGGTACAGACATCTTGCTTGTCATAGTCCTCCGCAATATACACGTCAAGCTCAGACGTCTGCCGAACTTCAAGCACCGGGAGTGCCGTATCAAGGACACCGTAGATGCAGAGTGCTGTGCAAAGATCCACAGCGTGCTCTGACCATGCTCGAAATTTCCCACTGCTCTTCTTTTTCCAATCTTTCGCTTTTTCTCGACACAGCATAGATGTTTTCTCGCCGTCACTAGAGCTGCCGATATATTTGAAGTGGTCCTGCAGTCAATCGGGGACAGCGAAGTCACCCATGGTGTGAGGCTCTTCAACGCGATCAGACATGATTCTTCGCTGCAGCAGCGGCGCAACACGTGTTGCCTGCACAACCAGTGCCCAACCGACCCACACCCGAGCTCGAACAGCCTTTTATTGACATTGCGATCTTTGATTTGCCTATTTTTGGTCCGACAGCACAATCACAAGAGGAAATTCACGCCTTCCCTGTCTTTACTGTGTGCAAGGTGCCACGTGTCAACAGCGCAACTACATGGTGATCGCGTAAGTGCGATCATGCCTAGATATCACACGAACGGCCTTTGCCTGACATCGTGATCGCATTCATGTAATCACCCTCATGGTGATCGCAGCATGCGCGATCAACTCATTAGTTCGACGTTGTGATTGCGATAAACAGTGGCGCGAGGATGAGCGCGATCCAGTATCGCGCTCATGGTGCACAGCGATCACCCGCCATATCAGCCTGAGCGTGAGCGTGGGTCGGCTTGAGCCTCACGCTCGCCTTATCAGATGATCGTGATCGTGAGTTCTTTCGGGCCGAAATGCCGAGCTCTGGATGTGGCACGTGTATAATATTACCGCACCACGCCCGATGGTGTTATCGTGAAAGACAATGAGGTATGGTTTCTACGTGTAGAGCTGCAATGTCCATACTCACGTGTAAAACTGGACATAGTGGACCACAATACAAGGACATTATATATTACTTACCTAGCTTTCGACGTGGCCCAAAATGCAAGGTTAAAGGAGTACTGTAGTGCACGCAGGTGCAGCTTTCACCATATGTGCTTGGACTCAAGAAATGGTGCTTTTTTATGTATTCGACAAAACAACAAGTTTGTATTCAAGTCTTGCGAGATGACAGTTCTCTTTGTGAAACTGTTCCCAAATTTGAAGAGTTTTATTTCACGCACTTTGTGCACATCCTTAGGAAAGCCGCTATGTAACTAAGACTGCTGCTGTGTTTTTAAAAGTGATTGTTGCATTTTATATACACGGTGAAATTTTGCTTTGCTTTGTGATACAATGTAGTGATGTGGAGACCATTGAAACTGGTGTAAACGTTTTGTAATTAATAATTACGTGTTTAATATTTATTTTCTATTGTAGGAGTTAAAAAATCTGATGCAAGGTTCCTAACTTTATTCAAGAGTGTAACACGACTGCATGGTACACAGGGCTGCAGAAAATCGCGATTTAAAGGGACCGAAAAGTGAAAAATAACCCCCATATTTTTGCCCACTGTCGTGCACAACATCATTGTTTGAGAAGACACAGAAAGCATTGCTTCTCAATTCGGCATATTTTTTACGTATAAATATTTTGAAGATTGCCGGAACATGGACGGTGCTGCCAACGAACAGCGATAAAGAGCAACTTGGGTTTCGGGTTCAGGGCTCCCAGGGATTGGTCAACCCTTACCACGTGAGAGTTAATTTTATAGATAACAAAGTTGACGCACATTATCTTACAGCTAAACGCCCTTTTAAAAATGACGCTCACTTCCATAGTTTCTACGTTAAAGGTACTGTAAAGCAGTAGACAAGCATGATATACCGGTGATGTGACTAGAGACTTTGTTGTTTCTAAATACCATATGCGGAACCATACGACCGACAACGCGCTATAAATATTTTTAATTTGCCATGAAAGATGCGGCGTAGTGGAGCGGTGCGACGCCTGGTGTCAAACAACCCCCTGTACAGCGGGCAACACTGAAAATTGGTATTACACACCATTACATCGGAACATCGTTATTTTAGTAACCATATTATTAGTTTTTATGTTTACCTATGCATTTTGAAACCCCTGTTAACAGTGTTTTTTGCGAAGTAACTGACCGCTGTCCGCTGTTCTATGGAGGCTCTCCCTACTTCTACTCTGCTGCGCCTGCGCGCTCCTTCTGTTCGCGGCCTCTTTCGAACGAACAAACTCTGTCTGTGAACCTCTGTGAACAAACAAGTCCCGACGCTGTCTGGCTTCTTGAACGTCTGACACATTTTTTTGAACAGCCCCACTTTTCATTTAAGTTCGTTTATCCGTTTATCCTCAGATGTGGATCGTTGTGTGGATTGCAGGGGCGAATTTTATGGTGTATTGTTATGTCTGGCCCAGTGTTATACGCATGGAATGTGGTTGCCGCCGTATGTGTCAGGGGTACGGATTCATTTCGAATACCTAGTACAGTGTTGCCCGTAATCTTTAATTGTAATTTTCTAATTAATTGCACCGTCGATTGGAATGAAACTTGCGCAGTTTTTGTCCTGGTGGCTTGGACTATCGAATAGACGCATTAAATGACATTTGATCGGTGCTGCTTTACAGTACCTTTAATTGCGTCTGTACACCGTAAAAACGCCGCAAAGTTTCCGCTCTGCATTCCACCTGGAGATAATGTAGAGTTATACCCAAACCACTCGCGGTAGAAATTTACTTGGGTATATCACAAATTCTGCCAAACAGTTATTACTTTCTAACATAACGCATGCAGATTAGAGGGAAATATGAAAGGCTTGCTGTAGGCATACTCCAGCCGGTTCTTCTTACTGCTATGTTCGAGGGTCTTCGTGCAGTGTGACGTTTACTTCGAAAAAAGCAATGACCTTACTTACTTATGTTCTCCAAGAGACCCGCTATGAAGCTACCCCCTGGCATTTTTGTTGGAATGCTATAATGGAACACCGTGCGTGTCCCTCTCAAGACCTTTAGGAGATCAAATAGATTCTCCGTTTGCTCTCCCGTTACTACATTGTCGAAAATGCCGTTCAGAACCTCTTTACAGTCCCACTGTAAGGCTCCCCTCTGTTCAGACTCAAGGACCTCAGCGAGTGGACAAACTATGCCTGGGTACGCGTGAATGATTTCACCAGGCGGTTTTCTTTTTGCAACGGCGAGACATTTGGTTGATATACCTGTACAGGTAAACATTCCACAAACAAGGAGAAATATATCAGATGCAGGCTGTTTATTACCAAGAGCAAAGCATTGTTTTGAGGCGCCGTACAAGGTACACGGTACAATACTGGCTGATGAAACATATAAAATGCTGAAGAATTACCATTAACAGAATAGCCAACGATCAACAATGCAGCAGGGTACAGCAGCAGCATTCAGTAGAGAAAGATCATTGGAAAATGATCAACGATGCAGCAGAGATGACTGTAGCCTCATCAGCTCTAAAAATACAATATGAAAGGTCTGCACCCGAGCTCCGGTCTAAAGGAAAGCACATTGTCCACATTATACATACGTACTCGGAAATTCGTCGGCGATACCCTTTGTCATGTCGTACGCCTGCGGCTTTGAGCTTGGCTTGCCCCTCTTTTGTGGCTGCCCGTACATGTCGCGTCTTCTTCCTTGTTCAGGTAGCACCAGACTGCTGCCGCGTGCTTACATTTTCCCGCAATTCCCGCTTTACAGGTACACGACGCAACATAAACTCTTCACGGGCACTTGGACACCTGTGATGGAGAGGTACCGAAATCGAGTTAAATCAACTTTCAGTGCGTGTAAAATGTGCCTTCAATGTTTTTCTGATCAGGTATATCGTTTTGATGTACGGTTAACAAATATTACGTACGATCACGCCGACTCACCTCGAACCGGACGTTATAATCCACGCTGTCCTTCACTTCTTCCGAGATGCACTTCGCTTTAACGACGATTTCGTTACCGTCCGATGCTTCGTCGACGCCGAAAACATTGACTAGTAACTGGCCCTTCGAACGGTGTGATTCTCTGAAAAAATCGTCAATGGCCTCCAGCTTTTCAGACCCACGCAGGATGCGATACATTGCTTGCTTGCGCCAGAGCGAAACACGCGAAACCGAAACACTCTTGAGTGCGGACCATTGTTTCGATTTGCTTCCGCATGCGGCGCTGTCGTCCGCTGATCGCAACGCCGCCTGGGAACTGGGGTACCAATCTCCAACTCCCGGATAGCTGTATAAAAATCGCTGACAGCCCATAACTGGATGTCAGCGTCCGGAAGCTGGAGTCGCAAACGCCGTACAACATCAACACAGGCACTGTATTGATGAGGCAGGACTTCGAACCTAGGCCGAAACCTAGGGCTCTCAACGAACCACCTGGTAGCACATCCCAGACAGTACTGCACTAATGCGCACGCTGGTGTTCGGGAGTGTGCAATGCCTCGAAATAAACGCGCGACTGAAGTGCAAGGCACTTGTCGAGCACCACCGGCAATAAGCCGCCCCGGTCACGTGTACGGTGCAAGCGGGACCTCGCGACCCACTCCACCGAACCGTCCCAGAGGAAACGGAACGCGTGTCTAGTGATGGCAGCACGAATTAGTGGTGGCGGCGTGGCAACGACTCCTAAAAACCACAAGCGACTGTAGTACCAGGCCGCTAGCAGATGAGCGCGAAAAGTGATGGGCAAACCAACAAACTTAAGCTGCCGCAGGACAGCTCTGCAACGATTAAACACTCGTGACCAATTTACGCTAGATATGCCAGTGCAATCAAAAGTCACACCAAGAATTTTGACTTCTGGCCTCACTGAAACACAGAAAGGAGCCCCGCAGGAAGGCTAGAGGTCCAAAAACAGTGCTGCACTTTTTGATCTATTCAGTCGATCTATTCAGTTTTGATCTATTTTGATGTCGAAGGTGTATTGTCATCAAGGAGGATGTCGAAGGATGTGTCATGAGATTGTTATCCTGGAAGCGAACGTCGAAAGAGCGGTGCGACTGTCTCACATCACCTTTGCTTCGGCAGCTGAACTTCCTGGTGTTCTCTTGGCACTTAGTTGTATCCACTCCCGATCCTCAATATACGCCCTGTGCAGCGCCTATAGGGGCGCCGTAAGCGAATCCCCTAGCGGGAGGAGCAGACACTTTTCCCGGGGCTCGAATAGCACGTGTATAATATTTACCGCACCACGCCCGATGGCGTTATCGTGAAAGACAATGAGGTATGGCTTCTACATGTACAGCTGGAGTGTTACTCGCGTGCAGTGGACCACAATAGAAGGACATTATATATCCCTTACCTAGCTTTCGACGGGACCCAAAATGCAAGCTTATAGGAGCATTGTACCGCACGCAGGTGCAGCTTTCACTATACATCTTCGAAGAAGCGTCTTTCCTTCACCCCCAGTGTGAGAGAGTGAAAGAGCACAATGACGCGTCATGCGTCCAAGATTAGCTCTAACTTGCGGAAACAAAACAAAAACAAATGTTGAAAGATGAAAGTCACTGAAAAGATTAGCCAGCTGTAGGATTCTGGATTGCCGGTCCAGGGCTCTGAGCTAAGCTAAATCGGGTGACCCTATCGCAACTGCCCTTATCTCGCGCTGCATTTTCTGTTTTCTTGTAATCTTTTTCCAGGACGCAAGAGGCGATAGTGTGCTCTTTCATCCTCTTGTATTGGAGGCGAAGGAAAGACGCGCAATGAATAAAATAAATAAATAAAAAAAGGCGTTCCTTCACGGATTTTTTGCGGATGATCTGTCGAACGGATTTTTGTTCTGAAAACGGCTTTGGTATCTGGTGACCGAAGAGATCAGATGTTCTCATTGAAGCAACTTCGTAGCTTTTATAATTAAAAAGTTAATTATAAGAAAGTTAATTAAGACATTGCCTTAGGAGTCTGCTAATGCCCTCCTAGGGAGTTCCCTTCAGCATATGCTATTTTGCGATTGACTTCATCTTGGAAAAAGTGACATATATATCTTGAAAAAAATATGGTCACATTTAGCTGGGACACCCTGTATGGGCTTGGACTCAAGAAATGCTGTTTTTATACGTATTCCACAAAACAACAAGTCTGTGTTAAAGTCTTGGGAGATGAGTTTTATTTCACGCACTTTGTGCACATCCTTAGCAAATCCGCTATTTAACTGAAACTACGGCCTTTTTAAAAGTGCTCGTTGCACCTTATGCACACGGTACGATTTTGCTTAGTGATACAATGTAATGATGTGAAGACCATTGGAACTGCTATAAATGTTTTGTAATTAATAATTACGTGTTTAGTATTTGTTTTCTATCGTAGGAATTAGAAAATCTGATGCAAGGTTCCTAATGTTTGTTCAAGAGTAACACGACTGCGTGGAACATAGGGCTGCACAAAATCGCGATTTAAAAAACCAAATAAATCGGATTCATTCGATTTAATCCACTCTTTTAAGTCTCCTTTCTACCGGACCATTTTCCTCATAACCGTGAAGTACGACGATGTCATAATAATTCGTAGTGATTTGTACATTTCAATTCAATTCAATTTACACTCCATGACACATATAGGTTTACAATACAAAATACAAGCTGAGATTTTACGGTACACATTGTGGAGCCCTCTTTAATATTACGAAGTAATTTCCTTTCCAAAGAAAATTAGGTGGTAAAAAACAATTAAGTCACGATTAGCACTAGTGAGTAAAATCGCGTTTAAAATCAATATGATATAAACCACGCAACTCTGTTGGTACCTCAAATGAAGAGCGCGCTTATGTTGGGAATGTAATGTAATGGAAATGGTTAAATTCCATTTCGCCTAATCCGGATTATCGGTTTAAAGAGGCGGGAGGGGTGACTGGCGTTAGGCGAAATGGGACTGCTGCGCAATCCCATTAGGCGAAACGGGACTGTCGACAAGGGGAAGGGCGAGAAGGGGAAGACCTTGAATGAGCAAGAGGTGCGGTGGTCAGTTGGGCTTGGTGAACGCATAGTGCTTGGAAGCAGCGCGGGAGATCTCCGGCCGAAGCAGGAGCCCGGGCTTGAACCTGACGCTGTAGCTCTCTGCTGAGGCCGTGGACGACCAGGGGCACAGCCGACGTGTCGGGCAGGACAGGGTCTGCTATTTGTAAAAGCCTTCGCTTTTCAAAAAAATACTCCAAGGGACTCCCGCCGCGGAACTTGAAGAAAATTGCCCTGTCCCACCGGTCTACCGCGTTCTCCTGGAATGAAGAGAGAAAGCTCTGCCTCCAACATTTCCAGTCGTCTTCAGCGTGGCCAGAGATGCGGAGCTCATACCAACTCCTCGCCATCTTGGAGAGGAAGAGCCTTACGTTCTTCAGTTTATCCTCATTGGATCTCCAGTAATTCTTTTCACACGCATACTCGTAAAAGGTGAGCTATAGTATACCTAAAGTACATTTACAATAGTCCGTTGCAGTCAGCCTCACGCAGAAACAGATCCCCCGGACCCCGGGCTGACTTCACCCTTATGTCCTTCAGTCAATCACTCCAGCGACACATCCCACACTGAGGCACACACCAGACCACGAACAGGAGCTGGACCGCAACTTGCTAGGCCGCCTTCGCAACCTCTGGTACAGCCATCTCCTGCTGCTGTAATCGCCAGCATCGCCTGCCGCTGTAGCATAGTCCGTCTGGGTCACCTCCTATAGCTGCCGTGTAACGTCACGCACACTCCTGGACCAACTTCACTGATTCTGCACCTCGCTCCTGGCTCACTCTCACTTCCCATGCTCCGCTCCAGATACACTGCACCACCGATTGGCGGCACCTTGAACTGGAACCCCGGGACCGTACATTCCGCCTACTGGGCTGTCTTCTCTGCTGAAGATGTCCCGATGGCTGGACTGGACTGCGTGGGAGGAAGGCAAGCTTGCCCGCGAATCAGTGAATATCACCCACGAGAGGCCAGTTGGAGAAGAGGCAATGTGACGAAGCGCCAGTAGAATGCCGTGAAGCTCCGCAGAGGTCGATGGCATGACGGCAGCACACGTAGATCCCGCGTTCCGAGTGGATCCATCTGTGTAAAACTACTTCCTATCGCTGAAGCTGTCAATAAGAGCGAGGCTGTGTTGGTGTTCGCGAGGAGGTGATGATTTTTTTTCTCAGAATGCCTGAAACCTCGAGGTAGACAACAGGCTGATGCAGAGTCCTAGACGGGATGGTTGTCCGACACGTGTTTGTGTTTCGGGATTAAAGCTCGGTGCGGCATTATTGCACGATGTATGCTTGAAGATTTCCTTTTGAGGATGGACCGAACCAATGGGTGACGACGATGTTTCGTTACCAAGCGGGTGCAGTGGCGCAGGGATTCCTGAATCCTAAGTATTGAGAAAGGAGCTTCCCGCGCTTCTGCCAAAGCTGTGACATTCGAGCCGGCTCGAGGAACACCTAGGCACGCTTTCACGCTCCTTGCCAGCACACTTTGTAGGGCTGACTCCAACGTCAGGCAGATACTGTTAAGGACAGGCGCATGGTATGCCAACATCTGTCGGACAACGAAAGAATGTAGGCCGGTCATAGATCCGGCAAGCCATCCGCGGCTTGCGGCCGCGGCCTTGCGCTTGCGGAGGCGGCCATCCGCGCGCTTCTCTTCTATGGACGACACCAAGTCAAGCACGTACGCTGTCCATAGTACAACGGGAGGCATGGAAGCCGGACATTTCTTGCAGTAGAAGGTGGTTGGCCTCGAGGAACCAATTCATGCGCGCTAGAATATGCGCTCCATGACTTTGCACAAACAGCTTGTCAAACCCTCAGCTTCGAGCGATTATGAGACGTCACCACTCTTCTTTCGTTCGAGCTATCCAGACACGACGTGGTCTTATTCCGAAGCAGGAGCCGCATGCATTACCGGATATCCCAACGTGCGCTCTACAGACTCTTGACGAAAAGGTTTGACGTACCTGGCCTTCCGGGAAAGAGGGATATACCGAAGTTCATTCCTGAGTTATTAAACAGCACCCCAGGCAGAATACAGATTTTCAAATATAGTACTGCCCTCGCCCTAAAAACGAAGAGCATGGGATCAACTATAGTGCTAGGATTTCTTTGTATTGTTGACTCTATGAGATGAGCCACAGACGCTAGGATCTTAGAGGCTAGATTTTCACGTATCGTATATTGTCACCAAGTGTCGTGTGACGGTATTCTAAGGATATTTCGTGTGATTGTTATCGCGGAAGCGAACGTCGAAAGAGCGAGGCGGCTGTCTCACCCCACCTTTGCTTCGGCAGCTGAACTTCCTGGTGTCCTCTTGCCACTGCGCAGAGTTGTACGTATCGCAGTTACTCGTAATCATTTACTTGTTTCAGTAATTTTTTAACGTAATCAATTAATTTTGTGAGCAAGCCATTTTCCAAGTAATCCGATTACTATTTTCGGTAATCAATTACCGAGTAATCGATTACTTTTTTAACCTTCTGTCAACAATGGCAACCCTTTTCATCGAGCCAATCTGTTCTTCTGTTCCACCACGAGTTAGACTGAAGCAATGACGCAGAGGTCACTGTGACACCCGCCTCTAGTCCACACGTGTTCCATGCACGCCACAGTAATATGATAATCCCTTATACAACCGGGACCTACTGGAGCAACAGTAAACTGTACTGGTGACCGTATCGATAAATTGTGCGGGCTGAACATAACAATAGTAACAAAACGAAGCGGATGTTTCGACGTTGTTTTAAATATGTACATATATCTGTAACAAACCCGTGTATGCGTTTTGTATGTTGCTTTCAAATGTATATGTGAATTTGACTTATCAAGTATGTTGGTGTCTCATGTTAGAATTTGTAACAAGGGCTGCGTGGTTGCGTTCACTGTAGGCTTGCTGGCTTTGTTATGGCCCACAATTTAAAAGTAACGGGAAAAGTAACGCATTTCATTTTTAATCGGTAACGTATTCGGAAGGTTAGTCCACTCGAATGTGCCCTCCGTGCCCCCCACGGTCTTTCATATCCCTGCTTGACGCATGGTCTTTGAGACAGGATAAAGACCTACAAAGGGCGAACGGGAGCCCGGTAGGCCGTTGCGCACCAGGACGAAGTCTCCGGGTTGGATGTCTGGAACGTTGGAGTTGAAACGTTTGTCGAACTTCCTTTTCATGTTGAGCCGGTACCGTTCACATTCTTCAGGACTCTTCATCTGGAGCTGGACGAGGTGAGTGATATTGAGAAGGTTATCCGCCGGGAGGAAGGAAGAGACGCTGGAGGCAGCGAAATGGGGGCTGCAACCAAGAGCGGAAGTATGGGACCGCGGTTGTGGTGCTGAACGGCACCCTGCGGGGCACATTTCCACCCGCCGGCGTAGCTTGGTAGACTGCCAGGTAGTACTTGATGTCTCTAATGACGCGTTCAGCCAAACCGTTGGTCGCCGGGTGGTAGGGGACGGTTGGACGGAGAGCGATGCCCTACGGCTGGGCCCAAGCCTTGTGGCGGCGGCTTATGAAGCCAGGCCCGTTATCCAATACCAGAGCCTTGGTGTTCTTGAACATGTCTCCATCAAGAAGGGCAATGACACTGTGTGCGTCTTCTCTGCCGGCCCTTGCAGCAGCTATCCGTGTGCATTGGTCAACAGCAACTAGGAATGCCTGGGTGCGGGCAACGCTTTCGCTCTTCTTTTTCCTCTCGGCAAAGTCTAAGTGTATGACATCAAATGGGATGATCGAGTGTTCTGGAATGACCATGGAATCTGTAGGCTGTCGATACCTTGCCTTATTAAGTTGACACGTGTGGCAGGTAGCAACGTATCGGAGAACCTCCGCCTTCATATTGGTCCACGTAAAGCGGGCCGCGAGCTTCTTATAAGTTCGCCAGAGACCATCATGGCCCCCTGACTCAGGACTGTCGTGGTAGAGAGATAGAATGCGGGACACCAACGTCTCGGGGACGCCGAGTTTTCCGTCTTTCGGGGTGAGCTCCTCGTACCCCTCCCATTGCTTAAAAAATTATTCACGTGGTGGGTGGACGTGTTCTCGAGGGTTGGGAGCGGGATAGCGAGTCTAGACAACGCGTCAGCATCGGTGAGGTCCGAGGCGGAGCGATGTGAGACTTCGAAGTCGAAGTGCTGCAATTCGCAAATCCGTCGCGCGATCCGACCTTTCGGCTCCGACAACTTGAGGAGGCAGGAGAGTGCCTGGTTGTCGGTGAAGAAGTGAAACTTTCGACCCTCCAAGTAAGATCTGAAATAGTTTGAAGCGAGGAGTACGGCAAAGGCCAGGAACAGGAGGAGCGTTCCGAGGCGCTCTCGCCGCATTGTCTTTGCGGGCAGTAGCGATGTTCCGTGGTGTCCATGCTCCATTGTCGCATCCGTACCGAGAAGGGGAAGACCTTGAATGAGCAAGAGGTGCGGTGGTCAGTTGGGCTTGGTGAACGCATAGTGCTTGGAAGCAGCGCGGGAGATCTCCGGCCGAAGCAGGAGCCCGGGCTTGAACCTGACGCTGTAGCTCTCTGCTGAGGCCGTGGACGACCAGAGGCACAGCCGACGTGTCGGGCAGGACAGGGTCTGCTATTTGTAAAAGCTTTCGCTTTTCAAAAAAATACTCCAAGGGACTCCCGCCGCGGAACTTGAAGAAAATTGCCCTGTCCCACCGGTCTACCGCGTTCTCCTGGAATGAAGAGAGAAAGCTCTGCCTCCAACATTTCCAGTCGTCTTCAGCGTGGCCAGAGATGCGGAGCTCATACCAGCTCCTCGCCATCTTGGAGAGGAAGAGCCTTAAGTTCTTCACTTTATCCTCATTGGATCTCCAGTAATTCTTTTCACACGCATACTCGTAAAAGGTGAGCTATAGTATACCTAAAGTACATTTACAATAGTCTGTTGCAGTCAGCCTCACGCAGAAACAGATCCCCCGGACCCCGGGCTGACTTCACCCTTATGTCCTTCAGTCAATCACTCCAGCGACACATCCCACACTGAGGCACACACCAGACCATGACCAGGAGCTGGACCGCAACTTGCTAGGCCGCCTTCGCAACCTCTGGTACAGCCATCTCCTGCTGCTGTAATCGCCAGCATCGCCTGCCGCTGTAGCATAGTCCGTCTGGGTCACCTCCTATAGCTGCCGTGTAACGTCACGCACACTGCTGGGCCAACTTCACTGATTCTGCACCTCGCTCCTGGCTCATTCTCACTGCCCATGCTCCGCTCCAGATACACTGCGCCACCGATTGTCGGCACCTTGAACTGGAACCCCGGGACCGTCCATTCCGCCTACAGGGCTGTCTTCTCTGCTGAAGATGTCCCGATGGCTGGACTGGACTGCGTGGGAGGAAGGCAGTGCGAATTCCCGGCAAGCTTGCCCGCGAATCAGTGAATATCACCCACGAGAGGCTAGTTGGAGTAGAGGCAATGTGACAAAGCGCCAGAAGAATGCCGTGAAGCTCCGCAGAGGTCGATGGCATTTGATGGGACAAGCGAGCACTCAGTTGGACATGTCCCTGTGGCATGACGGCAGCACACGTAGATCCCGCGTTCTGAGTGGATCCATATATGTAAAACTGCTTCCTATCGCTGAAGCTGTCAATAAGAGCGAGGCTGTGTTGGTGTTCGCGAGGAGGTGATGATTTTTTTTCTCAGAATGCCTGGAACCTCGAAGTAGACAACAGGCTGATGCAGAGTCCTAGACGGGATGGTTGTCCGACACGTGAGAGAACTGATGTTCTGAGGCTGGAACAACATAGAAGGGACAAATACATACAAAGGCTCAATTTGCCTAAGAAATTAACGATGAAAGATGAAAGTCACTGAAAAGGTTAGCCAGCTGTAGGAGTCGAACCCACATCTTCTGGATTGCCGGTCCAGGGCTCTACCAATTGAGCTAAGCTAACACGCCTTCTCAGCGACTTCCAGGGTGCGTCATCTGAAGGGACAAACCAGCCACTCTCTCTCCCCCATCCTCCTTTCACTCTTACATTTTTGCTCACTCATACACACATTCATACGACGGGATCGACGCAGGCGGCAATCTAGAAGATGTGGGTTCGACTCCTACAGCTGGCTAACCTTTTCAGTGACTTTCATCTTTCATCGTCCGACACGTGTTTGTGTTTCGGGATTAAAGCTCGGTGCGGCATTATTGCACGATGTATGCTTGAAGATTTCCTTTTGAGGATGGACCGAACCAATGGGTGACGACGATGTTTCGTTACCAAGCGGGTGCAGTGGCGCAGGGATTTCTGAATCCTAAGTATTGAGAAAGGAGCTTCCCGCGCTTCTGCCAAAGCTGTGACATTCGAGCCGGCTCGAGGAACACCTAGGCACGCTTTCACGCTCCTTGCCAGCACACTTCGTAGGGCTGACTCCAACGCCAGGCAGATACTGTTAAGGACAGGCGCATGGTATGCCAACATCTGTCGGACAACGGAAGAATGTAGGCCGGTCATAGATCCGGCAAGCCATCCGCGGCTTGCGGCCGCGGCCTTGCGCTTGCGGAGGCGGCCATCCGCGCGCTTCTCTTCTATGGACGACACCAAGTCAAGCACGTACGCTGTCCATAGTACAACGGGAGGCACGGAAGCCGGACATTTCTTGCAGTAGAAGGTGGTTGGTCTCGAGGAACCAATTCATGCGCGCTAGAATATGCGCTCCATGACTTTGCACAAACAGCTTGTCAAACCCTCAGCTTCGAGCCATTATGAGACGTCACCACTCTTCTTTCGTTCGAGCTATCCAGACACGACGTGGTCTTATTCCGAAGCAGGAGCCGCATGCATTACCGGATATCCCAACGTGCGCTCTACAGACTCTTGACGAAAAGGTTTGACGTACCTGGCCTTCCGGGAAAGAGGGATATACCGAAGCAATGTTCTCTGCCAGTTCAGTCCTGAGTTATTAAACAGCACCCCAGGCAGAATACAGATTTTCAAATATAGTACTGCCCTCGCCCTAAAAACGAAGAGCATGGGACCAACTATAGTGCTAGGATTTCTTTGTATTGTTGACTCTATGAGATGAGCCACAGACGCTAGGATCTTAGAGGCTAGATTTTCACGTATCGTGTATTGTCACCAAGTGTCGTGTGACGATGATGAGTTTAACTGGATTGTGGTGTATTGGAGCTAGGTGGCTGCCGTAAGGGCGCCTGCAGCTCCAGTTCTTACGCGTTAAAATATAATAATTGGGAGTGATGGAATTTAGAAGCGGTCTTTTATACCGCTGTCTTTTAAGAAAACGCAGAGCGCTTTCAGTGCTTTGGATTGTTGGTGCTTTGTGGGCCATCTTCCGGTAATCTTGCAAAAGCAGAAAGGATATGTCGTGCGATTGTTATCGCGGAAGCGAACGTCGAAAGAGCGAGGCGGCTGTCTCACCCCACCTTTGCTTCGGCAGCTGAACTTCCTGGTGTCCTCTTGCCACTCCGCAGAGTTGTACGTATCGCAGTTACTCGTAATCATTTACTTGTTGCAGTAATTTTTTAACGTAATCAATTAATTTTGTGAGCGAGTCATTTTCCAAGTAATCCGATTACAATTTTCGGTAATCAATTACCGAGTAATCGATTACTTTTTTAACCTTCTGTCAACAATGGCAACCCTTTTCAGCGAGCCAATCTGTTCTTCTGTTCCACCACGAGTTCGACTGAAGCAATGACGCAGAGGTCACTGTGACACCCGCCTCTAGTCCACACGTGTTCCATGCACGCCACAGTAATATGATAATCCCTTATACAACCGGGACCTACTGGAGCAACAGTCAACTATACTGGTGACCGTATCGATAAATTCTGCGGGCTGAACATAATAATAGTAACAAAACGAAGCGGATGTTTCGACGTCGTTTTAAATACGTACATATATCTGTAACAAACCCGTGTATGCGTTTTGTATGTTGCTTTCAAATGTATATGTGAATTTCACTTATCATGTATATTGGTGTCTCATATTACAATTTGCAACAAGGGCTGCATGGTGCGTTCACTGTATAGGCTTGCTGGCTTTGTTATGGCCCACAATTTAAAAGTAACGGGAAAAGTAACGCGTTACATTTTTAATCGGTAACGTATTACATTTTCGATGAAGTAATTTGTAACGGTAAAGAATTACTTTTCGCGCAATAGTAACAGTAATTGTAATCAATTACTTTTTTCGAGTGACGTGCACAACTCTGGCACTAAGTTGTATCCACTCCCGATCCTCAAAATAGGCCTGTTGCGCTCAAGTTTGCCCGGCGACGTGAGCGCCAATCGGGACCCAAGCGGGAGCGGGAGCAGTGACTGGTACGCACAGCCAGGCAGCCAAGCATGTATCGTGGTTAAATATGCCGCCTTTCAGATTGCCAACGCACGGCAAACCACAGCACAAATCGGGAACACAGTACTGTTGCGTCGTTGGCTACCATAACAAATTCCAAAACGTCAAAAAATAAGCTTTTATCCCTACCTCGGAAAACCTTGGGAGACAGAAAGGCGGAAAGCGTTAAATGTACTGTAAAGCAGTAGACAAGCATGATATGCCGGTGATGTGACTAGAGACTTTGTTGCTTCTAAATACCATATGCGGAACCATACGACCGACAACGCGCTATAAATTTGCCATGAAAGATGCGGCGTAGCAGAGTGCGACGCCTGGTGTCAAACAACCCCCTGTACAGCGGGCAACACTGAAAATTGGTATTACACACTATTACATCGGAACATCGTTATTTTAGTAACCATATTATTAGTTTTTATGTTTACCTATGCATTTTGAAACCCCTGTTAACAGTGTTTTTTGCGAAGTAACTCACCGCTGTCCGCTGTTCTATGGAGGCTCTCCCTACTTCCACTCTGCTGCGCCTGCGCGCTCCTTCTGTTCGCGGCCTCTTTCGAACGAACAAACTCTGTCTGTGAACCTCTGTGAACAAACAAGTCCCGACGCTGTCTGGCTTCTTGAACGTCTGACACATTTTTTTGAACAGCCCCACTTTTCATTTAAGTTCGTTTATCCGTTTATCCTCAGATGTGGATCGTTGTGTGGATTGCAGGGGCGGATTTTATGGTGGATTGTTATGTCTGGCCCAGTGTTATACGCATGGAATGTGGTTGCCGCCGTATGTGTCAGGGGTACGGATTCATTTCGAATACCTAGTACAGTGTTGCCCGTCATCTTTAATTGGAATTTTCTAATTAATTGCACCGTCGATTGGAATGAAACTTGCGCAGTTTTTGTCCTGGTGGCTTGGACTATCGAATAGACGCATGAAATGACATTTGATCGGTGCTGCTTTACAGTACCTTTAACAAAGCACTCAGCTACTTCGCCGCTACGAGCTGCGACCCGCCGCGCCATCTGCAAGGCCATCTGTGTTATCGCGTTTATTGTTTATGTAGTAGGTGGTCATGTTGGTCGCGCCAAGCAGAAAGTGAAGTGAATGACATGTCCGTGGCTGCTGTGTCATGTATTCGAGATACCTAGATATGCCTGGTTTGCCCTACATAAGTTTTGGTGTTCGGGTATGCAAAAATCATGTTCGTTCATCTTCGACGGCGGGCGTTTTCTACCACAAGATTCTACAGGAGAGTGCGCGAAAACGAACGCGGTTCGAAACACTCGGCTATTAGATGCAGCAGTCGTGTCGTGTGTGCTGAGCTCATTTTGGTGCCGATGACTACGAAGATGCCGTAGAAGGCGAATTGCGAAGACGTCCGAAGCCAACTGCCGTTCAGTAACCAGTGATTTTGCTTCATCGAGATGACGAGTTCAACACAACGTCTTAGGTATGTACAGGCGTCACACATGTATAAATTATAATATAGCGACGACGTATTCCATTTCACTTATGTTATCCTACTTGTCCCGTACTCAACATTGTCAACATCAACAAATTTAATTTTAGGGGCCTTCCAGTTTTGAAGTGGCGCAAGACTGCTTCGTGTGTGTGTGAACCAGGCACTCTAGTTGACATGACAGAAATAGCTGAAAGCAGGTATGCAAAGTCCACAGATGGAAGCACTAGATTTGTTACGTGTTGCAGACTTTGTGACATTTATCTAGTCTTTGGACAGGTGCAGAACATTAGTATGACTTTAACAAGGGGAGGAGAAACCGATCAGGACTACTAGCTTGTTTGAAGGGTACAAGAATACTTCCTGTTGAGATGTAGTTATGACTTTATGACTAAGGAACGCTAATTAATTTTCTAGAGATGCATCCTCTACACTTGAATGCCCAGTGAAACAGCGGAAGTTCATTGCCTTTGAAGCTCCACTACTGGAATAGTTCAAAGTGTGTCGCAGCTACAGTGAGCCCTGCAAGGTTACCACATCATATTGGTCCTAAATTTGCAGAGTTCCCCTATCTCGGACACATAATTTCTCTTTATTCCTCTCCCTATCCTACCTTCTCAGAGATTAATGTGGTTCTCCACGCATTGCATGGGCCACGCACGCTGCCTTTTTCTACTCATCCTTTCGGTTTCTTGTTCTGTCGAATAAATCTTCACTTGAGAGTTTACAGCTATCAGGCTGTCTACTGTGTTTGCCCCTCATTTATATTGATGTGCTAAACCGGTATAACACATCAACATGCCAACAACTTACCAACAACAATCAAACAACCGTGCTAGTGCTACTTTTGGATGGAAACTGCACGATGTGGTAACATCGACATATATAAAATTTTAGTCGACGGAGATTTGCTGTTTTTGAGCCTTCATCGTACATTTCTTTTGGCTCACTTAGCACGCCTGAAGAAAAGTTCTCATCTTTATCAAGATGATAGGTCACTGTTGGATCTGCAGCATTATGGTTCCTGTAATCTTTTCACCAACAGAGAATGCAAAAGTGCACAAATGGTAAAATATAGGTAGCTTGTATAATTTTAGGTAGCGTGTTAAATTCAAAAGGGAAAGACGAAACTGTTTATACTTCTTGTTTATTTTGTTGCAGGTTTTACAACGCTATCAAGTACGTCAAAACATCAGAGGGCAGGAAGTCCTACGCTGTTTCCTAAATCCCTGGGCAATAAAAAAGAAAGATATAGTCTGAGTTGCGACAAAATGTTGCATCTGCTCTTATATTATACTTCAATTAAATGTTACGAAGCGTTTGTCGTGTACACTGAAACCAATTTCAATTTACAGGGCTGTCAAAAGTACTTTATAGAAGTAAGTCTCAATTTCAGTAACAGAGAACTTATGCAATAAATTATTTAGCCATGTTGGAGTACTACTGCCCACACCAATGCTGCATGGTTAACTTTAAACCCAGATCAAGGGTTGCCAAGTCAGCCCTGAAGTCCTTCTTTACAAATGTTACTTGGTGACATCATAATGAATCAGTTACAATACTCCTTTTAGCAAAACAGAGTGAATTAAGTGTTAAATCTCAATCTCGGTTCAAATATTAATTGGCATTATGTTCTGCGCAAAGGTTATGAATGCAGTTCAGCTGAATGACATTGATGAAAATTATCTTATTTACTCATATATGCAAGACATGAGTATAATCTACAAATACAGATATGCCCCCAGGTTACTTAACCCTCCAGGAGCAAACTAATAATAATATGTTATGACTGCAAAGAACAAGCAATGAGAAAAACTTGCAGCAAGCAACAAATGAAAAGTTGCTGGCATTAATATACAGGGTGTCCACGCTAAGTGTGAACAGGTTTTTTTAAAATATATCAATCACTTTTTCCGAGATGAAATCAATTGCAATATAGCATATGCTCAAGGGCACTCCCTAAGGGGCCATTAACAGACTCCTAAGGCAATGTCTTAATTAACTTTCAATAATTAACTTTTTAATTATAAAAGCTACGAAGTTGCTCCAACGAGAACATCTGATCTCTTCGGTCACCAGATACCAAAACCGTTTTCAGAACAAAAATCCGTTCGGTAGATCGTCCGCAAAAAATTCGTGAAGGAACGCCATTTTTTCCTTTATTTGGTTTATTGCGCATCTTCAAAGAAGCGGCTTTCCTTTACGCTCTGCAAGTAACCGAGCGTTCTGCGCATATCTCCTCTCTTGGTTACTCCACTCAGGAAGCCCCATTGGCTACGGCGGCGCCCTCCCTCTTCCCTCTCACTGCCTCCTCTGATGCGCAGAGACGCACTTCCACAGCGTTTACCCCCAGTGTGAGAGAGTGAAAGAGTACAGTGCCGCCTCATGCGTCGAAGATTAGCTTTAACTTGCGGAAACAAAACAAAAACACAAATCTATCGGGTGACTATCGCGACTGCCCTTATCTTGGGCTGCATTTTCTGTTTTCTTTTAATCTTTTTCCAGGACGCAAGAGGCGATAGTGTGCTCTTTCATCCTCTCCTATTGGGGGCAAAGGAAAGACGCGTCTCTAGAGATGCGCAATGAATAAAATAAAGAAAAAAATGCCGTTCCTTCACGAATTTTTTGCGGACGATCTATCGAACGGATTTTTGTTCTGCAAACGGCTTTGGTATCTGGTGATCGAAGAGATCAGATGTTCTCATTGGAACAACTTCGTAGCTTTAAAAAGTTACTTATTGAAAGTTAATTAAGACATTGCCTTAGGAGTCTGTTAATGCCCCCCTAGGGAGTGCCTCTCAGCATATGCTATATTGCAATTGATTTCATCTCAGAAAAAGTGATTGATATATTTTAAAAAATCTGTTCACACTTAGCGTGGACACCCTGTATACATTTCTACAAGTCTGCACACTGATGTGGAAAGCGTCCCTAATAGCATGCACGAGTTATACCCCTGTCAGACGTACTAATTTAGTGTCACCTATTTGAAGTGCACTCCGTCCTGTAATGTCACTTTCACTAGGCTCCTGCTACACGGCATAAGTAAGTGTCACTAAGCAGTCATGGTGATGACGATGGGCGAGCTTGAACTCCCACCTAACATCGGGGAGTGCGCCATGCTTTCTTGGTAAAATCATTTTTCTTACGTCCAGAAACATTTCATAAAGATTTTCTTCACCAGCTCCCATGGCATAGTGGTTAGGATGATCGCTTTCCACGCCGAGACTGGGAGGTGACACCGGTTCGAATCCTGTCACCGGCTGTGCTGTCTGAGGTTTTCCCTGGGTTTTCCGAAGACTTTCCAGACGAATGTCGGCACAGTTCCCCCTGAAGTCGGCCAAGGACGCATACTAACCTCCCTGTCCCCCACTCCTTCCTGCTGTACTCTCTCCATCTGTTCACGTCTGTACGCCGCTCATAGCCAGAGTTGCTTCGCGGCGCTAACACGGAATTAAAAAAAAAGATTTTCTTCGCAGTTGAAGTCGATTGAACGTCATAAATATAATTGTTGCGAACCAACACAAGTGTATTTATTTGACAAATTTTCAATCTTCTTCTTCACCTCTTTGGTGGTGTTTACTATGTCTTGCGCGTGCAACTGGCCCGCGATGTCAGCATACACTTTCGCGTTTCGCTTGGTCCTCCCATGTTCTGATAGCATGGGTTTTTATCTCAGACCATGACGCCCTGTCTTTTTTGTCTTCCGTTATTCAGTGCTTCACTGCGAGTATTTCGCGATTTCGCCGGTAACACTTAACCACCGTGCAATGTCAACAAATATGGCTGCCGCGAAGTGGATTACGAACTCTACTGGGCAGTCTGTGAACGAGAGTACCGGTAAATCACGCCAAAAATCCTTACGTCTTTCTTATGCAAATCAGCGCTGTCTTAACAAATTTGTCCAAAAATAAATTCCGATTGGGTTGTTTCTTTCCTTTTCCAAAAATAAGCTTTTTGTTACGCAATCCCTGCCGTTGAGGCTAGGTACTTGATTGTCGCAGGCAAAGTGAAGTGAGTTTGGCGAACTCACTTCATCGTAAGTGTACTTTGCATTTAGTGTCACTAAAAGATGCCGTGTGACTCCGAAAGAATGACACTTACTGCAAGTGTACTCGCTGAAAGTGACACTAAATTAGTACGTCTGACAGGGGCATAAGGCAGGAAGAATACTTTCTATTGTACTTTCTCAGAGCACCCCATATCCGCCTTGTGAATAGCCGACAGGTGATATAACGTAATTTCCTGCAGGAATAAGGGTTTTCCGTCCAGTTTTATGTTAAAGTAGCGCGTGAAGACCACAGGGCGCTGCCGAGTATGTTGCCATGCCCTTTAGTTTCTCGGATGTACGTAAAAGACACTTGCAGTACTCTTGTCGCTGCGCCATTAGACTCACAATCAAATCAAAACTTGCAGTACTTCGGTGTAAAGGCACAGTATTTCGAAACATTCGTTAGTTGTGATGCAATTGCCTGACTGCTTTTAACACGCATTTTCTACCTCTCGGCAGCAAAAACACCGCTTTGTAGTATCCATCGGTTTGCATTTCCCACATGAACACCTGCACGAGGAAAAAACAGCGCTTGTTTCGGCTTACACAACTGCTTCTCCCTGATACATGTAAATTTCACAAACCTACTCAGAGTTCACGGCACGGTGAGGTGCTGGTGAGGACGAATTTGACTCCGGTAAATCTCTGGGCGAGGAATCTTCTGCTGCGAAGCACACACTTTCCAGCACGCTATCGCACGAACAGAAGTTCTGTGTGAGCGATGTGTTCCCGAATGCGGAATTCCAGTGGACTCATGCTCGAGAGGTTCGACATTCTAGATATAAAAAGTAGTCACAAATGCCCTCTGAGATTTTCGTTTTCTCCGGATTAGCAAGCAGAATCGCGCGTATTGCATGCGTCTCGACAGATGGCGCGGGGTGATGCAATTGTTGACAGACTGCTCGGTTTCCTACTAGGTCCCTGGACATGCAATCATCGAAAATTCGATTACAGAAAAACTACAGCGATTTCAGCGGAGTTCTTTAATACTTGAGCTTTCGAAGGTTCAAGCTTTTCGCAGAACATAAAGTTTCGATAGGTTTTTATTCACTTTTCGGTCCCTTTAAAAATAAATCAGATTCATTTCATTTAATCGGCTCTTTTAAATCTCCCTCCTAGCTGACCATTTTCCTCAATTTTGATAGGCCCGCAGGATATCCTTTTGAGCAGCTTTTATGTATATATCTAAAGCTTTTTCCCGGTTCGGATCAGGGGTGAAATTTGACGGGGCTCCGAATTGGTTTGGCGATGAGTTGGCTTTATCATGAGAATATTCTCTGAAACGCAACTGTCTTGCGAAGTTATCTAAATCCAAATGAAGCTGGTATTCGTTGTATCGGTCACTGTTTGGACAAAAGGACAGTCCACGATTAAGAAGCGAGAGTTCGTGGTCCGTGAGGGTGGCGGATGATAAATTCACGACATTATTTTTCACATGACTTGCAGAGGGAACACTGGTTGCAAGGTATATTTAAACAGGTAGCGTAACTCCCATAGGCCCCTGTGTCTTCAGAATGACGCCATGATAGAGACGGTCAGCGCCATCCATCCGTTGCGCGGACGACTACGATTGTAAATAAATGACGTCAGAGACGACGTCACTAGTATGAATATTAGGTAGTGCATAATTATCCATGCACGTTTACATTGGCCCGGCCCACTTCGCTTGCCTTGTATTCCCTTTTCCGCGCCCAGTCAACAATACCAGACGAGAACACAGAAAAATAAAGCATATCAGATTTAATTAATGATATCAATTCCAAATACATAGTTATCACAGATTTTGACAACTCCAAACAGAAACGCATCGTGATGACCATAGAGAAATTAGGAAGGCTCACATAAGGCCCATTTCTCACCTAGAGCTATACGTACACCTAGTGATTAGACGTTTGCATTCATTCAATAAGTGTCCGTTATAGGTTCATTGCAACAAAACACCACATCGTTGGTGCACAGTTGGTTCCTGCTAACACTCACACCATCATCGCCGCTCGTCCCATGACGGAATCTCTTTTTCGCGGGTCCAGCAACATGGGATCATTGTATTCATCTGTTCACTCGTGTTAATCTTGGTTTACAGCACGGAGATGTGAACGTCGCTTCCTGTTTAACCCAAAGAGTGTACGAACTCCGTATTACAATGCACGGACACACGGTACGGATACAGAGACGCACGGATAAACAGACCCAACTGTGACACATGCGCAAAGGAGCAGGATACGGAAATGTACTGGAGTGGTAGATGATCTCGTATATGTGCACGAGCGGGGCAACAGAAAACTTTTTCTACATTGAAATTATGAATAACCTATTAGTACACACACAGGCCACGCCCATGTTGTAAAGTTTTTCTGTTTACAACCGTACCTCTACTGTCAACACCCAGGATCGCTCGCGCCTCTTGCTGGTGACCTTGCCGATGGGCCTGATTTGGTATTTTCGCTTTTTTTCGCTACCAGTTTAGATATACCTTGCTGGTTGTCGGTTGGGCTCTGTATCTACGTGATTTCCGGTGGGAAGTGCAGTCGTTGCGGTGTCATTCGGCGGGGGGACATCATCGCGTGCTAATTTCGGGTGAACTGATGTTCTGAGACTGGAACAACATAGAAAGGAATGTAGAGGAGGTGGTGTCGCTCTACACGAGTCCTGACCGGCGATGATGGAATGTCCCAGCGGGCAGATGGTCGTGGCCTCACGCTAGGACGGTGCCGGTAGAACTGCCGTGCCAGCGCCGTAGCGCGTGGCAGCAGAGGCACGTCGTCATCGTCGTCCACGGGCCGCCACATCACTTCCCCCCTCAGACGCGGAGCGGTGCATGCGGTTGAGGTTCGCATCGATACCACGAAGAGGAGAATGATGACGGCTCGTGGTGGACGGATGGGCGTACGGCTTGTGGTTGTTGATGCAGCAGCAGCGGGATGGCGGGAACAAGAGCGCTGCGATCCGGGCGGGTTCCAGTGATGAGATGTGAATGCCGATTGGTTGAGTAGTTGGGTGCTTGAGTGGTTGCTGATTGTCTGCTGAGTGCGTTGAGCCCTTGTTGACTGCGCTGAGTGCTTGCTGAGAGATTGCTGCCGAGCGTTGATTGTTGCTGAGTGATTGGGTTGTTGAGTGCTGATTGTTGCTGGGTGAGTGCGTTGATGAGTGGGCGACAGTACCGCGACCGGTACGACAGCGTGAATGCCGGTTGTCGCCAGAGAAGTGCCGGGGAGGACCATCATGAAGCAGGTGGAGGCCGGAAAGTCAGCTTACTGTGCTCTCCCTGCGGGTCCCCGGTGGAACAGTGGTCCCGGTGCAGCTTGCCTGCTACAGGGTGGTTCGCTGCTGCTTTGCCGAAAAATTTAGGATGTTGCATGGCCGAATTACGCCGAACGTGGTGTTCGTTGTTCGAGCCACCAAATGTAGAGGAGGTGGTGTCGCTCTACACGAGTCTTGACCGGCGATGATGGAATGTCCCAGCGGGCAGATGGTCGTGGCCTCACGCTTGGATGGTGCCGGTAGAACGGCAGTGCCAGCGCCGTAGCGCGTGGCAGCAGAGGCACGTCGTCATCGTCGTCCACGGGCCGCCACAGGACAAATACATACAAGGCCCCAAATGCCTAAGAAATAAACGATGAAAGATGGAAGTCACTGAAAAGGTTAGCCAGCTGTAGGACTCGAACCCACATCTTCTGGATTGCCGGTCCAGGGCTCTACCAATTGAGCTAAGCTAACACCCCCCCACCCCCGGCGACTTCCAAGTGCGCGTCATCTGAAGGGACACATCAGCCACTCTCACTCAACTTTCTTTCACTCTTATATTTTTGCTCATTCATACACACATTCATACGACGGGATCGACGCAAGTGGCAAATGTTGAACATGGGAGAACTGATCTTCTGAGGCTGGAACAACATAGAAAGGACAAATACATACAAGGCCTCAAATGCCTAAGAAATAAACGATGAAAGATGGAAGTCACTGAAAAGGTTAGCCAGCTGTAGGACTCGAACCCACATCTTCTGGATTGTGGGTCCAGGGCTCTACCAATTGAGCACACCTCCCCAGCCACTTCCAAGGGCGTATGTATTTACTTGCATTTACCACCATGTATTTACTTGTATGTATTTGTCCTTTCTATGTTGTTCCAGCCTCAGAACATCAGTTCTCCCATGTTCAACATTTGCCGCTTGCATTGATCCCGTCGTATGAATGTGTGTATGAGTGAGCAAAAATGTACGAGTGAAAGGAGGTTGAGTGAGAGAGAGTGGCTGATGTGTCCCTTCAGATCACGCGTGCTTGGAAGTCGCTGGGGAGGTGTGTTAGCTTAGCTCAATTGGTAGAGCCCTGGACCGGCAATCCAGAAGATGTGGGTTCGAGTCCTACAGCTGGCTAACCTTTTCAGTGACTTCCAGCTTTCATCGTTAATTTCTTCTGTTTCCTTACGTTTAAGTAATTTCTTTTGAATAAAATCGTCCAACTCCTTTTGGTGATGATGCGAAATATGTGATGTAGTAGTAGTAGCTGCTGCGAGCTCCTCACACAGATCAGTTACTGTACTGCGACAATGGGATATTAGAATTTCGGTAAGGTTCAGACTGGCCTGTTCAAGCACGTTTCCCCGAAGTACGTACTATGCTGCGTGCAGTTGGAATGTGGGCCTAACCTTCATTTGTAGACCTTTGGGGAATGACTTGTTCTTACTGTAAGTTCCTAGCATGTCGAGGTGAGATTCGAACCTAATCAACTTGTCTGCCAATTTTCTAAGTTTCGGTGGTGCTGGAAGCCGATGAGAGCTGAGGGTAGACTCACCGGCGGTCAGTCAGTTCGTCAGTCTTCCGTTCCTTCGTGCAGCTGCTGTCCTAGCCTCCATCAAGTCCGCCTCCCTCAGCGTGGGCCACCACAGGTCCGGGACTGTAGGTGACCTGTGTTCCTTGTTTAGATACAGGTCGAATCCCGCCAACAGGAACTGGAGGCGATGGGCAATCTCCTCCACACCACGGAAGCTCGGGTGTAGCCCGTCCGCGGCCAGCACATGTGCTGGAGGCAGTCGCTGGAAGCCGTGGTCCATGTAGAAGAGGTCCGCGCTGCGGCGGCAGAGGTGCCTCAGCATCTTGTTGAAGCGAAAGGCCCTCCCGTTGCACAGGAACTCCAGTCTCCTGTCAAGGAAAGGACGACGGTGATTCGGCGCTCGGGGAAGGACCAACGAACAGATTACTTTACCGATGCTGCCTCTTGATCGGATGTGCCGGATCAGGTCTCGGTAACGGAGAAGGGCCTGCTGGGGGTCAGAGCCAGGCATATCGTTCGTGACACAATGCAGATCGACAATGCGCACACTGGCCGGCAGCAGGTTAATCTCTGCCGCGAAGTCAGAAATCCGGCCACTGCTCCGCGTCACGAACATCGTCGGCATCTTCTTGGACCTGGGATCGAAATGAGAATAACGATATTTGGTTTGAGAGTCACCTATTACTGCTACGATAGGGGCAAAAGAAGGATACTTCCTTATGTGCTTCTTGGGTCTTCTTCGGTCGGCAGCCATATGATGGCGGGGATATATGACTGCGTACAGATGAACGCGAAAAAGATATAGACTACAAGTAATGAAACAATTGCTACTTTTATTACATTAATAATTAAGGGGGATACTAGAAATATATTTATAGTTAGAGGTAGGGGTCGACGTTTCGGCAGTCAGCGCTGGCCTTCAACAGGAGTAAACATTGAAATAGGTGACAAGGGCTTATATACAAAGGAAAGGGGAGAGGGGAACAGTACACGTGAAGCGGCGTTGGTGATGTTGCAGGAGCATTGTTGCCGGTCGTCCATTGAGCACTTGCAGGGGCGTTGGCTGTCTTCCAGGAGAGTTCTCCCTGGTCGTCCCATAAACCTGAAATGATAAAAAGAGACGGCAGAAAGAACGGAAGAGAGTCGGGGGACTTGGTCTATGAGCTAAGGCTACGAACTGTAGAAAATACGCCGGGGTCCTCGTTTATCATGGACTGGAATTTGTGGATTATGAATGATTCACGCCGTTGTCTGCTGCGGTCTGAGGGGAAACCAGATTGTAAGGTGTACACGCGAATGTCCTTGAATGAGCGGCCGGTTTGATTGGAATGACGCGACACAGGTAGATTTTTTTTTCTGTGTGTGATATTGGATCTGTGATTATTATTGCGCGGTCCCTAACATGAAAAACCTACTGCAACGTCATCACTCAATCTTAGCACAGTCGCACAGTCGAGTGCCTTGGAGAAATATTCCCAGAACCGCCTCGCATAGCATATCACCTTGCAAGGAGCCTACAAAACCACTTAGTCAGCGCAAAAGTCAATAAGCCACCAACTACAACCGGAGGCTGCCACCCATGCAACGGACGAAGATGCCAAATTTGTACGGTAATGCAGACTGCAGACACGGTACGAAGCGCAAACAGCAACTTCCAGGTAAAAATCAAAAGTGCTTCCGACTGCAACTCATCCAACGTAATATATCTATTGGAATGCAACACATACAAAGCACAACATCTTGGCCAAACTACATCATTCCGAATTCGTTTTAATAATCACAGATCCGATATCACAAAAAGAAATCTACCGGTGTAGCGTCATTTCAATCAAAGCGGCCACGTATTCAAGGACATTCGCGTGTACGTCTTACAATCTGGTTTCCATCCGCGTCTGGTTTTCGCGTCCATCTGTACCCAGTTACACAGTCACCTTAGCTGCACTTATTGGCCCATATGAATATCTTGTGCTCCATCGTCGGGTTCTTCACCTGTTCATAGACTTCCTGTCGTCCTCTAGATTGCTCCAGACGCTGTAGTTCTTTCTTGTATTTTCATCCTTCCTTCATCATCTTCACATAACGTTCCACGTGCAATGGGGTAGGGTACCGCCCCACCGCGGTGAAACACCCCATCTTGTCGTCATCATTTATTATTGTTGTTGTCCCCAGACAGTAGAAGAGTTGGAAGGGTTGTTGTTGGAAGAAAAGTAGCAGACGGTCTTTGGCCGCACGTTGAACATGTCTTTATAACTCCCAAACGTCGCCACACCAGCACTGGATAGGTGTTTCGGCCTGATTGGGCCATCATCAGCAATGCGTAGGTGGGCGACGTCTGAGCGAGTGGCGTCGGAAGGTCACGTGAAACGTGATGTCCCCTCGTCAGGGTGAGAGTCTCACATCTGAAAGCCCAGTGCAAAGCCAGTGAAGTATTAAGGGAAGAAAAGTAGCACAAGCTCTTTTGCTGCACGTTGAACATGTCTTTATAAGTCCCAAACGTCGGCACACCAGCACTGGACAGCTGTTTCGGCCTGATTGGGCCATCATCAGCAATGCGTAGGTGGGCGACGTCTGAGCGAGTGGCGTCGGAAGGTCACATGGAACGTGATGTCCTCCCGTCAGGGTGAGAGACTCACCTCTGAAAGCCCAGTGCAAAGTCAGTGAAGTATTATGGGAAGAAAAGTAGCAGAAGCTCTTTGGCTGCACGTTGAACATGTCTTTATAACTCCCAAACGTCGCCACACCTCCCCGCGGGGGGCACCGGCTTCGGCTGGTGTTTGGTGAGTGGCGCCACCACGGACCCCAGTCCCAAGGTGTTAACCGTACCGTGCCGAGGGGATTTAAGGTGAAGGGTAGAAGCCTTGAACGGTGGCGGTCGGGGCCTTGGCCAAGTCCCGGCCGATGGGTTTTCCTTAAAACTCCGGGACCTTCCCACATGTATGAATGTGAAGTGTGGGTGACCAATGGGAACATTCATTTTCTTAAACGTCGCATGGTTAAGCATTCTTCTCATTCCTTGATCGCGGGCGGAAAGCGTCCGCGGACCGAAGTTTTCAACGAGGTGTCGGGCACCTTCCAAGCTAAATACATAGTTGTCAATAGTGTGAGCACTGATACTGAGAAAAGCACTCCACTAGGGAAAATGTCGCCGTTCTTCATTGAGAAGGCGGTGGCATCCCTGTCAAAGAACGTGACCGAAATCAAGCGCCTTAGATCGGGTGACTTACTTCTGAAATGCACCTCGGAAGCCGACTGTGAGCGCATATTGAATACACAGCAAATGCTCGGAATCAACATAACATCAACCTTGCACAGGACTTAATACTTGCCGTGGTGCGGTGTCGCTAGCAGAACTCATCGATGTCCCTTCAGAAGAGATTCTGGAAAATCTAAAAAAAACAGAAGGTGATTGATGTAAGGAAAATGAAAATCAGGAAAAACAATGAATATATAACGACACGAAACACAATGCTCACATTTGACTGCCCGACTTTACCACAAAAGTTGAAGGTAGGGTATCTGACCGCAGAAGCGCGGCCATATATCCCTAATCCATTTCGATGTTTCAAATGTAACCGCTTTGGCCATCCTTCTGATGCTTTTAGAGGGTATGTATGCTGTGTTCGCTGCAGCAAGCAGGACCACAATTCCAAGGAGCGCAGAGGACCGGATCACTGCGTCAACTGCGCAGGTGACCACCCTTCGTACTCGAGATCCTGCCCAACGTGGAAGTTCGAGAAAGAGGTCGTGCACATCAAAATCACACAGAAACTAAGCTACCCAGAAGCCAGAAAGAAGGCATCTCCGTTCCTGTTTCAGAAGTCCTTTTCATCTGTCGTTAAAGAGAAACCAAGGATGATCTCATGCGCAACACAGCCAGAGAACACAACACAAAGTGAAGAAACGTGTACACCTCTTTCTGAAACACCACCTCCTGTAACTCTAACTCACCCTCTTCTGTGGCGTCACTCTCGCAGGCGCCACCTTCGTCATCGCAAACCGTGGAGGCAAGCTCCATGGAATGCGATGATGACACGAGCTCGCAAGGCTCGTTTGCGAGCGTGAGCTCACAATCTCAAAGAAAGCCTAAGAGCAGTATTTCGGGGAGTGGCTTGCTCCCCGATATATCGCCCAAGGAACTCGCGGCTGCTCGAAAAAAAACTCCGAGGCAGCCCATAATGCCCCCCAAGAAGAAATAATGAAAGTTTCTTTACACAGTAGTCTCTTCCCTATGACGAAAACGCCTCTTGTGCACACGTTTCTCATTTTCTATATTATGGCGATCCTTCAGTGGAATTGTCGAGGGCTTCTCACTAACATTGATGATGTCAATGATCTTTCGGACAAGTATGACACACTCTGTTTTGCACCACAAGAGACTTATTTGAATCCACATCGAACACATACACTTCGCAGATGGAACTTGTTCCGAAACGATTGGGTTGATGCAACACGTACATCTGGAGGTGTTGCTATCCTCACATCAAAAACCCTCCCTGCAAAGCGCCTTCCATTACGAACAGCACTCGAGGCAGCTGCCGTTCAAATACGTCTTCAAGGGTTCATAGCTGTATGTTCCGTATACCTACCACCATCAGCTGTGATTGCTCAGAACACTCTCGAAACTTTAATTGACGAACTCCCGCCGCCTTTCCTCTTACTGGGAGATTTTAATGCCCATAACTGTTTATGGGGCAGGTCGAGAGTCGACCGGCGAGGGAAAATGGTGGAAAACATATTACTTTCTAGGTCTATCTGCCTTCTAAACAAAGGAAGTCTTACGTATGTAAGCAGCGCTAACCAATCTTTCTCTGCTCGACCTCTCCTTGTGCAGCCCATCAATGTTTCAAACCATTGACTGGGCAGTAGATCAGAATTCTCGGGGCAGTGACCACTTTCCGGTAGTCCTGAAACTGCATAATGCCCCAACCACCCTAGGTACACGTCCACCTCGGTGGAAACTGTCACAAGCTGATTGGAATCTCTTCAAGGAAGAGGCCGATCTCCTAACACCATCTTTCCAAGGTTTGAGTATAGAAGATGCCAATAATCTTATCACTGACACCATTATAAATGCTGCTGAACAGTCAATCCCACAAACATTCAGAATGTACGCAGTGTGGGGAGCAGACTCTGTCTGTGCTGCACATCCTAATCACGTGTCCTGCACATGAACCTCATCGTCAGTATCACTTTAAAGAGCTTTACAGATATGAGTTGCCACTTCACCCAGCCTTGTTGTTGGGTGATGAGCCTCTTTTACCCTTCATGAGACTTTTTAACTATTTTAAAGATATTGGCTATTTAAATGCAATATAGTTTTACCCAGCTCTGCTCATGTATCTTGTTTTACTGTCCAAACCTTTCTAAAACTATGGTTTTAGTTTAATCTTGCTGCTTTTACATAGTCACCAACCATCCCCATTGTCTTTTCACCATAGCTTTGGCGCACTATGACCTTAGTTGTCTGTGCGCCATAAAAACCTGAATAATCAATAATCAACAAACATCCAGTCGCCTCACTAAGCGCTCCAAGCCTTGGTGGACGAGCGACTGTGAGACTACACGCAAAGAACAAAATCGGGCATGGGGTGTGTTTCGAAGGCACCCCACCACACCAAACTTAGTTGCATCCAAGAAGGTACGTGCAAAAGCAAGCTGGACACGAATACAGGCAAAAAAAGAATCTTGGAAACATTTTGCATCTTCTTTAAATTGTAACACTCCCTCAAAACTTATATGGGACAGGCTAAGGAAAATCAAAGGAGACTACACAAGTTTCTCTGGAGGTATTGGAGGTAAATGGCATAGTTTGTCAGAGTTTGGAAGAGCAGGCCAATGCCCTTGGGGAGCATATGCAACATGTATCCAGCTCAGCTCACTACAGCAGTGAATTTTTGAAAATAGAATCATCTGCTGAGAAACAGCCTATTCCAAGCGAGGGCGGTGACAATTATGCATACAGTTCATTCTTTACAATGACTGAGCTACAAAGGGCTCTGTCATCCAGTAAAGTTACAGCACCAGGTCCTGATCGCGTTACCTATTCCATGATCCAGCACTTATCTTCCACATCTTTGGGATCCCTTCTTGATTTCTTTAATCTTGTCTGGCGAGAGGGTTGTCTTCCGTCTGGCTGGAAGGTGGCAACCGTCGTTCCATTGCTAAAACCTGGAAAGAACCCCTCAAACCCCTCCAGCTATCGACCCATAGCGCTCACAAGTTGTCAAGGGAAACTTTTGAGCGCATGGTGAATGATCGCCTGATGTATTTCCTTGAAGAAAATAAATGTCTCGATAAATTCCAGAGTGGTTTCAGAGCTGCGTGCTCGACAACAGATCACCTGCTGCGGCTAGAGACTGCCATCAGGGAAGCATTTGTCCGGAGGCAGCATTGTGTGTCCGTATTTTTCGACATCGAAAAGGCTTACGACACTGCCTGGCGGTATGGTATTCTACAGCACCTGCACACTCTCGGAATAAGCGGCCGCATGTTTCGCTGCATTGCCAATTTCCTTCAAGGACGATTATTTCGGGTCCAGTTTGGATCGACACTTTCTCGCCCATTCATACAGGAGAACGGTGTACAGCAAGGGTCCGTCCTAAGTGTGACTGTTTTCATTGTAAAGATGAACTCCATAGCAAGTGCCATTCCTCCTTCAGTCAGGTATTCACTGTATGTTGATGACGTTCAAATTTGTTCCTCTACCAGCATTGCTAGGTGCGAGCGTCAACTCCAACTCACAGTAAACAAGTTGGTCAAATGGTCGCACGAAAATGGTTTTAAGTTTTCCCCGGAAAAGACAGTCTGTGTCTCCTTCTCTAGGGTACGGGGAGTGTTTCCCGAACCAACGCTTAAAATGGGCAGCCACGACATTAATGTAAAGCCCGAGCATAAATTCCTTGGGCTTATATTTGACCGGAAATTGACTTTCCTTCCTCACCTGAAACACCTCAAGGTAAAGGCCATTAAATCTCTAAATCTTCTAAAGGTGCTTTCTCACCGGTCCTGGGAAGCAGATCGTGACACACTCAAGAAGATTTATGTCTCCACTGTTCTTTCCAAATTGGATTATGGATGTGCTGTGTACTGTTCAGCACGGCCATCTACACTCAAAATCCTCGATCCAGTACACCACCAAGGACTGCGTTTAGTTCTCGGAGCTTTCAGAACTTCTCCAATACAAAGTCTGTACATAGAATCAAATCAGTGGTCCTTACAGCAACGTAGGTTTTACCTTGCTGCTTGATATGCACTTAGAATCAGGGGTCACCCCGAGAACCCAGCATATCAATGTGTGAAAGATACACAATTCAGACAGCACTTCTTGAACAGACCTTCAGCCGTGCCTTCTTTTAGTATTAGAATGCCACAAGCAGTCGAACACTATGGCTTTCCAGAATACAACTCTATGATTCTTGAGACAACTAAGAAAATCTCTCCAAACCCCCCCTCCCCCCCAAAATGCAACATGTCCCTTTCCAGGTACAACAAAGGTGATACTGCTAACACCTTACTGCAGCAGGAATTTGAAGTGCTAAAAGACAGCTTTGGCAGCCATGTAGAGTTGTACACTGACGGCTCAAAGACTGTTTCCGGGGTATCGTGCGCTATGGTCACTGGCACAGTTACAAGGTCACATCGTTTGAAAGCCACTATGTCTGTTTTCACAGCGGAGGTGTATGCCATTATTTTAGCCCTCAACTATATTTTGCAAAATCATATCAAATCGTCAGTCATATACACAGATTCTTTGAGTTCCTTGCAGACTATCTGTAGCATTCGTTGCACAAAAGACCCCATTGTTCATCGTGCAAGGAGCCTAGCAAGCACTATAGCTAACAGGGCTTATCGGTTACTGTTCTGCTGGGTACCCAGCCATGTTGGGATACCCGGAAACGAAAAGGCCGATCGAGCAGCTGCTGCTGCCCTAACAAATGACATAACGCTCTTCGACATTCCATCAAAAGATCTCAGGTTATGTTTAAAAAGCAGCATTAACAGACACTGGCAAAGCTCTTGGGACCAACAACAAGCAACAAATTACACACTACAAAACCAAAGATAGGCCCTTCTCCGTCTGCTTCAAATATACTGTATGAGGTGCTATCTTGTCGGCTCCCCTTGGGACACACATATTTAACGCATGGATATCTCTTACGCGAAGAAGACCCTCCTGAATGCAGTCACTGTGGGGAACAGCTCTCAGTCCTTCATATCCTCATTGTATGCCCAGCATATCAGCATCTTCGTGAACGTCATTTTGTTTTATTCTACAGAAACTTCTTACCACTCCACCCGGCGCTTTTGCTGGGCGATGAAAGTTTCGTACCCTTTGAAAAAATCTACATCTTTTTTAAAGATACCGGGTTTTTAAAGGATCTGTGATTTTAATTACTAACCCTGCACATAACACTGTTTTAGTAAACACACAAATTTTACGAAGATAAAACTTATAGTAGTATTTGGCGCATTATGGCCTGAGTAGCTAGTGCGCCAGAAAAACCCAAATCAAATCAAACAACAAATTTGGTTCACAATCAACACCAGCCACGAACTGATACTTGTACACTTACCTAAGGGGACGCAAAACTGCTGCCGCCGCTCGAAACATACAAAGCCCTACAGCACAACAGTCATGCTATGAATACAAGTGAAGCTTGATCACACACTTCTATCACACAGCTTAACCCTTACGACGCGAAATGATATCCTCCTTTGTTCTTTCATGTCCTGCAAAAACGAGATTGAAATTAGCAGAACCAGCACACCGGCCACGAACTGATACTTGTACACTATAGGGACCGTGCGACACCTAAAGGGGGCGCGCTGCTCCGTCGCGACAGTGCCGCCAGTGGCGGTCTTGGAAGTATCCGACGTGATACCACGCCGCCCGTTCTATGCATTCTCAAGTGGAACCGTAGCTTGCGTGGCGACCGCTGTAATTAGAAGGGCTAATTTTCGAAGTACAAATAATGTGGAACCTTTTTGGGGCGCGAACGAAGAGAATGGAGACAAACTGCACAGAAGCAACCACCGTATTTATAATGTATCTAACAGTGCGGAAGGAGAACAGCCACTGGCGTCTGTCTGGTCAAAACACCTGTAAGTGATACGTTGAGAGAATGGTTATTTGACGACTCACAAAATCCTGGCTTGCTAGCGAAGGCTATATACGTGTATTTCTCTGACTCCAGCCATTTGTAATATCATGTCGTTGACAGAGTCTTGTATTCATTTCGTCCTCTTTGCACACACATACCTTCGTCACTGAAATCTACATCGTGCGTCCGTTTTATCCATACAAATAAACACGTAAGGTCACAACTGATTGTCTGAACTTGTGCTGAAGTTTTTCCAGTATCTTCAAATATAATAACGCTAAAGAGATCCTTAAAGAAGAAATTCTAGAGTTTTTACCTCGGCTACCGCCGTAGGCTTGCGGCACGACAGCTGTGAAATGGTCGGTGCGTAAATACTAAACCTTTTGGACAACGTAGAACTTCCGTTCTCACTGTGAGACTCGTCAACCAGATTACCGGGAGCAATATCAGCTCTGGGCACTGGCGATGAAACACCTCAATCATTATCTCGAAATAGGTTGCCGTTTGGTCGGTGCATTTGACGGTGATACAGTATCCAGCGGCGTTTCACCGTCACGAAAGTGGCAACTGTAAATCATTGATAATTTTGCAAGTCCCCATTCAGTTTCATTGAAACTAGAACAAAAGGAAGAGAATATATTCGCTCATGTTGTGCACACCTCATGCAATGGCCGATCGCGCGTCACAAACGCTATTCGCTGCGAGTCTAGTGCCCTCGGTGGTATTGGAAGCATAGAAATCACGAGAAACGAAACATCTGGTCCCTAATGAAGATGTCTTTTAGGTTTTTAGGTGCTGACACAGTTAGCGATGCGACAGTTCCAGTGTGGCAAAAAAAGACGCCCGCACTTCACATGTAAACAAAGCTGGCTACCCGGCGGCTATCACGCAATGTACTTCCTCCGGAGGCCGCATCGCGGCGCCACCAGTTTGTCGCACAGTCCCCATACCTGACGGGACGCGAGACCGCAGCCGCTGCTCCAAAACGAAGAGCAAAAACCTACAGCACAACAGTCATCGTATGAAAATAAGTGAAGCTTGATGACACATGACACTTCTATCACACAGCTTACCTCTTACGACGCAAAATCATATCCTCCTTTGTTCTGTAATTGACGAGTGAACGCTGAAAGCCTGAGACAATTGAAACATGTTGCAACCGTCCCAACGACACTCCGGTGATGCTAATGGCGATGGCTCCTTCGTGATGAGGCGAGGGCGAGGCACGGAGGCGCAGAATCAAAATGTGCAGCAAACCTGTCGCATGCGCATGATCCTTATGTGGTCGTTTAAGTTGGAAATATATTGTGTACTGAACTGAAGTATAAACAACACGAGGAACCGTCTTTTCAAAGCCATCGAAAATGTATTTAATGTTTTAATAATGTAGTTAAAAGGCGGCAATGTTGCGTTCAAGCTGCTACATTTAATTATAAGGTCAGATCCAAATACCGCTTTGTTTAGAGAGCCGATAGCACGGACCTCTCTACCCCCCAGGAGTGGTGTACACCCCACATGTTTTTTTACAACACACCCAGAAATTGCTGATATTACCCAGCTTGTCTCCCAATGAATAGAGTATGCCTCTATATACATATACCCCCCCCCCCTATGGGATGCTCGGTGCCCCCTTGAGGTCGACCTCTGTGGACATTACTGTCCGATAATGCAGTAATTAATAGTACGGAATTCATCTCTGTAAAAAAACGGTTGAAATAAGTACTTGCTACAGAGGCGCATAGAAAGTCCACAAACTGTCAACAGCGACATCTATATACCTTGTCCACAGAAGGTACACATAAGGTAATTCAAGAGATTGTAAAAATGATGTCAGTTGCAATTCCTGTTGACTTGATGAACAAGAAGTCAAAGTCAACACACTGTCAAGACAGGAAACAAGAAGTCTGCAGAAAGGAAAAATCCATTTTCTTAAGGGTACCAAGTAAGTCGATGGAAAGTCAGTGTCAGCGTCATGTCGTTGGCTTCGGTCAACATCGAGCCGACATTGCCAACTTGAGTTGGATGTTGGTCGTAAGTTGCCAATGTCGGCGTCTTGTTTCTGGTTTCTATAATCACCAAGCTGACATTGTCAATCTCTGTGGGATGTCAATCGCAAGTTGACATTGTCAGCGTCATCTCGCTGGTGTCGGTCAACACCGAGCCGACATTGCGAACTTCAGCGTGATATCGGTCGCAAGTTGGCAGTGTCGACTACATGTCGCGTTTTTCCATCAACATCGATACCGACATTGCCAACTTCAAAGTGATATCAGTCGCAAGTTGGCATTGTCGGCTACATGTCGCTTGTTTCGGTCAACACCAAGCCGACATTGCCAACTTCAGCGCGATATTGGTCGCAAGTTGGCAGTGTCGGCTAGATGTCGCGTTTTTCCATCAACATTGAGCCGACATTGCCAACTTCTGTCGTATATCGGTCACAAGTTGGCAGTGTCGGGGATATCTTGGGCCGACATGCCCAACTTGCTGCTGATATCGGCCCGATGTCGTGTGCTGCCTGGGATGGAACGACGAGCGACGTGAAACAAAGTACCAATCATATTTTAAACTTTTTTGTGGGATCCTGTGCATTTTCCAGAAGCTTTCTTTGAATCACACACTCCCATGTGGTTCTGCGTCGTGTGGAATGCTACAAACTACTGCACTTCATGTCTGGATATTATTTTTAATGAGCACAAAAACATGTACACGAAAGCTCCAAAAGCCATGTGGTTGCACACCATGCAGACGCAAAAGAAATACCAGGACACATATTGCTACTTAGAAATGTTGTTTCGGGGGTCTGAAGAGTTAGAACATAGTATAGTTCAGGGAAGGGTATCGGTAATGGTAACGGAAACAGAAACGGTATATTACCGAAATTGGAGATGGTAACGATAACGGAAACGGAAACGCATACCATTGTCCTCCATTACCGGAAACAGAAACGGAAACGAAAATTGTCGTCCGGTATTGAATTCCGGGAATGACTATTACTGTTGTGCGATGACATTTCAGTGACTTTTCATTTTATTTTTGTATTTTGATGACTCCATTCCCTGTAGTGCTCTAAATACTACTCGGCGGCATGGAAACAAAGCGCAATATTGGATACGAGGGTGTATCACCCGCTTACCTACTCGTGACATTACCTATCTACATGACATCAAGACATGACACTTACACAACATAGACTCCACGCACTCTACTCCACCATAGCACAGGGATGACAGCATATGATTTTTTATTTTTATTTTTTACTTTCGTCATTTCACCGTGGCTATGGCAGTATTGTTTAGTACTGAGAGCGTTCACCTATGAATGTGATATTGGATGAAAGTTACGCCTATCTTGGGTTGCTGGACTCAGAGTGCCTGAAGACAGAAGACTGACTGAAGACATGTTCCTGCACTTCTTTAAAAATCTTGCATCATGTGCGCATCCCAACGATGTAAAATTGCTTGTGTAGTGTGTACGCGTGACACCGAAGCAGCACTCGGGCAAAACAGAGTGCTGACAGAGCCGGACTGGCTGTCCTCCCGCAGCTCTGTAACAGCCGTTCCATTACCGGAAACAGTAACGGAAACGTAACGGAAACGAAATTAAAAGCTGGTATCAGAAACGGATAACGGAAACGAAAATATAGCAGTAACGAAAATACGTCCGTTATCCTTCCCTTGCTATAGTTCCTAGAAATCAAATCAGTGGGTGCACCTTGTGCCTCTGTAGAGTGCTTTCCCAACTCAGAACTCAGCCCATGTGGTGTAAAAGTGATAGAGGCAATTTATGTGAGTGTCGTCATGGGTAACATCAGTTGTCAGCCTCTGAATTGATTCCGTTCGCAGGGATTATTGCACACATCACTTCGTATATAATATTTGTCATGTAGAACATGATAAATAATTTGTAAGATGCAACTACGTCTGCAGCATTCTCGACTGCCTCTTGCCTTTACAGTTAGAGGCACTTTACCAAATGATTCGCAAAGGCCATTCTTACAGGGCCCGTGTGATTCGAGTCTTCATGAAAGTTATGGTTTAGCACAACCATCGTACATGAAGTACAATTATATATGCTTGGACATCTATTATGTAGCACATCATCTAATCTTCTGAACCATATGTGTGGCTACAAATAAATCTCTCCATTTACAGTTTCCACCAATCAGCAATGTTGGGACTTGGTGCAAATATAAATGTCAACAAGGAAAGTACTTACAAGCTATTCCTATATATTCAAATGCAAATATGACAATTTTCTTTTTATACCTCAGCATAGGACAGCTTCAAAATTAACGAACTGTACAGGATCAGCAATATTAAAATATCTCGAGAGGGGAATCATATAAGGCTCCAATAATACGCTGGACAATCAAAGCTCCAAAAGACAAAATAGTTCCAGAAAAAAATTGAATAATTGGTTGCCGTTGTGATGTCTACTACTCTGTATAGTTCATGAATGGAATTCGAACAATCCCTTGTCTCTTTGAAACTGATGGAGTCGTAAACACATTTGATTTTGCAGTAAGCTTATGGACTGTGGGTAAAAAGAGTATACAGCACTGCTCAGGTATCTTTGCCGAGTGAACAGCGTCTTTTGGAGTATGCACACAGTATTTGTGCAGTAGACCCACTAAAAATGTAATCAATGTTGCATTGCCCACTACAGTAACGCACCAAGTACAACACAAGTATTGTAGAATGCAGGTATTTTAACTTACATGCCAATCCAGTACCGTATCCAGTGTGAAGTTCTGACAAATAAATAGTTCCCATTTTTCTTAGCTTTCAGAACACAGACAGTGAATTAATAAGAGTAGACTATGCTAACATTACTTCTGGGCTATTCTTCAGTGAAATATTCACACATAGTAAAGGCACCTTCCTCAATGGACGTTGATAACAGTGAAAACTCTAAAATGTTATTGGAGACGACGTATGACATATGACAATTCTATTTTGGTACCTCAGCATAGTACAGCTGTGTCATATGTCATACCTTCTGCGTGTCAGAAAAGATTGTAGCTCCAACAGTAATCCAGCTAACAGTAACAAAATTATGCAAAAGGCAAATTAACTGAACTAATGTAACGTAACTTCTATATCAGACAGTGAAGCTTGTACTACCCCATCCAAAGGAACCAGTGTCTGGACAGCAAAAGCGCTTGAACTGGGAGGAGGCAGTTAGTCGGAATGGCGACCTTTGTTTTCCATCCTGAAAGCAAAGGTGTAATGTTAAGGGCCGATTTAAGAGTCGTGCCAAGATGTCTGTATGAGAGCGCCCATGAAAAGTGGAATACAGTTGAATATTAAAATTATAACATCACATTGTCATACCTGTTGGTTGCGTCTATAGGCTGGAAGTGACGTGTTAGCAATTTCTTCATGCACCAGATGCAAGCCATACCCTGAACGCCTATGAAAAGTGGGATACAGGTGAATACCCAATTTATAACATCGCATTGTCGTACCTGTTGGTTGCATCTAGACTGGAAGTGACGTGTCGGCAATTTCTTCATGCACCAGATGCAAGCCAGACCCAGCTGCATTACCGCCTTCAGCGTGCTCCTGTGGTAATAGACCTCTCCCTATTTGCAAACAAATGACGTCAGATGGTACAACAGCGCCTCCAACTTGGTTGAGTGGAACTGCTATAGCAAAAAATCAATAAGTCACAAGAAAGTCACGTTTAAATGTGGCTTCTCATATTGTTCCATTGCTCCATTCTACCGGTAGCCCTATCTTTTCGGCAGCCCTTACTTAATATGGCTACCACCCTCCTCCATCTTCTGTAGCCTGAAGGGCACGAGTTTCTCTCGGTGTGCACGTGGTGTCTCTATACAGAGCAAGCGCGAACTAAGTCGTCATAACAAACGCCATTCCGCACAGAATTACGACATTGACTTTCAGACGATTGCACTCTTGGGATGAAACCTTTTCTTTCCGGGGTGGGCTGGGAACGCCAATGAAGACACGAAAGCGACGAAACACTTCAACTCATTTGTGTGTACCAATAATTCAAAGAAGTCACCCTGACCTTCGTGAAAGAATACGGCTTTGTGAAACAGCGGTGTTCTCCGCCCGCGGTGTTTCGGTTTCACTATGTCTACCATCGTCATGATTACGTCACGGTGACGTTTCTTTGGTAGGAGGTCTTTGGTTTGAGGTTTCTTTGGAGGTCTATTCAGAAGTTAGGTTACCAATACTGTTGTGTTGTTAATCGTGACTATATATCAGAGGAAGCGCCGTAGGACAGCTGCACAATGGATTCATGAAGCTTCCTATTCTTATATGTGTTCCTCTTTAGGAGCTGAATTTCTCAATAAACATGAACTTAAAGGGGCACTAAACCGATATAAGATCAATGATGTATCAATAGGAATATGTCCATTTAACTCTCAAACATATTTTCTTAAATCATGGAGGTCGACAACGACATAGTAACAGTCGCTGCGCCATAAAATCTCTAATCATCATCCTCATCATCGACATAGTAGCGCAGTAATTACAGAACGCGTTGCGCACTATTTCTTGAACTCGCTCCGCCCTTCAAGTTCTCACAACAATAGGAGCGACGTCATTTTGACGTTTCGTGCGGGCCTCCACTTATGTTGCTACATTTTTGAATAAGTGTTCTTTTTTTTTTCAGAGCCACTACACTACATTCACGTGTAATTTGCTTCCACAACGTATTATTTAATTGTACATCATTTCCGGCCGCCCTCACTAATAGAAATGATATTTCTTTATAAGCCGCACTTATTCTTTGAAGTGAAACCCCTCCGCAGACACGGAGCCGCAACAATGCGACAGCAAACAGGTTCAGCAGGTTCTCCCCCGCGACTGACCTGGTGGGAGTCCAAGATTGGTTGACGACGCAAAACGTCATTTGGGGATAAGTCTGTCCCGTTTGCTGTAGCCGAGTGACGTTTGCTGACGCATTAGACGAAGGGAAGAGTTGAGCTGGTTTCGCTCTTTGATCCGCTTTCTAAATAGTTAAAGCGCTTGAGATACACAAAGTCTTCCACATATTTAGGTAGAGTGAAACCCCTGCTTTCACTCTGTAGTTTTTCAGACAAAGTACGACCATCTGTTTAGTGCCCCTTTAATACCTCGACTTACCTTTTGCTTTCGTTTCCTTTTTTTTTTGGCCTTGATCCTCCGGGGCACGTTCAAAAGTTGCGTGTCGGACAGAGATTCCAGGTTGCCCTTGGAGTCCCACCTATGATAACATTCGTGGACGAAATCCTCGGAATGGAACTGAGCCCGGATGGCAATAAATCGCTGTCAGCCAAGAGCTTCGTACTGCTTGGTTTTTTCGCACTTATGCTAGGTAACACTTGAATTCTCCGATGAATTGTTCTAACAGCGTAGCCAAGGGGATGAAACTCGCGAGTTCACTTGCGGACTAAAGTGAGGCGTTGCGAGCTTTTCACGTCATGAAACGTCAGAATTTTCACGTCGAAGCGCGAGTTCTCAACCGTCACGAGCCCATTGGCTCCTGAGGCCGCTCCCCCGGTATGCGAGCGCTCATTGGTTGGTTTGAAATTATGAACTTTCCTTGGCGCGCTCAAGCCGGCGACACCGTGTCGGCGACAGTGCCGGTGCAGTTCGCAACAAAGTTTCGAAATGTGTTGGGTGCAGCAGGGACGCAAGCAAACCATCTATGCCGGTACCGCTTTGGATGGTTTTTAGTGTCCTAACATGTTGTCGATACCGACTCTGAAAAGCTCGGTGCCTCATGGATACTTCTGCAAGTCAATTCAGTGATAGATAAGTGGAAGGCAGGTCTGCTTCGCATTGCTTGGTGCGACTACGATTCAACAAGGACGAATACTGTGTTTTTCCACTACCCACTCGATGACAGGTAAGTCAGTTCCTATTCCATTCTGCCGCTTAGCATAGCATAGCGCCACACCTGTGGCATATACGCAGCAGTTTCACAGGTAGAATTTTTGGTTTTCACGTTTCTGATCTCTATCTTTCTTGTTCAGCTTCAGAATAGCATCTGCATGGATACAGTAGAATGGATAAGCCACTCAAAGTGGTTGGAGGATCATCTTTCGGCATAGCAGCTGCACAAGCTCCTTTGTGGCGGGTCAACCAGGCGCCTACACAAGCAGCAAAGGGATATGCACATGTTCTCTGTCATGCCGGATCTCTGAATGTGTGTGCCTGTGCGGCCAATATACTGTTGTTCTACTGTGAAATCTTCCAAGTGATACATCAGCTATCCGTGAATGCAAAGTTGCTTCGGCATATCATTCGAACTTCAGAAACAATGTTCATATCATGTTCGTGTTTTGCACAGCTACATCAGACTGCAGTTTGTGATTTGGAAATATCTACCTCGAAAAATAAAGCAGTTTGTATAACAGAAACACCCAACGCCTGCCGCATTTTGTTGTTTATTTCACTCGACGCGAACGAAAATCCAGAACCGCCAAAGCGGGGGAGAGGGTAGAGAACAGATGAGAGAGGGAAAGGGGAAAGCACCCCCAGCGTCACAGGTCACCCAGGGAGACAGAAAAATGCAAAGCGAAAAAGCTACTCAACCGTCGTCCAACGATTGGCCCAACGCTAGAGGTCACGTGAGTTTTTCCCGACAATAGACATATACTACACGTTCAGCCCACTGGCGTAGCGCCGTCGCATGCTCGACAACTTCGCTGTGGCATATCATATAATATCGCTTCAGCTCATAAAAGGCAAGGCCAGTCGTGCGGAAGAAATGTTCACATGCTTTGTTTCCGGCTTAGCAATGACAACAGCTGTTTGCTAGTGTACGATGCATAGAGAACGAAACCAAAGTGGTCAAGCGGCCATGGCAAGAGTCCACATAAAGCCTAAAAGAGTTCGCGCAAAGCAGATAAACCTACAGCAGTGATGTCGATGCGGTCGTGCGCAGGCTTTGCCGACGATCTGACCGGCGGGCGGACGGGGAAAGTTAAAAAAAGGATATATGGTTTTCTAAAACAAAAAAAGAAAAAGAAACTACAAACAGTTGGACCAAGATATTTCGCACACGTATTCAGTTTTCGCTAATGAACACACAGCGCGAGTATCGCTCAGTTCTGCGACACTTCAAAATCGGCGTATCTGACCTTATGCTTCAACACGTTTATTCAATTCACTGGTACAAATAATTTGCTCTGTGAGCAATCTGTTGTATTGAAACCACGTCAGCGCATCTTTCAGTGTGAGCGAAGTAATTAGGCAGTATCTGTTCAGGGCTTTTAATCCCGTGCCGTTCGTGCGCCATAAAAACTCCAGCAATCATCATCATCATTTTAATCTCATAACGTGTGCTGATCAATTGTCGTAAAGTATGTTAGCGCAAAATTTGTAATATTCTTGATAATGGTAATCGATTAGGGTCTCACAAATCACTTCGTAACCTGGGCAAATCCTACACGATCGTTTTCACGGTCGAATATTGTGTAGTAACGCCTGATGAAAACATCTCCAAGGATCCACTTCTGTCCTGCACTTTTGGAACCCTGGAAGCCGCTGACGCATATTTGGTCTCCGTCATAGAAGTCCTGCAAGCGGTAAAGTAATTCGTATATCATTTCTCCTTACACACATCTTGTTATGCGCACATCGTGTGGCATACCTCCAGGACGTAATCCTCAGCACTAAGCCTAAAAGCTTGTCCGGCCATTTTGAACTCCACTTCCGGCAACGAGTCCACTTCGTCACAGTCAAACACGATCTGGAGAAACGAATCGACCAATTTCGTGTAAGTGAGCTTATTTTACGCTAGGTTTTACAGCGACAGCTGATAGGCCACGTACCCACATACGGTAGAGATGTGCGCAACCGCCTGCCCCTTCCCGCGCGTATTCATGCCGCCCCAGCTATATACTGTCTCCGCCCGCAACTCTTCACGGCGAGAGCTTCTGAGACCGTGTTTGACAAGGTGGCGAACGACGGCCAAGTCGAGTTATAGACTTGTACCCGAGAAACGTCGTCATGACGTTCGTAGACAGACTGAAACCGAAACAAATCAGAAGGAGAGGGCTGGGTTCCACGAACGGGCACTTGTTCGCTGCCTCTTATTGAAAGAAAAGTTGCACCGAAGGTCGCGTCCCTTTCAGGGACCATTGTAATCCACCCAAGACCGTGGCTTCCGGGCGCGACCTTGTTCACCTCAAGCTTTGAGCGCTACTAGTTCAACTCCACCAAATTTGTGGCACTGTCGAACACTATGGCGTCATTTGTTTACAAACAGGGAGAGGCCTATTGACTGTAGTGAACGTTTCCGCTTTTACGTCTGAGCTTTTGCGAAATCAACATCGCAGACGCAAGAAACGCAGGCTTTGGGTCCACTCACTTTGGCGGTATAACGCATTCTTTTCCTGTGAACAATATTTAGCTTTCAACTTCCTGACACTATCTATGACAGTCAATGTCTTACACTTTACTTACTTACACTCCCAAATTTTATTCGAGTGTCGTCCCACAAAGTCACTTTAAAGCAACGCTCTATAATGTAGGCAGCAATGACATTTTATATCCTCCATAAATTTGCCGGTTGAAAAACATGAGCACCACTGCGACATACCTTCCAGTCAACGACGCCGTCAATGCTCTCCGTGCGGGAGACCGGAAGAAAATAAGAACGTCACGCAATTTCCGTTTTCTTCCTGATTGGCCGAGCATGTGCGGATGACGCTAAAAATCGTGCATGCGCCATCGCCCAAAAGCGGAAAGCGGAGGTGGCTTTTCCCGCCCAGCGGCAAGAGTTTACCGCGCCGCGTTCTCATTTCTGCGCAGATTCTCCGCACGTGGGTACGCGACCATACTGCCTCGTCTCCCAAGACCGCGGCGTCGGAGCCGTCCAGCAAAATGAGGGAGTGACAGAGTGTACGAGGAAGAATGTGGCACAAGAGTTAAAATAAATAAATAAATATAAATAAATAAGAAACGCCGATTCCAACCGTGGAAACTCAGCCGAAATCTCCGCTTCGAAAACAACGTCGCCACTGGCGCAAAAGCCGCGCATATAATTCGGAATCCCGGGGCTTTTTTACAATCCTGGGATTTCTGGATTTCCAAATGTGGATCCAGGGAAGGGATCGGAATTTTTTTTCGGGTATCCTCAGGATCCAGTACAGGACTGTATTCACTGCAGATACATCCCTATCACAAATTGCAATACAGCGCGCGTTTCCTGTCATGGAATAAAACGAAAAAAAGAAAAAGAAAGTTGGCACGGGCAAAAGTTTCGCCACATATATTATAGTGAGCACCCGCACCATGCTGGAATGAAGTGGACTCCTATATTGATAAGGAGTGTACCAGCGAAGGCATTATATGGATTGCGTCCCCCCTCTATTGTTCGTTATGGGAGGCAGGGTCAGTTGTGCGCGGTCGCAAGGTCGAGCGCTCAACGCTCTTGTTGTGGACTATGCCATCATCTACGGGTGGTCCACCAACCATGATAGAAATTCGTAGTAAAAAACGTAAGCCCAGGAGAGGCATGCGGTCAAGGGATTTTTTTTTCTGTCAATAACTTTTGCCACATATTGGTAACATTTTTATTTCATTTCAGTTGACGGAAAGTTAATTTCTTGGATTGAACTCGGAAATTTCCCAATGCAACCTAACGTTTTCTTTGCGGAAATGGGTTCCCCGTGGTCATCTTTCTCAGTATAGCACATAATCACACTCGTAATGCAATGGCAATTGCCGAAATAAATTCGCCGAAAATCCGTGGAAATGAGCTCTTGGCTCCGCCTCTTTTTTTACGGCTCGTAGTTTGACCGCAAAGCTGCGAAGAAAGGAGGTTACATTGACAGGCCACACGAAGGGGGAAAGGGTTACAAGCCTTACCCACGGAATAAACACGCGCGGTAAGTGCGGGAATCAGAGCTATCTTATCAAAAATGAGCTCACCCGACGGCTTGTAACCCTTTCGCCCCCCGTGTGACGTGTCAATGTAACCTCCTTTCTTCGCAGCTTTGCGCTCAAACTACGAGCCGTCAAAAAAGAGGCGGAGCCAAGGGCTCATTTCCACGGATTTTCGGCGAACTTATTTCGGCAATTGCCATTGCATTACGAGTGGGATTGTGTGCTACACTGAGTAAAATGACCACGGGGATCCCATTTCCGCAAAGACAACGTTAGGTTGCCTTGTGAAATTTCGGAGTTCAATTCAAGAAATTAACTTTCCGTCAACTGAAATGAAATAAAAATGTTACCAATATGTGGCGAAAGTTATTGGCAGAAAAATATCCCTTGACCTCATGTTTCTCCGGGGCCTACGTTTTTTTACTATGAATTTCTATCATGGGTGGTGGACCACCCTGTATACCGACAGCAACGTTACAGCGACATACGGTTGGCCCGCACCCCATGTACTCTCCTGATTTACTTGTGACTTGTTCTGTTTCCCAAATGGAAGCTTCCGGTTTTCGACACAGTAGTTTAGATCGACAACAAATCGTAGAGCGATAAGACATGCAGATGTAGTGACAAGGCAAAGAGAGCGTGTTGGATATGTACAGAATGTTGCACGAGAGAGTGACCCCTAATTATAAAAAAAAAGAAAAAAAAAGCAGACACTACGTGAGATAAAAGTGGGGAACCTTCTGCATGACACTTGTGAATGTTTTTGCCACCCGAATTGGCGGTCTGCGTGAGTGTACCTCACTAACTAGGCTAATTACCTGAATTGAACTCGCAATTTTGCCAACGAAAGGTAACTTTTTTGCGTTAATTAGAAAGTCCGTGGCCACCACGTGCTATTCCAATCGTAATTTACTGTTTCTTCAACTATTCCCCAATTATTTGACACCTGAAAACTTGCCATCTCTGCAAACGCGTCTTCGGCGCTGCTCGAAAACACTCCCACTGCGCATGGACACAGCACGACAAAAATAGAACAAAGAAAAAGGTGGGCGGGGAGCAGGCGCAATCACGCATTTTGCCTTCGCAAGCTCATCTGTTCGCAGCCATCAGTTACTATTAATTACCGACATCGGATGTTCTTGTAGGCGGGTTTTTCTGTGTTGTCCGTTCCTAACCTCCCCATACTTTAGGCGGGGAAACTTGGCCGAGCTGGCGCCCTGTCGAGCGACGGTTTTTCTGGCGGTGGTTACGTGTTTTTTCCGGTGTCAAAATTTTGTGGTAACACGTCCTCTTGAGGCAACTTCGAAGCTTTTATAATTAAAAAATTAACTAAGACATTGCCTTAGGAGTTTGCTAATGGCCCAAAATTTTTGTTCGCATTTAGCTGGGACACCCTGTATAATGCAGACAGAGCGTCAAGAACTCACAACGACTACGTGCATTTCAACGATGTTATCGAAAAGAATGCGTCTTACTAGTCCATTTATGCTGCCGATGGCTCCCAGCTTTGCATTGAGTTCTTTCACCTGCAACGGTGGTCCAACAATAAGCGAGGTCCCGGTGTCAGCAACGGCTTCGCAACCTGTTCTGCAGTACGAGCCGCTACTTCTGTCTCCCACAATAGATAGCCTTGAAAGAAATCCGCAGAGATGGAGTAACGAGTGTCGCAAACTTCCATGCCTACACGAAACAAAACACTTTACTCCCAGGAAGCACCCCAATGTGCTCCCTGGCTGGACGAATATAGGCCATCTCGGACTGCCAATGTTGGCTGAATTTTACAATTTCAACCCTGCCCAAGCAAGGCCTAATATTGGCAGCCGATGTTCAGGTTCAGTATTGTCAATGTGCACCCCATGCTGCCCGGGCAGCAGCTCAATGTCGGCCTGACATTGGTCCCATATTGGCTAAACGGGACGTCAATATAGGCCCAATCAACGCACTGGTCGCGTCATGGTTGTCTCGAATCGCTTGTCAGCTGTTCCGCGGCCCACATTACTTTCGTCGCGCGTGAAAGTGTTGTGCCAATATTGCATTTCAAAGTGGACCATATCCCACGCCGCACACCAATATTGACCCAACGTTGGCCGCCAGGTTTGCCAATATCGGCACCGTATGGGATGCCAATATTGTTCCCACATGAAAAGTGCTACTAGGCTCCCCATTTGACCAATATGTGCTGCCTATATTGGCAACCCCATTTTGCCCGAGTTGTGACGATTCTTCCGTGAAAATGCCGACGATGAGCCGGCATCGTTAACATTAACAACCATACGCTCTGAGTCGTTTCGTTTTGTTCTGCAGCTGCGACCATTTGGCATCGCAAAACAAGATCACGGCTGTTTGCATCAGCTATACCAGCTGAGTTACAGTGCATGTTACAGTGGGATTGCCAGACGTTGACTGTTTGGAGCAATGCGCATCACCTGCGGGAAGTTGTTGGATGTAACGACGTATTGTGCAGGGCATTTCACACGCTTCAACGTCCAACTTTGCCGTGCAGCTTGGCATTTGCTACAACTACTTAATACGGGCTTGTCCCATTTTCCGTTTTTTCAGCGAATATGGGCTGTACTGGGCAATATATGGGCAAATGGGTAGACGAGTGGCAGACCGCTCGTCTACCCAAGGTTACCCTCCTTAACCCCCTTACCCCATGGGCAAGATGGGGTCCATGTTGCCGACATTCTCCCTCTGTTGGCTGGAGCCTGGCCATATAGGTTCATATTACCAAGTTTGAGCCAAGGTGGGGAAAGTCATGCACAGTGGGTTCCATATTGAACCCGTATCGTCAATGATTAGCCAATACATACATATATAAACCGTTACCGTTATAACGCTGATGCCAATTCATCACCCTTACTCTCTGGGCGCAGCTGTTATTAAACAAGAATAATCCGTCAGGGAATTGGGTCTGCTTCTTAGCAGTTCTTTATGTAACACATGCAACAAATATTACCAGCGCGGCCCTGGCGCCCTAGACCGGGTTCCGGTTCCTCGGAAAGACCGCGTTCCGAGTGCAGAGGACAGTAGGCCTACAACGGCAATGTGTTAGCCAACTCCACGACGATCTGTGCTATCAAGCTGTACTGACATCTTTCCAAACTGCTCCGCACACCTTTCAAAGTAAATGAAAGAAAAGAAACTGCACGCGGAACGAAATCTTGTCGATGTGCCTTCAAAAAGACGATCGGCAAGTGCACACGTGTGTTCCATGAGGTAGATGTAGCTGATCTCCATCATTTCTCAGATCATTTCGCAATGTTCCCGATGCCATAATGAGCCCAAGTGAACTAGCAAAACATGTACTTCATACGTAAAATATACTTACTAATTTAGCTTTTGAAAAATGACTCGTTACTTGTGGATGCTTGCGTTATGGAAAAATGCACTGTATAGGTAGCATCGAAGATGTGGACAGTTCACTCTTAAAAATTAACTTCACCGCATAGAACTCTCCTAGCCAACCATCATCTCGAATGATGAAAGATGAAAGTCACTGAAAAGGTTAGCCAGCTGTAGGGATCGAACCCACATCTTCAGGATTAGCGGTCCAGGGCTCTACCAATTGAGCTAAGCTAACACGCCTCTCCAGCGACTTTCAGGGTGCGTCATCTGAAGGAACGACAAACCAGCCACTCACTCTCACTCACCCTCCTTTCACTCTTACATTTTTGCTCACTCATACACACATTCATACGACGGAAATCGACGCAAGCGGCACCTGTTGAACAAGAGAGAAACTGATGTTCTGAGGCTGGAACAACATAGGCAATTTGAGGCTTTGTTTGTATCTATCCCTTCTATGTTGTTCCAGCCTCAGAATCAGTTTCTCTCTTGTTCTCTCATCTCGAATGATATCCGCTATCTGCCGTGATTTGTTGAAAACGGGAGTCGTGCGCCTTGTTGTGTGTTGTTGTTCATAATTGTCACAATAAGACGTACCCTCCCATTTTCAACAAATCATCGGAGATGACGATATTATTCGATATGGTGGTTGGCCAAGAGTCGGCTATGATGTGGTGAAGTTCGTGTCTAAGAGTGTTGTGTGCATCAAGCCTAGCGAAAACAGTATTGCTTAGAACAACTGTACAGGGTACGGAGGGAAGTGCCTCAGGACGAGAGCCGCCGATATTTCGAACAGAGACTGTTCTTCCGGGCACCGTCCTCATCATTGGCATGGCATTTAAAGGTTAGGTATGACGTGTTAAAGGTTCATGTGAATTGATGGTCAATAGTTATCTCTCTCCCCTTACAGAATAGAACAGAAACAGAAAGGGAAAAAAATGGAAACGTAGGTTGCACTGGTGCGACCAGCTGTTCCAGGACGCTTGACGTGTGGAAGCACTGAATGATTTAAAAGATTATATCAGCACGTATGTCCTTGAGGTAGGTCGTCAGTGCACACAGCGCAGGTTGCTGGTGCTGCCTTGGCCAGCTCCCCAGTACCTTCACAACACTAAATGGTCAGTTGTCAAGTTTCGCGAGGGCGTTCTTCAGTGTTCGCCGACTAGAGTCGAAGCGTCGGCAGGTCACCAGCACGTGCTCCGTGTTCTCCACAGTTCCGTAAGTTGAACAGAACTCCCCTTACATGCTTTGCCTCTTTGGATGCTTTGTGGCTTTGCATTGTTTCACGGGATTACTAAGAACTTCCGTGATCCAGCTTGTTTCTTCGACTTATTCTTCTCAATAGTAGTTCCTATTCTTGAATTAATCTCAGTTGCACGGAACAGTCTAAATAACGCGAAATGTGCCGAAATAGAATGAGTTCAGAGACGGTTCACGCAGGTTATCACACTTGGAAGCTCTACGTACTACAACTATGAACACGTTGTGAACGAACTTCCCCAAGCAGCACAATGTACTGAAAGTCGGGTGCAATAGGGGTGGACGGGTAGGTGGAAGGCCTTGAACAGACTTGTGAAACTAAAGAACATTGATAAGACACATACCGTCCACCCCTATTGCACTCGACTTTCAGTACATCGTGCTGCTTGGGTCAGGGCTTGGCCTTGTCTCACCGTAGAAATATTCGTGACTGTTATTTCTTGTATAAGGTCATAACATGACCCCGACAGAAACGTGTCGAGTTGACTTATCGCACCTCCTCACATCAATCCTCGCTAGAAGATTGGCCGATACGACTTGATGGAAAAGGATTTGCTGCGATAAACCAAGTCGATCCGTTTCTGTCGCGTTCATGTAAACGTGGCTATACTCTGTCGTCTTGTTTTTATTTTTTATCCTCACCCTTTCTTCAAGCTTAATCCTATCAACCCCTGCTTTTTAATGTGAAACAATGTGTCGCAGCACCACGCCATTGAAAATTTTCCTGAGTTTCTCACATACGTTAACGCAGTTGCATTTTCCCAATCCTCCTGATGTTCATACTTGTTATTACCCACTATGTACTGTTATGTATATTTTTATCTCTTAATCTATTATCTATTAACGTAGTTCTGTTATGTTACTATATGAGTATCACCAATGAGAAGGCTCTACGGCTTGTTTAGGCTATCACGGCAAGAATAAAATTAATATTATTATTCTTATTAATATTATTATTATCATTATTATCGTTATTTTTGATGCCAAGCTGCTATTCCATGAACATGTCGCAGCGGTTCGTTCTTCCGCCCTTCGCACGCTGGGTCTCCTGTCATATACATGCAAAGAATTTCAGACTCCTGCTGTCTTCGTTAAACTTTACAAGTCCTATGTTCTTCCCAGGCTTGAATATGCCTCTGTTGCTTGGAACGCACTTTCAGGTACTGATACAAAGCGTCTTGAGGCTGTACAAAAACGAGCGCTCCATATCATACACAATGTTTTTTTACGAAAAAAGTTATTGTATGACTATGACACACTATTGCAATATTTTCACCTTCACCCACTGGCCACACGTCGCTCTATCGCCGACGCCCTATTTCTGTACAAATGTGTCCATGCCCGTGTTGATTCGCCACTCCTGCTTAGCCTCCTAAACTTTTGTATTCCTCGCGCGGCTTTTCGTAATCCACCAGTCTTCTACGTTAAACGCTTCTGCCCCAGCGATCCAATTACCCGATGCCAAATTCTTCTGAACTCGCTTCCCCCCACATGTGATATTTTCCACGCCTCCAGCGCATCCCTTAAACCCGACGTTATTTCTTTCCTTCATCAGTGAATTTTCAATCGTGATATTCTTTCCTTTGTTTTGTACAGTATATCGTCTCATTCCATCCTATAACTTATGTGCTGTGCGTAATCTATGTATTGTAGTTTTGTTGCTGATATTTCATTGCGTGTACTGCGTGTTATACTTGTCTGTAAATATGTAAGTACGTATGCGTGTTATGTTTGTAATGTACCTCTGTTTGTATCCCACTGTATACGTATTATATATATGTCTGTACATAATTATTTGTGTGTTTATGTCTTTATTGTATCCACTGTGAGTTATGTGTATTGTGTGCGCCAACACCATGGCCTTAGCGGCCGTTCTTGGGCACTAATAAAAATTATTATTATTATTATTATTATCTTCATCATTATTTGCGTCTCTGCTCGGTGTGAGACACATCCTTAGGAAGCAGAAACACACTGTGCACTTGTGTTGTAATTACGTGTGCGGCTTTTTCATCCCAAGCAGCACAGCATGTTGGCCCAGTATTGGCACAAGATTGGGCCTGTATTGCCAATAGTATTGGTCCAATATTGGGCCAACATGTTGTGCTGCTTGGGATAGCACGTTTTTATTCTGCTGAATATCCCCTCTGTCAGAAACTAGGACTTGAAGTCTTAACATCACAGTTAGAAAGGTTATGAGAGACCTTTGAAAAAAGCACATGGTGTTCGGCTTCTGTGTAGGAATCTGGCTAACAACCAAGATTCGTGGCAAAGCGAGTATTTTCGCCCGCAATAAGAAAAAAAAAATCGCAGTTTTCGGCTTACGGAAAACAAAATGTAAAGTAGGAAGAAGTAAAAAGAGAAAAGGGCAAGGTTTGTGATTTGCTGTTTGGAAATGGAAACATGTAAAATATAAGAAAAAAGAAAAGCGTGTTTTTCCATGGTGTACCTACCTGTCGACGTGGAACTGCCAGAATGCTTTCATCGTGACGGGGATATATGTGATGTTGCCCTTGTAGTATTCCTTGTTGATCCCACCGAAGAGAATTTCGCCTCCAAGATCCACTGATGCGTCTCTATAAAATGCACGGTCTACCTAGAATGCACGTCGAGAGCAATGAAAGCGCGTGTATAATGCAGCTACCCACCTATTCATGTAGACGGAGAAAATCGCTTCTTCCACGAGTTCTTGTTCAACCATGTTGTCGAATACTGGTGTCACTTCCCAGGAGGCGAGGGCAGGGTAACCCAGGCCCAAAATGCCGTCGAATATAGCCTCTTTCATAGCTTCGCCTTGTATGCTTGTCACTTCGCCGAATGTCTGGCTGGTCACCTGCGCTCAATGTGTAAAGAAGCAGCGTACGAAAGCATCGCTGTTTCCTTCCCTGACTACAGGAAGAGTTCTTCTCATAATGGCTAACAATGCATAGACACTCGGTTCAGTACCGGTTCGGCCAAAAATAACGGTTAATAACGGTTTTCGATTCAGGTTCGGATTCGGTTCAACACTTTGGTTCGGAGGTCAATGTTCCTGGAGGACAAATTTATTCAAACGACGTCAAGAAGCGAACTTCCCACTAAGGTCATTGAAAAGGAACAGGGGGCACGAAGTTCGTAAATAATGCCATTCGAGATCCGAATGGCATTCCACGATATCATTTTTTCTGCCCGTGTGGCACGAGTATAAGCACATGAACTAATCTGTCAGCAAGCGCCACAACGTAGTGAAATGCTGCAGGTGATTCACTTGAGTGTCACTCTTCAAAAGACACACGTACACACATCTGAGTAATATGCTATAAATGATAGATGACTTTTGCGTGACAGCAGCAGCAGCTCAAAGAAACAGTAAATTGGCTCACATCAGCTGCCTCAACTCGGATATCGTCGTTGCCCAGGAAACCTTGAACGGCACCCGAGCCGTACTCCACGAAGAAATCCCTGCCATCAGCACGGTAGGTGGATGACTTGCTGCTGTTGAACTTTCGATGAACAGCTACAATAATGAGATACGTTGATACCCTCCTGTGTGTTTTGTAACATGCAAACATAACACACTTCAATATGCGCAAAACTATGTAAGTCACAGAACCATTTACCGCCCGTCAACATCCAGCGAACGTCGGGTTGTGGATGGCAGGGTACGTTTCACGAACGTACACATTTGCTCCCGGATACGTTTTACTACGCTCGTACTACCCTGCTAATCAAGAGAAAATTATGCGAAATGGACGTCGTAGGACCGCCGATGCGGACCCTCGAGGTACCTGTGGAGGACCTATTTTGGCCCCATAGGTACTGCGCACCTATGGAAGTATCTGAATTTTAATCATGAAATGAATACACGGACGCCAGTGTGCACCCAAAGCACTTTATTTTCCTGTGGAAACTCTGAACACTGCCTTTAATAATGGAGCCCGTTGGCCCATACGCGAGGTTTCACCATTTGAAAGTTAGGCATTCGCACATGCCTGATGGCACGTACGCATTACAAATAATGAAAGAATGTGACAAGGTGCAGATCATTTCCATTCATACAGGTCGTGATCACAACATCGCCACGTTATGTAAACAATAAAGAGTCATCCATGTTACTCGTTGGTATCCTGCATGGAATCGACGCAACTGTAGCCTCACGTCGCTTCTCGCCATATCGACGGCTCCCGGTTGCTTTATATGTTCTTTGATGCGTCTTCCAGCCTCTGGAACTCATTGGCCAAGCCTAAGTTCTGTTGCCGTGGCACATTGATAAAAATGACAAACATAATACAGGCATCATCGTCCTCTGCCTATTGCAGATACATATATCAGTGTTTAACAATACTTCCCATTTATCTAGCATTCTTACCTGTAATGCGTTGAACAGTAAATAATTCGAAGCTTGCTCAAAGCGAGTACATCCCACACTTTCCGGGAGACGTTGAGACGCACACTACGAGAAATGGCCGATGCTGAGGAGAATAGCAACAGTCGTTTATGCCTGAAAGAACATGTAAGATCAAGAACACAGTGCGTGGACCACAAAATAAAAGTGGCACACACACGATGATATGCCTATATTACAAGTACAGCTAGGACCGATTTAATTTTTCATTAACTCAGTGGACTAAAGCGACTTCAAGAAAAAGAGAGTCTAAAACGAGAGCGCTAGTAAACAAATGCATCACGGCCGTTTACCTGCATTTCGGTCATAGATAGTGGCCGCCGGTGCTGTATCCGGTTGCTTTTGCGCCAATAAAATTCAATCATCATCATCAGCATCATGTACTGATGCCGTTCGCATTGAAAATTACCGCATTACTCCAAGCCATCGCAGACGCCGCCATATTTCTCCAGCCTCTCCAGCAGGTGGGAGTGAGTCGCCATCTTCCCGTGCAGTTCTCCCTATTCAGCGCGTCAAACGGCGGCGGCAGCCATCAGACGTCCCAGAGTTATTAGCACAGAAATTTCTCTCCCCATACTTGGCGCAAAGTATAAAGTGTCTGGGCACACTGTGCCTAAAGTTGGATGATTGTTTGGATCCAAGTGGATTACAGATTCAATCCAAGCCATCCAACTGGCAACTTGTCCAAGCCAAGCCTAAGTGCTCCTAATGTCAACATAATGCGAAATCGTCGGTTTGTGAATTGAGGAAACGTATTTTTTGAAGTTCTTGATCTACAATATGATGCACAGTTTTGTGAAATTGGTGATTTGTGGCTTCCGGGCTTCAAGCCTTCTTTACGTCGTCGCGTTTGTTGGAGTAGTGTTGTCGGTGCTGTGGCCTTTACATTTTCGTGCCTTTTACCACTTCTATCATGAACAATGACCTGCGTTCGTTTTTGTGAATTCGTTTCAAGTTTAGCGAAGTGAAGTACGCAGCATATGGATCATCGTGCTAGCTGCATCATGCAATTGAACTATTAACAGATGCATCAAGTTGTTTGCATCGAATGAATTGCGCATGTTGACGGTACTTAGCACAGAGCTCTGTAGGTCGATGTGCGATATCACAATCTGCCGTGATTCAGGTAGAATAGCTATTCGACTGCACGAAGTAGAGGGAAACGTGTAGGTGAATGAGAGCGCAACACACAACTTTGGTGCAACAAAGAAAATATGTTTATTAATGCCCGTCACGATTTCATTAGAGCACAGTACAGTAAAATTAAGCTGTTTCACGGGGTAGTCGACAGACATGTAGCTGCTGCTGCCAAGGAGCATGTCAAAACGTAGTTGTGATGGGATGCTGTTCTACAGCGCTACGTCTGAGCAAACTGTACTTGCATCTGTTTTTTTTTTTTTTTAAGTATGCTCCCTAGAAAAGGGAAGTAAAATGTGGAGGTACAGTCTTTCATTTTTCCATCTGTAAATCAGGATGACATCAGGTGCTGCTGATGCATTTTGGTGTTATAAGCTTCGTAATTTTTCTCTTTTCTCTGTGCAACTGGACCTCAGGCAAAGGAAGTCAAATATGTAGTTGTCACTATTAATGGTCACAAATGGTGAATGTTGTGATATCAAACGTGCCTTGCATAGTTTATTTTTGCGCTAAAATAATTTTGCATCATACATACGTATTCATATTGCCACTAATTAGTAGATATGATACATGAGTGGAGTTCAGACAGAGATCATGTTCAACCAAAATTGGGGATCAACTGATTCGGGGTAATAATCAGTAGGAGATGAGTTTAACTTGAATAAGTCAGACCGTAAATATAATGTTGTAGGTACACAGGCTGTTCGACACATGTACACCTCTATATTAAAAGAATGGATGGTGATCACGAGTGGCATACTTTATTGTATCGAATACAATTAACACACAATTTATGAATGGTCAATATTCCTGCAAAATATTATAATTAATTGAGATTCATAAAGCGAGGCCTGTAATTTTGCAATAAATAAGGAAATGGGTTTTGTTTGAGAGGGTACTGTTAATAAAATAAAGGAATTTGTAAATTTCATCAATCAAGAGATGTTTCTATTTTGTTTCAGAAAATACAATTGCATTGACTTTCTCTGTAACAAGCTGTGACTGTATTACACAGGCGCATTCACCACGCCACACCAAGCTGCACTGTCAGTGTCGGTACTCCCCATATAAAAGAGATGATCGAGTGAGCAGCCACGATGTAGAACATGTTGTAGCACATAGCTGTTTGATGTAGACAGTTGTAGTGCCCGCGCACTTTGCTGGAGATTCTTCCTTGGTTTTGGTATAATTGCACAAAAATTTAAGCCATAGTTTCGTGGTTAGTACATCAATTTTAGTCATGTAACATGTGCTAGAAGAATATGCCTCACACAAACTATCTGGCCACCCTTTTTTGGCTTTTCTGGCTTTTAAAAATTACGTTTACGCAGCGATCATGGACTTTTAATTAGTGTTTTACTTTTTAAAGGATTTGAAAAACCCTTGCTCAAGCAAAAAGTACGCCGCAAGCAGACTTTCAACTGAATGGCCCAGGTGAAGCCCTTCCTGTGTCATGGCTTCATGGCAAATGCTTGAAGGGGTTTGCATCTGAGACACACTTTGCTGTGGGTATACTCTTGCATGATCTGCACACAAGCACAAGCAGGATTAAATTGAGAAAATTCACAGAGAAGTACAGAGGCATATTGACACTAAAAGGAATGAAACAGTGTAAGCTCCATCACCTGAACATGTATACTTTGTTGACCTGGTGGCGGAACGCCAGGGCATGCACCAGGCTTCAGTACAGCTCGACTGTGTCCACCATAAAAGGAGCATTGCTGAAAATGAGTGGAGAATTAGGTTGTGCTTGCAGTCATTGTAGGATTTCACATTCATTCCTCAAGTCGCTGGACCCATTTCGTATATCGTTCCGTATGTTGTTGTGGGAGCCTGTGAGGGCGACAAATTTTCATTAACAATATTACAGGAACAACAGAAGTAGTGCCCTCTTTATCTTTATGTAGCACATCCATAATACACCTTCAAACGTGTCGGAAAAAGCTATAGGATCTCCAGCTGCAGGTGCGTGCATCCCCATCGCAACAGAGCCTTCCCGAGTGGAGCTGTTCATGGGATGGTGCAGCATCTGCTTGGCATATTCCCAGAGTGAAAATATCTGATTGCTTGTATTATCTTGAGGAAAATACAAGGTGCTCCTATATGTGTGTGTACTTGTACCTGAAATGCAATTATTTTCTTAGTAACTTGCACTGCTTCTTTCGGTACCCTTTCTCGGATGGTTGAACGAAAACATGGCAGATGGGATCAAACAAATATAAGTAACTGGGATAAGGTGGGTGCTAAGCGGCATGCTACCTTGCGGCATGTGCCCTCTAGTCAATGCTGCATGTGTTAGTAAAATATTTCTGATGTTGAAATTTATAAGTTTGGGTGAATGTTACAAAAATAAAGCTATGTTTGTATATATTGGCACTCTGATGTACAAAGCTGCACGGCGAGGGAAAGACAAACTTAATTCACTCAAAAACATAGTGGAAGAATTTCACACAAATAAAGTAGTTACTCAAAAGTACTTACTTTAGGAAAGATACTCCTGATCCCTTGTAGTTCTCTTTGATGCATTTATTGGGCAACAACAATAACAACTTTATTTTAAGATGATGAATGGGGAGTTCCATCGCCAGAGGCCAATGGGGAGTTTCATGTTTATGTTGCTGACTTCCGGAACTGAACGTCGAAGCTCTCGGATTTCGGCTCCATTTAAAGGCATCGGTAACCACAATATCTTTGAAATCGCCAATAAACTCACTAATTAAAGTTACGTTCAGGCGTTTTATGGCTTGACAGGTTTGACAGCCACGCAATAGAAACCGAAATCTAATTAGGCTCGAGTTAAGTTAGAACGCTAGCTGGAGGCCAGTCTAAAAGAACACATCGGAACAATAAAACACACAAGATATGACCCCACTCTAGATTTAATCGCTTTTTATCACGTTTCACACGTCTTTGTTTGGTACACACAGTGACAAAACGACAAACATGAACCAAAACCATTGTTCAGATTTCCTCCGCCAAAACTAGCGGGCTCCGCCAGTTCTGGCCTGGCAGCATGGGGACGCCTAACGGCGGCTTCCTTAGTTTGACGGCAGTTTTGGTTGAGCTCCGGTGACCTGCTCTCCAGCGACGTTTGAATTTATCCGCACAACGGGCCATGGCATCGTCCGCCGGAAGCTCTCATAGACTGTATGGTCCAGGGAAAATGGGCGCCCAAACCATGTGATCTCCAGGAGCCACTCGCAGCGGTCAAGATCAGCAGCGGGAGGAAAAAAACTAGGCTCACGTGCGCATGCGCAGACCGACCTCCTTTCCCAACATCCTTCCCTTCCTCTCCTCGGGTTTTTCGTCTGTCTCTTGTCCCCCCAGCCCCGTCCTGTTTTCTTCCGTGCTTGTCTCAAAGCAGAGAAACAAAATGCGGTGCCGCTTGATAAAGCAAATTGAGTTGTCCTTCAAACTGTTTCGAAAAAGTTACAGTACATATCTTTTGATGTCTTGGAACAGGCTTCACTGGAGCTTTAGGTGCTTCGACACCGAAGAGCAGTTCAAAAGCAATCGCAGTTCGCACACCCAATATGTAGAGGTGTACGGTTTTCGAAAACAGCTGGGCCGGTGTGTCGGTGTTACCGATGGCTGCGGGCTAACTAAAAATAATATAAAAACAATTTATTGATGCGTAACTCTGAACGAATATAACTGTTATGAGTAGGCAATCGATGTTGATTTCGTATTGGAACACCAAAGCACACGTGTCGCAAACGTTCGTAGATCACAATGAATGAACCGCTGCGACGTGCATGAGGGGCAATTAGCATAACCACACATAATTGGATTAGCGGCATGTCCGAAGCGCGCAAATTACGGCAACGCACTGTACTATGAAACGCCTCTAACGTACAGAGTAACTCGTAAATGTTGTACGTAATACACTTCGCACGACAAACCTGCGTTACTTCCTTCGGTAATAAAAAGTAACCAAACTTGTCTTACCGTTCACCTGCGGGACATCGGAAGGAGTACAGACTTTATCACGAACGATTTCTGCGTCTTTTGGAGGTGCAGGAATTCCCTGTCATGTTCGTCTTTTCTCTGTTAGGATGATCAGCTGGATGTGCCATTCCGTTTTCACATTGGCTGTTCGCCACAGTCTAAATATGAAGCACTCAAAACCCTCTAAACTACCCGCTAGCGTCTGCGAGCACAACGGTTGTAGTCTGAGAGAACACGTGTGGCTGGGCATGTATCCTCCGTGTTTTTTTTTTTTTTCCTTTCTCCTCCGTTCGACCACGGTCCCTTGATAGCTTCCAAGCTAAGGGACCGTGGTTCAACCGACCGTCCGGATCCTCGCTCGTCAATCAAATGACTCTCGCCCAATCAGCGCGAGGGAACACTGGCGCCAGTTCTACGAGACCAATGAGCATGCAAATATTTACACATACATGACGCAGCCAGTTAAGGATATTTAGAGCAGCTGCGCCAGTAGCGACGATGTTTTCGGAGCGGTGCGTTTCGTTTTAGAGCCAGCGTCTGATGGCATCACGTGACTCTCTCTTCTGTGCCTGAAAAAAAGAAAGAAAAAAGAAACGAAACTCCTTTTGGGCGCAGATTTCTCCTTTGGTGGCGACCATAGAAATCATAAGGAGAGGCCAGAAGCAAAGGTGGCGCTGGCTCTGCGTCAAGACGAGGGATGCGCCATATTGTGCGGCCAGTGTTACAATGTGCCAGTGCTGTCTGCGCTTTGTCCTTGGCAGCTTGGTTTCAATGGTGCATATTGTTACTGTAATCAATTTACGAGGAAACAAATGTGCAGTAAGCATAAAATAAACATGAAGTAAGTAATACTGCGCCCTTCCCGTACTGTAATCACCTGTTCGAGAAAGAAAAGGCGACCTTGAGTGCAAGGGGAAGCTAGGACAGTTTCGGTTCCGGAGTTGCCGACAGCCGGCCGCGGTTGTCAGCTAAAGCTAATTACGCGGAGTGCGACTTTGACGCTCGCTGCATTACAAGAAATAATGCGGCTGAAACAACTGACCAGAAATCGTTGACTAGAACGTTAGAACATGTGGAATTAGGGGATACTCGGACGGAGTAATGAAACCATTGAAAGACTGGTTTGAACCTGGTGATGGTAATACTGGCGGTCCCTCCTTTGTGGGACTGCCGCCACAGCCGAAAAATATTCGTCTCTACCGGAAGAGCCTCGTAAGCACACAACCAAACATATCGCCTCAGGTGCATTCTATCGTCGCTAAAGACATGGGGCCCTGACACCATAGAAATCATAAGGATAATTTCTCCTCGTGATTTCTATGCCTGACGCTCTTACGTTCAACTTTCGGGTGCGACGACTTGTTTTCTTTTCTTTTTACACAATGATACACAATTAATACACATTGAAAAAACAACATATGAAAAGGGGAGTGTCACTGGAATAGCGAACACGGCAAAAAGATTACATAATGCGAATTGGAATGGTTTACGGGCTCGGCGGGGTGGTACCTCACAGCACAAGCTCGCCGAGAATTCTTTGGGGCTCCGACTTTCTTTCTTTTTAATGTAATGGCCTGCTTCCTGGAGATGTGGATTACAGTTTTGGAGCCAGTGCAAGGAAGCTTCCCAGGCCGCAGGATCGTGGTGAGTATTTGTCTTCAATGTACACCGGCAATACCCACTATTCCCACTGTTGTTGTCATGTCAGTATTTCTTCATTTGTAATAAGGTGTTTGGTGTTGGCTGGTGGACTTGCGAATCTTGCTGCACTGTATCTGGAGTTTTGTTTCCCGAACTGTGTTTGTGCTTCGAGCACAAGTCATGCCCATGTCATGTGCGCTCCCAAGGTGTCACAAAAGTCATTCTGCCATATCTGGAGTATCTTTCTACAAGTGAGTGTCATTATTCACTAACATTCCCTAACACCTTTATTGGAGACATAGAAATAATCAAATCATTATTTCTATTCATAGGCGATGGGAATTGAGGTGCCATAGGTCTTACTTCTGTCAATATTGCATGTTTCCCCACCATGACCCCATACTGTTGAGACAGTGGCTTCAAAGCGTATCTGAGCAGTCTTTTCACTTTTCTCAGACTCAAAGGATATGTTCCAAACACTTCGAGCCCTCATACTTTTACTTTAGCCACAACTAGAAATGGCTGAAGCCAGGTGCTATCCCCACTATTTTCTCCCGGAAACAGGACAGCAGCACGGTAGTATATTAATTTTATTTTGTGATGCAGAGAGTTCAATACACACGTGGGGAACGAGCAGGCCGACAGCGCCGCAGAAGCAGCACTCTCGTCTCGGAACCGGACCCGTATTGTTCTGCTCAGAGGAGACCGCCGTTCAATTCTGCGACGTCTAGTGACACCCCTGGCTTCCCGCCAACGGACAACCGACATTCTTCCCCCCTCTATGTTGAACAGAGTTGATCCCATGCTCGCTTTCCGCATGCCACGAAACACATCTCGTCAGGATGCTGCATTAATCCACCGCATGCGCCTCGATGTGGCCTTTACAGCTCAGTGGCGTTACCGCTTGAGACAAATTGATTCTCCCACCTGTTGCCACTGTGGTGCTCTTGAGGATCTGGAGCACATTCTTCTTCATTGCCCTCACTACGAACCTTCCCGAATGACACTCTCCGAGTCTCTTCGTCAGCTGGACTCTCGCCCTTTCTCCCTACCGAAATTGCTTGGTCCCTGGCCCAATCCAGCCCAGCAACGCTCTGCGCTCAAAGCTCTTCTGACATTTCTGGACACCATCGGACTTCGATCGTTATTGTAAAGGGGCTCGTTATTTTATTCCCCCCATTCCACCAAGCACTGGGGTAGAGTATCGCCTGTTGCGATGAAACTCCCCACGCTCCAAGGCCGAAAATAAAGTTGTTGTTGTTCAATACACACTTTCGGGGTATTGGCAGCGTTTGCAACTGGTCGGTGGTCCATGATATTTATTCTACACTTGTCCATAAAGTATGCAGGAATGACACTTGAACAAGATGTGGTACATTACAATTTATTTCATATGCAAAAAGTGGTATGGCCTTTGAATAACAGGGCAAACAAAAGCAATCTTGGAGCAAGAATGAGGTCGTGTACACGCACGATTCCTGTCAAGAAAATAATTACTTACATTTGTTTTCTTTCTTACTTACATAATTACATCTTGTCACCTCTGGCAGGAGTAGGAAGTAATAATCAATATTTGTATTATAGTACAAGTAAGTAACAGTTCAACAACAGTACTAATGTCAGAGATAGGCAATAGCTATGACTCAGGTGCAACTAACGTGCAAGTTCCAAATCAATACCTCAATTTTGAGCATTATACAGTAAATGCTGTTTCAGTCAAACGTAACATTAGCTGAAAGCTATGGTCAACTCAAACACACCATGGTGCACAAGGATATTCACTCTGTTGTAAAGTGCAGTCCACTAGTCGAATTACTGCTTTGCTCAAACAAGAAGGGCTGGATACTGGCTGTTGCAGTTACTAAGTGTTTAGTGTGGCACACAGTAAAGTACACCTAAGAAATAGGTATTACAATGAATAAGCAAATACTGAAAACTGTTTAGTTGTACTGTGGTACAAAGCTTTACTATTAATACTTGGCTCCACACCCTGGTGATGCCTTCTTCTGTATCGCCTGTTGCGATGAAACTCCCCACTCTCCAGGGCCGAAAATAAAGTTGTTGTTGTTGTTGCCTTCTTCTGAAGGTGATGAAGCACTTTCACCTGTTTGCGAGGCACGGTGCCACATTCATGTCATTCCAGAGCATATGACTGCAGTGTCCATAGCCTCTGAAATTAGGATTTGAAACATTGTGAAAATGAGAGCGTGCAAGCAACAGATTTGAAAACAGTCTACATGCATATATACGTGCAGTGAAATTCCTTCAAGTTAAAATGAATTGAGCAGAAGTCTGTTTTGGTTAATCACATTGTCACGAACAATGTAACATAACTCTACCATAAAGTCCACTACACAGATCAAGAACATCTGCTGGACCACTACAGCTCTGAGCCAGAACATATCATCTCACTGGTGAAAGTGATCATGAAGCGGTTCCTGCTGTTGAGGCTGCACGAACTGTCTCGCAAGATAACAGAGAAATGCCAGAAGGCCTACATCATGAGCAAGCTGACAAAACAAGTGCTCTTCATGAACCAGTGAGGCGGAGGTCACGACAAGACCAATAAACGAGTTCAACCAGTCATGTCCGTTACATGTGCAAATTATCCTTTAATATTTAGGCGAGAAGCGTCCTACGTTTACTCAGAATTTATGCTACAACTACGACATCACCTATCACCTTTAAGGCCTCCCATTTTCCTGTGTCTGTGCGTCTGCTTAGTGAAGAACGCCGAGCTCAATGGAAGTCACATATCAACCCAGATCACCGTTCATGCATTTTTCAATATGACAGAGTAGCTTACAATATCTAAACTTCTTGCACAGACCAGGCTATATAGGTAACACGCACTGAAAATTTGTGTACTGACGTTCCTTCCCCGTAAGAAATTACGCAGCGTACGTGTTTACAGACATTATTTGTTATGCTAGCATAACCTGCGGTTGAAACAGGTATACGAGACCTGACATAAAAGGCTAACATAAAGTTGCAGCGTACAATATTTGGAGAGGCACATTCGGGAGGCAGAAAAACGAATACGTACCTGCACCAGCTGCCATTTTTGTTTTTGTTTTTCGTGGATTGTCTTGGTTATCTGGCGCTCATGCACTTCCGGTCGGCTTCGGCTACTACAATATGGGGAAGCCAGCGCTTTGCCGTTGAGGAGGAAAGTCCCTCCTTTCAACTCCTTTGCTCTCTCCCATTTTCCTCCTCAGGCCTTTGCTTCTAGCCTCTCGTTATGATTTCTATGGTGGCGACGGAGTCAGACGGCAGAAGGAGCGAGAAGAGGGAGGCGGAGGGTCAACAGCGAAAAGGGGTGCTCGAACGCCTCCCTGTAGACACAGTGCGGATGGGGTGCGCACGCTGTCCACAGATTAATGTATATGGGGAGTCTGCTGTTGTATATCCATTGGAGCATCCCGATTAACGCGTCCAGGAGGCGTTCAATGGATGCTCGGACCCTTCTCGGCTGTCCACGGGCGGTTAGTGGTTGTGTTGGTGGAACTTCTCTAAAAGGCTAGATCGCTGTCCATGCTTCAATTTAGCGGGTAGTGTTTTCTTGGAAAGCGGATAGATTCGATAAGTTTTACCGAATCCCGTATCGCTTTTCGCCGCCTCCAGGTCAATAAGTTATTATCGGTCCCATAAGCCATTGGAACGCACACTGTTTGAAATTCGTGCGATAAACGGTGTACGAGGGTGGTTCCATAAGTTTCCGGCACGACCAACTTTTAATAGTCATAGAGACGAAACAAGTGTATCACTTTTCGTCATAGTCATAGACAGGTATGCAAGGTGCACGTTTTTCTAATGCAGTGTGCTTCGTTTCCTACAGTGAGGTTTAGCAAAAATTTTTGTTGCAAAAAAGTAAATAATGGCTTCAAACCGACCGAATATTCATTGCACTCTTTCGCGTTCATGCCCCGCCCTGCGATGCTTTGGCGACAATAGAGACACGTCATTTTAACGTCGCGCACCTTCAACCATTCAAAATGCAGGACGCCTATACATTGATTTTGTTTTAATATCGGGTACTGAGGTCAATCCTAAACATATTTACAGTTGTCAAACCTAAGGTAGCCAGGTCAAGAGGTACCAAAAGCCCACAACATTCCATTTCATGTGCGCACTATGTTTTCAGCGTTGTATTGCTCCGCGAGGTCACAGCGATGTTCCCACAACCGGTTCTCCCCGCGCGCTGCTCCTTGTGTCAACGAGGCCCGTCATTGGCTAGGAGTCCGAAATCTCCCCCACCTCCGGTAACTGGAATGCAGCTTTGCTACACGTGCGAGACGCGTGACGTACATGCTCTCCGAGTAGGAAGGAGAGCCTCACGCGGATTATGCTCTCTGAATGGCATTGTTCCGTGCTAAAGACGCTCGCTAGAAGTAAATGAATTTCATAATTGGATATCGTGAGCCACGTTCTTTCATAGAGCATAATAACTGGAAAATATTCGTGAAGCTGTTTAGTGCCCCTTTAACTTCGATGCACTTTTGACACCTTTCAACCAGCATTCTTATACCCTTGAAAAAATAGTCCGAAGTTTTGTCCGCAAAACGCTGGAAAACTGCCCCTTGCACCTCACTATCGTTTTGAAATCTCCTTCCTCTGAGATCCCTCTTCAAGTTTGAGAACAGGAAGTAGTCACTCGGTGCCAAGTCTGGACTGTAGGGTGGGTGGTGGATTTCTTCGAAGCCGCACTCTTTCAGTGCAGCCTTGGCAACAGAAGCCGTGTGGACAGGGGCATTGTCCTGGAGCAACCGGGCATCTCGACTCAACCAGCCGCCCCTCTTTTCCTTGATGGCGTCTCGCAGTCGGTGCAGGAGTGAAGCATAATAAGTCGCATTCACTGTGGTGTTCCTCTCTTGGAATTGGATGAGGAGGACACCGTGACAATCCCAAAATATTGTTGCCATGATCTTCTTTGTGGATTGTGTGACCTTGGCTTTTCTTGTGGGTGCTTCTCCTGGTTTGCGCCATTCCATCGACTCCTTTTTCGAAAGGGAATTATAGTAGAGCACCATAGTCTCATCCCCTGTGACAATTGACTTCAATATTTCTTCGTTCTCTTGAAAGAGCTCCAAAATCTCTTTGGCACAGACGACGCGCTGTTGCTTTTGAACTGACGAGAGAAGTCGTGGCACCCATCTCGCACTGACCTTTTTTCATGTGAAGGCACTCGCCGATGATTAGAAAAACGGTTGTTTTGGAAAGCCCCAGCCTTCCTGAGATTTCCTTCACCTTCAGACGCCTGTCGCTCAGCACTTCCTCCTCGATAAGAGACAAATTTTCTTGTGTCACCACTTCCACCGGATGACCATCGCGTGGATCATCTTCAATGGACTCTCGCCCCAGTCGAAACTGCTTGGCCCTGTCTTTTACCGTTGTGTACGACGGAGAGGCTTCCCTGTACACGTTGTCCAGTCGCGCTTTAATTTCTTTAGGCGAAAGTCCCTCTTTTGTCAAGAATTTTATCACAGGGCGGTACTCGATTTTTTCCATTTTAACTGAAGAGTGCACCCTGGCTGTTTGAAATGCCGCCCTCCAACCGACAAAAGCATGGAGAGGGTTGAGGGTGGTACTCCGGCCCTCCAACAGATGGCGCCAGGCGTCCTTAATCGCATTTTCTACCTCGGGCCGGAAACTTATGGAACCACCCTCGTATGTGCGACGTCATAGTGGTGATATGTAGGCGTAGCCTTGTCGCGTGATTTCCTTCCAAGCAGTAGAGAGAAGGCGCACGATCTCTTGCACTCTCCAAGCGAAAAATATGACCCCTAATTCGCCCCACAAGTTGGGAACACAACGCAGCGCTCGTTTGCCCTTGTAGGCCGGATTTCGAAACCAATAGCTTTCGATAAATTTGCGTAGACACCGGCGCGGTGGACGCAAGCAAGCTGGTGGATTAATTCCATACCGGCAAACGTGAGCGGAGAAAAACACATAGACGGCAGAACACAGCAGCTCAAACGAGCAAAATGTGTCAATTATTACATTATTATTATTACGTACTTATTCTTGATTATTACAATATGTATAATGTATTGACAAAGCACTATTTTACGAACGTTTCCGTCCGAACAACTGTACATGGAAATTATTGTATATTGCAGGTCCGCAAATTGTACCCGCAAGCTTGCTTAGTTTATTTGTTTTGGCATGTCCTCTTGGTATTCCTTTAGTACACGGATTACCGCAGTACGGTCAAAGGGATAGCCATGTTTGCTGACACTGTGCACGCGTGTGTCGTGCTGGTAATTCAAAGCTTGAATGAGGCGAGACGCTGACGATTTCGCCGTATTCTCGTTCATTTATCAACCCAAAGTAGTCGTTGTTGCTTTGCGTACCCCTAAACTGCGTTTGAAGAAAGAATTGAGCGAGAATTTGCATTTGAAGTTGAATATTTCATCTGGGGCCCGAAGTAGATGAAAGGATAATTTCACTTGCAGAAATGGACTAGATGAATGTGAGTCTTATTCTATTCAAAATCTAAAGAGTTACAACCTCAAACTGGATAAGAAATGCGTTCAATTTATGTATCACACGCGCACTACGTTATCCGCGCAGTTGCACGCAGCATACCGCGAGCGCGAATGAATTTCCGGCGCTACAGTTCCGGAATCTAAGGTAGGTGCGCGATTGGTCATCTTCGTCATCCTCGGATGGTTCCGGCGATTGGGCTGCCGTACTGCGGTTAGAGCCACGCGGCATCGCGTCACCAGCTCGCGTGCCACAGTGGTTAGCGTGCTGGCCATGTCATGACATGACTTGGAGGTACCCTGGTTCGAATCTCATCATATGACAGCAGCTCAATTGTTGACGTTTGCGCCAGCCGGAGACGTTGGAGATGTCATGACGCTGAATTTCGGAACCACGGAGCGCAAAATGCAGTTCCACACAAACAAATGGAGCACTCCGCCTCACTAATGACTATGAAGCTTGGTTTCATCAGCCTGACGAACGTACTTTCGTCACAGCAAAGTCAGAAGTAAGAACTGTGACAACTCTCCCCGTGCTCCTATTTTTGAACATTGTAATATTTTTATAGGCGCTATCATGCTTTTGTATTATAGTGGACAACTTGCACCCTGATATGGGCGGTTATTCGCCGGAAATGCGGCGCTTTAATGCAGACATCTTCACGCTATTCAGCCGTCTTCAGAGTAAACAGCTCCTATGACGTCTGTTACAAATTCCCAAAAGCAGCCGTGGCGTCAACTTCGTGTCTTCCCTGTGTTGTTTATTGCTGCATTCAACAATATGTCAAGATACCAACTACCCCAACTTCGTACACTTGTACAAATTCCCATCTTTTCCATTTCATTCGCTTTTAGAAGGAGGAGTCTCAAGGTTCAAACTAAGTCAACGTGTCCTCCGTCTGTGCACTGCACGAGCAGACAACGGGAAGCGAAATCAGCGAACGAGCAGTGCAGCGCTCCAGAGTTGCTTTTCGCTGCTATGTGGCGGCTCCGGGTGTGCCATATCCCCGATCTGAGTGCGCCAAAAGAGGAGCGCTTACTAAACGTTCCCATTCCTCCTCGCGCGCATCAACAGTTAGCAATGAGGCTTGCTGCTACAAATTCAACATGTTCGCGGATTGAGGCAGTGCAAAGAAAACGGTCGCGGTAAGCTGGATTTCTATTTCACTTCAGAATATTTCTGTTTCAGTTTAGTTGCAAGCACATGCCAGGCCTCACCACACGCAGGAACGGAGTTCGGGCATTTCGCCGAGGGAACCCACAGGTCAGAAGAGCCAGTGTCGAAAACAATCTTGAACATTTGAGGGGGACTGCCGATTCCTATTGTACCGTAATACTCGGCCTGAAAACAAAACCAGGGTTTAGATACAAAGACCACCTGGCAGAGAATTACGATAATACAGGGTGTTCAAAATTAAGCTTTCACTAGCACTTTATAAATAGGCAAACAAAAGAAAACTGGTGCTATTTTTTCTGTTCCTTGAGTAAGAAACAGGTGCTACATAATTAGCAGCACCTGTTTCTTACACAAGTAGCGTAAAGTTATCATCCGGTTTCCTGTCATTGCTTGCGTAGCGCTCGTGAAAGCTTGATTTTGAACACCCTGTATATCATGCATTTATTTAAGCCGGAAGCGAACAGAGAGCCTAAAACATTTTCTCAGTGCAACCGGGCACACGAACGTTGGTGTCCGGAATCAATTAAGAAGCTGTCCAAGTTTGCTTCCACTTCGAACCTTCCGCACCATTTCGAATTTGCTGACTCGACGTGATAGTTTACTATAACTAAATGTATATTTTCTTTTCTGTACCTGTATGAGTTAGTCAGGTTGAGTTACTCAGGTACGCGGTCGAACACATAGACCCCCGACTAATCCTCAATCTACGTGAGTGTACACCGTCTCGGCTTCTCGCATCTGTCAATGAATAATCTTAATCTAAAATGCGTGCAGAATTAAGTAATTAGTCCAGCAGTAGAGTTAGGAAATTTGTCAATAAGTAGATAATTAAATATTTAGTCACTTAGTTACACGATCACAATAACGGGGTTTGTTGCTTCATGGTCAAGTCCGGCGTCCATGCTGAACGTATTCGAGGCCTATGAAGGGAACACAGTAGTTTAGAAATCGTAACTTACGTCGTTCACATTAGTCAGAGGCACGACAATCTCGCTGTCGTCAGAGACGTTGATGGGCCTTTTCAGTATAGTGTCCGCGGGCATGCCCTTTGTGAGGCGTGGTATCCGGGCAGGGGGGATCCTGGTCAGTGGAATGCTGCACGCAAAATGCAGAGATCAGAGGTGGGCACCCTCGCGAGGGCTTGTGAGGGTGAGGGCTCCCTCACCTCACCCTCACCTCACGGAATTTGAGGTGAGGTGAGGAGCATCTTTTGGAGCAATGGTTGAGGTGAGGTGAGGAAAAATCTTCCTAGAAGACGCTGAGGTGAGGTGAGGTGAGGGACATTTTCCTTGGGAAAGACTGAGGTGAGGTGAGGAAAATTTTCTGAAAAACTTTTTGAGGTGAGGTGAGGTGAGGAAATTTTTTCTCCAGAAAGCCTGAGGTGAGGTGGGATGAGATACATTTTCTGAAAAATTTTTGAGGTGAGGTGAGGTGAGGGAAATTTTGTTAAAATTTTCTGAGGTGAGGATTCCTTTTTCATGTGAGGTGAGGACTTTTTTTCGTGTGTCGAGAGAAGAAAAGGGAAAATTTGTCCGAAAATTTTTAGGTGATATGAGGCAAGTTGGCAAAAGGTAGTTGTTAGGGCTGTCTTCTTTACTTTATTTGTTTTTTCAGTGACTGTTGTAAACCAAACGACGCGAGCCGTTGCACTCCACTATCAATAATCGCTGCTTATTGGCTGGTCCTGAGTCCTGACGATGGGTCTAGAGACTCTGTCTGCACATCTCACAAAAAGTAGGGGGCACGACATTGGGTGCACTGATGACGTGACACTCATACGATTATGATTCACAAAGCTGCGCTTCGATTCGACCACCACTGTAGCGCTCGACCTATCGGATGCCATGCGAAGGCGGTGAACGAGACAATTAGCAATGCACCTGCCATCCCACTAGCTGATGGCGAGCGGCCATGATATAATGCGTAGGACATGATCCGTAAATAATTTTAGCTATCATCGCCATTCATCAGGTACTCACCGCAGTCGTGGCGCTTTCTGGCCTTTGTTGCGCTTGCGCCACAAACACCTACAGTCACAATCTACCGCTGAAGCAGAGAGTCGGGACCTGATGCTTTACTCTCGATACTTGCTTTACGCTGCGTACTTTCGTCATTTAAAAAAAGTGAGAAGCGTCGACCTTGAGCAGGGAGGGGCACCCTCCTAACTGCAAGTGAGGTGAGGGCGCCTTGAACCCCCTCACCTCACGGAATTTGAGGTGAGGTGAGGTGAGGTGAGGGAAAATTTTTTATGCAAGGCTGAGGTGAGGTGAGGTAAATTCTCTGAAAAGGTTTTGAGGTGAGGTGAGGAAAGATTTTTTCAGGAAAGGCTGAGGTGAGGTGAGGTGAGGAAATTTTTCGGATAATGTTTTGAGGTGAGGTGAGGCGAGGAAAATTTTCTGAAAAATTATTTGAGGTGAGGGCAGGCGAGGAAAAATCTCGGAATTTTTTTTGAGGTGAGATGAGGTGAGGGAACTTCTCCGAAAAGTAGTTGAGGTGAGGTGAGGTGAGGACAAAGCTCCGTCCAGGAAAATTGAGGTGAGGGCAAAGACCGTGAGGAGTTTTGCCCACCTCTGGCAGAGATAACTATAATGACGTCGTAGTGCAGAAAACATTGCACTGCCCCTCGGGTGTGCGTGTCACACGGCTGCTTCAATCAAACGTGCGTCTCGTTTTATTGGCCCTCCCGTTCGCCCTTCGTTCGCTTCTATAGGCTGAACCCACACTATTGGCGAATTCGGGTGGTCATTGTATGGCAACACGGCCTAGCGCTCGGGAACTGCTAGTTCGGCGCCCGCGCTGCATCAGATGATCGTTGAGTACCAGGAATCTAGTGCTCTAACTCCCTTGTCTGCTGCTGGGGGCGCTATGGCTCTCCCGGATTCCGTCGTCTGCTGCTTCATGCGACACGTTGTTTATGGCGATGGCATAGCATATCACTGTCGGCAGCGATGTTCTCAGTCTATTAAAGGGCCTCTGCAGCGAAAATCTGTCAGGTAAGCGTTGAACACACGCAACACTTTCTGTCACAACACGTGCCATCCGCGGAACGTTTCACTAATATGTTAAATGCTGTTGAGCATCCGTGCTTCAGCAGACTCGTCGGTTGGGATGTGAAACGCCCTAGCCGAGTGCGCTACACAGGGATGTATTTTACGTAAAGCAATGTATTTCTGTAAACATATCCTGCAGTGCACAAGTGCTTGTCAATTTGTCATCTTGTTACAGTTCTCACTTTTCCCTCTTTCGTCCTACAATTGCTGGTTCACCATAACAAGCATTTCCGAGGAGACTTCAGACCGAGCACGTAGAGGAAAGCACTGGTAATGCTATGAAGTGGTGATACGGGTTATGCTAAAGAAATCGAGCGACGCTGTGGAAGCATGAACCAAGCATCTACATAGCATACTTGATGCTGTGATCTTGTATTGAAGGGGTTTGTACACTTTCGTAGATATGGTCCATTACATCATGTTTGTACTCCATGGCAGAATACCGAGGAAAAGAATTATTATTCTACTGGCAGTACTTAGAGATATACCAGCAGTCGAACACAATCCCGAGCAAAGCGCAGACATCAGAGAGCTCAGAGTTGCACCCATTCCCATTGGCAGCGGTACGCACGTGACTTCTCATGCGCTGCCTGACTGGTGTCGGCTGGTTTACAGCCTTCCAGTCTTGCACATGGTTTCTATAATATCGTTAAATACCCTTCGGACCCTGTTTGCCCGAAGCCTTTGTCGCTGCTTTGGAGTTTCAAGAATGGCTGAAGCATGGCAAGTCCTAGCTGAAGCTGGTGAACTCCCGGTGGAGGTCCTCCGTGAGCGGGAAACGGCTCGACACTTTCTACGTTTGCGTACGCACATTCCTTGTCAGTCGTCACCCACTCCTCAGGAAAATTCGATACCGTCCTGAAAGTGATTTCCATCGCGTAGCGGAGAGGACACGCCAGGCTCTCACTAGCTTCATACCTGATATCACACCACCGAACGCCCCATGGTCCCACCTTCGCATATCTTAGCACGTCTTTCGGACCTCCAGGACCGCAGAGATCAGGTTCCCCCTCAAGTCCTGCGAGCCCATTTTTATGCTCTCGTAGACGCGAAGTTTTCTACCTCTACCGCCGCATACACCGATGACGCATCTCGAAATGGCAAGTCCGCGTCGGCATTCGTCATCCCATCCGAAGGTTGAAGGACGTCGCCTTTCGCATGAAACCTCATCTACAGCTGCGGAACTCTATGCCATACTTTTCTTTCATCAGTACATCGTTCACTTTACCCTACGGAATTGGGTGGTATTCACTGACTCAACATCTGCGCTGCAAGCAATTAAAAATTCTAGCATCCCGGGCTCCTCCGCACCGGTTGGTTATGCGTGTGCTAATGGCTTACAAACTTGTCTACGAAGCAGGGCGCTGGCTCGTTCTCCAATGGCTTCCAGCCCATTGCGAAGTCGAAGGCAATGAACAGGCTGACAGCGGCGCCGAAGCAGCTCTCTCGTCTCGGAGGCGGACGCGTATTGCACTGCTGACAGGAGATCGTCACCCCCACCCCGCAATGCTGAGGAGAGTTGGTTCAGCGCTCGCTTTCCGCATGCCTGCACATATCTTCCGTCGAGATGCTGCATTAGCTCATCGAATGCGCCTCGATGTGGCCTTCACAGCACAGTGGCGCTACCGCTTGAGACAAGTTGCCTCTCCCCACTGCAGTCACTGCGGTGCTGTTGAAGATCTGGAGCACATTCTTCTGCATTGCCCACACTACCGACCTTCCCGAACCGTACTCTCCGGATCCCTCAACGAGCTAGACTCCCGCCCCCCTCTCTCACAAAATTGCTTGGTCCATGGCCACATGCAGCACACCAACGCTCTGCCCTCAAGGCTCTCTTCGCCTTTTTGGACACCACAGGACTTCGATCTTCATTGTGAAGGGGCTCAATATTTCATTCCCCGCATCACCGCCAGCAATTGGGTAGAGTATCGCGTCCGGCGATGAAACTCCCCAGTCATCATCCAGTTGTTATTTTATTCCGGAAACGTTTAAATTATTCTAGTTTGTATTGTCTAGTTGTGTTGTTCGAATTTCGTTTTTAGGAAATCCAACACTCATAAGCCTCGTGTACATGAACCCGAGAGGAGCGGGTCGAGTTGACTAGTGGACTGAATCGAACACGACCCGACGCCGGTAGGGTAGTGTCTCCTCTTCTCTCCAGCCGGGGATGATCGCACCGGCGACTACCGAGACGAGCCGAGCGTGTCGGATTCACCTACCTCTTACTGTCGGGTTAACTCGACCCTACGCGAAGCGGGTTCAACACGACGCGACAGTGTATACATGAGCGAGTCGTACCCGACCACCCAACTCGACCCCCACCCTTCGAGTACATGTAAACACGGCACCAGAAGGGTCACATGTAGCATTTACTGTATAGCAAAAGTTACTGGGTACCCTTCAAAACATCCTGTTTTTGGTATATGCGCTCTCGTAACAACAGGCTGAAATGTTTGTAGCTCTCCTGCTTGTTCGCAGGAAGTATGTTAAGTATTTTAAGAAGATAGCGGACGTATGAGGAACAGTGGGGCAAAATGGGCGATTTTGACTGCTGAAAATAAAAATTGCAATGAAATTTCTTTGGCACATACTTCGGACCTGATTACCTCATCCTAAGCCATAAACAGCTCAAAATGTACTACTTCTTCAGTACTACAGTGACGAATTCAGTCTCTCCTTATTATTTTTTTCGTCAACATCAACACCCACTGTTTTCCTCTTCCTCGTGAACTTTGACCCCGCGTAGATGGGGAAAGTGTCGGCTTTTTTCACTAGGAGTTCAGGAATCAAGGCATCCACGATAGTGTTTGGGAACCGAACTGCCGGAGTTCGAGCAGGGCCATGGGATCATTTGATATGGAATTACCCAACCGGCTTCACGCGCATACCTTGCATTGTGCGTACCTGCACTAGTTAACCCTTTTAAACCACAGCAGAAACGCGGTTCTCTGATCAAATTACGTGGAAAGTCAGTCGAAGGATGCAATCCTTTGCGCGTAAACGTATACTTGAAAATTGCAGTGTAGCTCTCAAGCATCTTACAATTCGGCATTAGTCCGTATACCCTGTCCCGGCACCTCAGCGGTGATTTCAGTGTTCCAGCAATCGCTCTGCCTGCTCGATGATTCACTCTTGTGAATCCGAAGCGTACAAACACAGGCACTCTCCTTTACTTACGTCAAACATACCTTAATGTCCCTGCAGCAGCCGAATGGAATGCTATATAGAAGAAAGCCCCCAAGGCACCGATCACCGTCGTGAACAGCATTACGGCGGTTGTTTTCAGACGAGTACTTAAAACAGTGCCGAAAACGACGAGACTATCAGAGTACCTTCCTGGCGCATCTTACTTTTATATTCCTAGGGAGACTCACATACTAGAGCAGCACTTTAACGCTGGCCTAGTGAACCGTCAAAGTCAGCATATTCGCGCCTGAGCCGCGTACGCGTCATACGCATCGCGCTATTCTCGAAACTGCAGCGTTTGTGAAACATGACTACTGAGCCATATAACATCTGCGCTAAGTTAGATTTGTTTCATTTCTTTATACAGCTTTTTGGCCCTATTTTTGTTTGTAACAAATCCCGAAATTTCGGGACAATAAATCTTGGCCTTCCTCAGAAGCAGGAGTTCGTGGTAGAGGTCCCTGCAGAGGTTTACGGGACACGCGAGCGACGATTTGAGTCGTCGCCGGTTCTTGTCCCGTCCCGTGCTCGTCTTGTTTGCGTCCCCTCGTTGCTCCTCTGACTCAATGAAATGTTACCGTTCATTCGTTCGAGCGACGTAAGTTTTCTTCGGCGCGAAACCCTGTAGTGGCGAGCAGAAGTGGGCTCGTTCACTCGTTCAGAGGGGTGGCGCAGTGAGGCGGTAGCGACAGCAATCCAAATCTCATCGTATTCGAGCGATATCAAACTATCGTCGTGTGTCACTGCCAGCCCATCCCCTTGAGCGGGTGAACGAGCCTCGAGAGTGGGGTGAGATTCCTTCCCTCACGGACGGCTCTAGTGCAGAAAACTATCGAACCAGACGTGTAAGCCTTCCCCTACCCCTTTCCCCCCAACGTGCCGCCAATACAGGCAGGCAGGCAGATCGCTCGAAACCCCTACGCCCCCCACCTCCGTTCCGGGCTACGCTGTATGGCTGATGAAAAAGTATGACGCTCGCGTGTGTCGCAATCGTTTTTTTTTCCTGACCTGCACGTGTGAAAATAGTGGGTTTTAGTTCATCGTACGCTATCGCCTTTGCGCACGCAAAAGATAGCGTGGTGGTTCTGCGCACTGCGCGAAGCTCTCTTTATGATTTGGGCGTGCGCAGAACCACCAACGCTATCTCTTACGTACGCAAAGGCGATAGCGTACGGTACACTAAAACTCTCTAATGAATAAACTATATCATACCGAACTCTTTTTTTTTTCAGCCTTTTATGAGACGTCCTTCCGTGCAAAATATCCGTTACAATCGCAAGACGTACCAACTGCGTCGTCCACGGTACATCACCGACCTGATCGAACACACCAAAAAGACTACAGCCGGGTCTGAACTCCTAGGTTGAACTCCTACGAAATCACACGTATCTTGCGATCCGTGAGTCTACAGAATATATTGCAGAATATTTGAGATGGCGCTCCATATTTTTTTTGTTTTGTTTTGCTGTTGTTCTTTTGGTATCAATGAAGATATGCATTTGAAAGCAGATATAGAAAAAAAAAGGAAAAGAAAAGCAGAGCCTTTCCAGAAAACTAGATTGGAGTATAGTGCACTGGAAACAGCCCCACCACCCCCCACTTTCCCCATACTTTTTCTGCCACCGCCGACGTGTAACACACTCGCACAGCGCTGAGGCGTAAATTTTCTGCAGTATAATATGTGTTTTATTGCGAGGCATAGAAACAGAGGAAATAATCGTTTGCATTAAGTTGATAATCAGAGCTGCGGAAATGAAGCAAGCCTGAAGTGTACCGAACCCCTTTTCAAGTGCACTTTTATTTTGCAGTAATCATTCAATATCTACTAATTGAAGATAATTACAGAAAATCAAATTAATAATCTAAGAATACAACAATCTAAATTGTTAGTAGGTGGGAACCTTATCCGGATAGTAGCATTTAGAGAAGCGAAGCTATTTTCTTGTTCTACTCGCGCGTGAGGGAAAGAGCTAGTGAATAACACATATCGTAACTGACGTGCATAGAACGTACCCCTATGTACTCATAAAGTTGTGTAGACACGTGCAAGCTGGTGGATGAACCAGGGTGTCGAACCCAACCCGCACCGAAAACCGCATCCCTGCAGTTAATTTTGCCAGAACCGAACGCGAACACAAATTTTTATGACACTGTTGAACGCGAACTGGAGCAGAACCGAAAAAAATAATAGCGGTAACCGGTTCGCAACGAAACGGTTCCAACGTAAAAGAAGTCAGCATAAGAGTTCAAGTGTCTCCCAATCCCTGAACGAGGACACATTGGTCTCCATATCATGGATTGGGAAAATTTTTACCTAGCAGCCAAACGAGGACGTACAGTAAGTATGCGTTCAGCGCATTTTTTTAACACTGTGAAGCGCAGTTGCATGCGCAGTTGTCATTGTGAACGCCGCGGCTAGCGCGCCACCACACGCTGCGGCGTCTGCTCTTCAGAGAGGAGGAGCGAGGCAAACGCTGTGTTTCTAATACGACCTAGGCCGCGTAGGTCGTGGTTTCTAACCAAACGACGCGGCCGTCTTTTGCTAGCAACTGCTGTATTTTGTGAAAGGAGAGTGGCCTGTCACTGACCATCGAGTGAAGCAGGAATAGAGTAGGCCAGTTGTGTAGCTCGATAAGAAAAATATGTGATTAAGCAAACGCCCAGCATTTCCCTTTACACGTGAGCAGTAAATATTAGACAAGTCAGAAGCTTGAGAAGTGCACAAGAAGTGTACGGCAGAACGGTGCCTGTATGATTGGTGCTGGTTTGAAAAATAAATGTAGTCCTGCTTGGTGGTAGTGCAGTTGTGTCGTGACACATTGCCTTTGTGTTGTGGATTAACTGGTACACTGCTGTGGGCTCGGACAGAGCAAGACTGGCAGACTTATTTCGACATGCTTAAGTACGGTTTCACAGTAAGAATATAGTGTGCCGGTCAGTACCAGGGTGTTGAACCGAACCCAAACCCGAACCGAAAACCGTACCCGAACCGTTATTTTTGCTGGAACCCAACCCGCACCAGAACCGAAATTTTCATGACACTGTTGAACTCGAACCGGAGCAGAACCGCAAAAAATAATAGCGGTAACCGGTTCGCAACAAAACGGTTCGGACATAAAAATAAGTCCGCATAACAGTTCATCTGAATCCCCCAACGAAGACACATTGGTATCATCATCACGCGTCCATATAATGGATTTCGGAAATTTTCACTTAACAGTCAAACGAGGACGTATACTCTCAACGTTTTTTTTTAACACGTTGAAGCGCAGTTGTGCTTGTGAGCGCCGCGGCTAGCCCCCCACGCACACGCTGCGGCGTCTATACTCTTCAGAGACGAGGCGCCACGCGGACGAATGAAACAGTAATGAGGTAGGCCAGTTATATAGGTCGATAGGACGAATATGTGACTAAGTAAGCGCCCTGCATTTCACGTGAGCAGTAAAAATTAAACAAGTCAGAAACATGAGCAGTGGAGAAGGAGCGTACGCCGAACGGTGCCTGTCTGATTGGTCGTTGTTTGAAAAGTACATGCAATTCTGCTTATTGGTAGTGCAATTGTGTCGTGACACATTGCCTTTGTGTTGTGGATTAACTAGTACACTGCTGTGAGCTCGAACAGAGCAAGGCTGGCAGACGTATTTTCGACGTGCTTCAGGACGGTTTCAGAGAGATTCACGCTGCGAATGCAGTGTGCCTTCAAGTACCCTCGTCGAAGTAAAATGCTGTCCATCCTATTAAGCTTTCTTTAAGTGTACTTTACTGGCACTGTGCGTGTGAAAAAAAAAAGAGATTTTGGGAACAGAAAGTAGCAGGACTACACCGTTTCATCAGCGTGGACTCTATTTACAATAAGTGTTCATCCATTTCTCCTTTCTCTCGCTAAAGGGAGAAATGGATGATCTTACCGCTAAAAGCGTCAATGCTTGACCGCTAAAAACGTCAATGCAAACAACAGCAGTAAGCTATCCGCCACGCATTTCCTGATAAAAGCAGTTTTTGGCGTGGCTGAACCGCAACTGAACCGGAACGAAATCAAAGCAACGCGAACCCGAACCCGTATCTTTTGTGGTTCGACACCCTGGTCAGTACCCTCGTCTATGTAAAATGCTGTCCACCTTATTTAGTTTCCTTTAAAGGTCAGCTGCGCCGATTTCTGTATATGTTGAAACGGTTCTGATATTCAGAACGAGCACATCCAACTCCCCCCGAAATGCACCTTCGTCTCTCAATTTTGCCTTCCTATTATGATAATTCATTAATCAAAGAAACCAAACCAAGCCATGGGCGCAAATAGCAAGCCTGATTCATGGCTAATTTTTCCCTTTCTCTCTCTCTCTTTTTTTTATCAGCATTAAACATATTCACCCCACACCCCATGGGCGCAGCCATTTTTGTGACGTAGATGTCGAAAACCTGGCCCAGCTACGTAGATAGAGAATCGTGCTTCTGGTTGGATGAAAGCTGAGGCTTTCTCCGACTTTCCTGACGGGTTCTCCCGTTGAGGAAATCCAGTTATGGCGGCCGGCAATCATGAGGGTCCCGTCCGAGGTAATTCCCAGATCTATTGGACGATGCAAACAACGACTGCGAACTCATCTCAACAACATTTTCGACGTGAAATTGTGATTATGTGCTCACAAAACTTCGCAGTTCAAATGCCATTCACGTCTACCCCTTTGCAGCTTTTACGGCAAGTGCAAGTATGGGAGCGATCGAGCAGCAACGTGAGACGTGGTGGCCGTTTTGAGCATATTCTCGTAGAATATCTCGTGAAATGTTCACTCGTTCAATGAAAGAAGACCGCATTTGTGTCCGTGTGTACATCGTGCGATTGCCACGCTTGTTACACGAGACACATATTGTCACGAAGCGAAATGGGTCGTCGAGTCGTCGAATAAACAGCGAACGGTTTATTAGACTACTTGGTAGCAAAACACAAGAGTGATAGCTCTCTGAACACAACTGAGTCCAAAGAAATGAATGCTCCAGCTTGGAGCGCACAACCATTTAAGCGCCGCGCCGAAAAGTCTAGAAACAGCACGTGCGTTGCCAGAGAGCAGGCGATGTGTCTGGAAGCTTCTTGCTTCTTCTTCAGCATGCGCCGGCATGAGATGTACCGTTTCGTGCCTGCCCTGGAAGTTTCGCGATGATGATTCGTGGCATTGCCCCCTCCGTAGACGGGGCATCGTCTCGATGCCGTTTCTTCTCCGTCTTCTTTTTTTTTTTTTTGTCATGTTGTTTCCTTCCAGCCAGTCTTCAGCGCTACCTGCTGTAGTACGGCTTGGGTCGAACGACGTGAACTATTTCAGTCATCGGGGGTCGTCGAGAGGGAACGCTGCCCTCAGGTACCACTTCGTAATCCAGGTCTCCAATGCGTCGAAGTACTTTGTAGGGACCGAAGTACCGCTTCAGTAGCTTCTCGCTCATGCCTCGTCGTCGAATCCGCGTCCAAACCCATACCAAGTCGCCTGGACTGAAGCGTACGTCTCGTCGGCGCAAATTGTATCTTCTTTCATCGACGCGTTGTTGTTGACCAATCCGTAGTCTGGCCAGCTGGCGGGCTTCTTCTGCTCGCTGTGTGAAGTCCAGAGCGTCGTCTTCCACATCACTGGGTTCGTGGGGCAGCATCGCGTCCAGCATAGTCGATGCGTCATGGCCGTGTGCAAGGCGGAACGGTGTGAATCCCGTTGTTTCCTCGACAGCCGTGTTATAGGCGAACGTGACGTAAGGCAGTATTTCGTCCCATGTGTTGTGCTCGACGTCGACGTACATCGAAATCATGTCGGCAAGGGTTTTGTTTAGGCGTTCGGTGAGCCCGTTCGTCTGCGGATGGTACGCCGTTGTCCTCCGGTGAGCGGTGTGGCTGAGTCGAATGATTTCTTGTGTTAGCCTGCTTGTAAATGCCGTTCCCCTATCGGTGATTAAGGCGGTCGGAGCTGCGTGCCGTAGTACGATGTTCTCGATGAAGAACTTCGCCACTTCTGTTGCTGTGCCCTGTGGAAGTGCCTTAGTCTCAGCATAGCGGTCACCACGGAACACGAGGCCGAACATTTCGACGTAAACCCTCAACTCAATACAACTCAAAAGCAAACCCTTCTCCAGATGCTCAACGATTTCAGTGACTGCTTCGCTGCATCGTCGAAAGTAAGACAAACGCCCATTGCGAAGCACCGCATCATCGTCGACGAAAAGGCCCGTCCAATTCACCGCATGCCGTACCGGGTCTCCTGCAAAGAGCGAGAAACGATCCGAACGCAAGTAGAAGAGATGCTAAGAGATGACATTATCCAGCCGTCGACCAGTCCGTGGGCATCGCCGGTGGTACTAGTGAAGAAGAAGGACGGAACACTCAGGTTCTGCGTCGACTACCGGAAACTCAATGAGATAACGAAGAAGGACGTCTACCCGTTACCGCGCATCGACGACACGCTCGATCGCCTTCAAGACGCAAAATTTTTCTCTTCCATGGACCAGACTTGTACACGTTACTAAAAAAACGTAATTGATTACCGTTACCGTTACCTTGTACGAAAAAGTAATTTTTTACCGTTACAAATTACTTGCCGGAAAACGTAATGAAGTAACGCCTTGAAAAGTAACGCATTACTTTGCCAATTACTTTCGATATCTGAGAAAACGATATAAAAAAAGATAGAAAAAAGATAAAAAAAAGATATCCACAAAAAACAAAAAAGGAAACTGAGCAAAAACGAAGCAAAAACGAAGTCAGCATTGAAGCAGAATTTATTTCATAAGACAAGTCACGGCGACAAGTCATTCCAGATCGTCGACATCGTTGTGATATCGACAGTATTCCGCACAAGACTGACAGGGGCTCATGGTCACAAGAGTGGCATTTGGTATCGGGGTCGAGAGTTCTGTGAAAAATGTGTCGAGAGGTTGAGGGTTTTGAGAGTTCTGTGAAAAGAGTCCCAACTGGAACTCCCGCGATTTCATTCAGATTCAGGCAGGGCCCTAACCTTTGGGTCTCCGATTTTTTCCGTCATTTTTTAGGGGATAGCCCCACCTGTGGCATGAACACTGGCGTTGGTCCCAGGTACCGAGACGACGTGGTAGGCGAGATATAAAATAAAGAGCGTCAGTGGTGAAAACAACGGCTGTGCTCCGAAGCGATTTCTGCCCACTTTGAAGCGATCTACTCCGGCGTCTGTAACGACCACAGCCTCCAGTCTTCTACAACCTATTCACCATGTCATAGGCTCTGGGGCTGATTAATAATTCTTGTCTCCGACGAGCGAAACCTTTTGTAAAAAATCCTAGAAAAGCCATCCCTACCGATTTTTACGCACTTTTTCTACCCATATGTCTGCGTTCGTGATTTTAGCAAAACAATGAGCTACAAGTTAAACGAAAGCCTAATTTTCGCTCTGTTCAACGATGTGCAGCACAATTCTCTATCCTGTTTCGTTTCGATAAAATTTGCGCCGCAGCTGTCAGAGGTACGAAAATTTTGTCGAAGTTCGCGAGGCGCGTGCGTAAAAAGGCCATGATGGATTTATAAACAAAAAATTCTGGTTCACGACGAATACCTTAGCTTTCTTTCGACATACAATTCATGGTTGCTAAAAGCTTGGTGACTGAGTTACAGCGCTCACAAACTGCCATACTTCGCCACGCCCGACGGACCGGCGTACTTCGCCGTCACTTGCAGTTTTCAAGCATGTGCATTCACCACAAGTTTATAAAAGCTGGTGCATGAGCCACAATACACCTACCACCAACAGTGGCTCTGGACTTCATAAGGCAAATTAATCGTGCAGTTCTCCGCAAAATCGAAGTGAAGGACAGTGTGTCGGAGCCTTGGGAAAGATTTCTCATTCCAAATGGCCTTGCTCTGAATGTTGCGAATGTGGTCGTGCTTTATGAAGAGTGCAACCCCCTTGAGGAGCTCCTTGACGAATGCGCGACCGCTCATCGTCTTTCTTATGAGGTCGCCGGACTCCCACAACGCGAGAACAACTTCATCTTCTGCACTTATTTGTAAAGTCTTCACTGTTAACTTTTTAGCTCCGGCGCATGCTTGGCACTCCTGGAACAGGCATGCTTCACTTGGTGGGTCACATAAACACATTAGCTCAATGCTGTCTTTACACAGATCACGTGCAGAGATTGTGTTCACGGCAATAACGACAAGTTCGAAGTTGGCACAGTACGTGCAAACACACTGAAACTGATGGGGTGTCACTCGAACCCATTTCGGCCGAAGTGTGTAAAACTTGGTCAACCCTAGCTTATCGGTGTGGTCGTTTTTGAGCATGTGGTACGTTTCTCTTATGGATCTCGTCATGAATCGCTTTACAACTGCTTGCTTTTCCCCGTCCTGCCGTATGTGAATGACATCTTTCTTATTCGGGCTCCCTTAAAGGTTGTGCTGCGTACATCCCAAGACAAAGAAAGAGAAAAATCAGACACTACGAACCCGCATACGAGCTCGTATTGACCCAATTCGACTTGTTCGTTTCTTTCCCTCATTTCTTTATTATTTATTGTTTGCTAAGTGGAATGCTTCTGAAGTGAATATATATTCGTTATGAACTGGTAGGTGTATTCTGGCTCATGCACCAGCTTTTATAAACTTGTGAATGCACATGCTTGAAAACTGCAAGTGACGGCGAAGTACGCCGGTCCGTCGGGCGTGGCGAAGTATGGCAGTTTGTGAGCGCTGTAACTCAGTCACCAAGCTTTTAGCAACCATGAATTGTATGTCGAAAGAAAGCTAAGGTATTCGTCGTGAACCATAATTTTTTGTTTATAAATCCATCATGGCCTTTTTACGCACGCGCCTCGCGAACTTTGACAAAATTTTCGTACCTCTGACAGCTGCGGCGCAAAGTTTATCGAAACGAAACAGGATAGAGAATTGTGCTGCACATCGTTGAACAGAGCGAAAATTAGGCTTTCGTTTAACTTGTAGCTCATTGTTTTGCTAAAATCACGAACGCAGACATATGGGTAGAAAAAGTGCGTAAAAATCGGAAGGGATGGCTTTTCTAGGATTTTTTACAAAAGGTTTCGCTCGTCGGAGACAAGAATTATTAATCAGCCCCAGAGCCTATGACATGGTGAATAGGTTGTAGAAGACTGGAGGCTGTGGTCGTTACAGACGCCGGAGTAGATCGCTTCAAAGTGGGCAGAAATCGCTTCGGAGCACAGCCGTTGTTTTCACCCCTGACGCTCTTTATTTTATATCTCGCCTACCACGTCGTCTCGGTACCTGGGACCAACGCCAGTGTTCATGCCACAGGTGGGGCTATCCCCTAAAAAATGACGTAAAAAATCGGAGACCCAAAGGTTAGGGCCCTGCCTGAATATGAATGAAATCGCCCACAAATGACTCATCAGGTTCACGGTACAACCTACAGTCCAACTTACTGCATAGGCCTCGAGTGCTTGTTTGGCGGCGCCACTATCGGGCTTGCGTCAGCGCCCCCTCGTTGCGAGCCTGTCGTTACCTGTGTGGACGATGGCGACGATAATCGTATAGGCACCGCATCGGATGTCTCCTTTCTGCGAATATTAGCTGGTTTTAAGTCCTTAGTTGACATCAAAGCGTTTTACCAAGGCCAGAATATCAACAAGGGCGAGCTTCTGTTTCGCTCCAACCACGTTTACGCATGGGTGAGGGCACACAAGATCACGGCTGATACATAATTAGGCAGTGTGTTCCACTGACACGGATCAACAATCGCAGTTGACAAATTGTGATCAAGGGAAGGGTTCGCAAGCTGATACATAACCTCATTGACTAAATCAGAGACGTTTTTATTGAGGGTGAACAACGGAAGAGTCATTGTAAGTGCGCCCTGCGGATGGAGAGCGGGCATTTCTAGCAAGTGCACGCTTGCGGCGGCAGGTGCCGTCTACATTCAGAGAGGCGCTGCTGAAACAAAGACAAGTTACCAGGGAACGTGGGACATATCGGTAGAGCGCAAAACGCAACCCAAAGCAGCAAGACCCTGTGTTCCAGCGGTTCAGCTAATACAAATCAATTGTTCCAAGAGCGGGGAACAAAAGAAGGCATGGGATCTCCCATTTCAGTTTCAGGGTTGCTCATGCGCAGATGAAACTGGGCTACATGTTGCAATGACTTCTTTACTGTTTTTTTTTTCTTCTTCCTTTTTTTTCGGTACAGCAGTACCAAGGCCCAGGAGCTTTTATTTTGCGCATCTCAGAAATCAGAAAGAGGAACAATATATGTTCTTGTACGCCACTGTGTGTTGAATGCTACTATGAATAAAAAGAACACGTACTTTGAGACGATGCATGGAATGGAATTGATAGTATCGAAGACTTTTAGGCGCTGTATGACTCTCTCGACGTGAATCCTCGATGATAAAACCCAAATGTTAAGACTAATGATGCAACGGGTAACGGTAAAATATATCACTGTTGCTGTGTAGGAAGCACACGACAAAAACGCCGACAAGAAACGACCTGAAAGTGTTGTCTCTCTGCGACGCATGTTACATGTCAGGGAATATCGTTGGGTTGTAGTTGTGGGGGCTATCGGTTTCGTCAGTCTTTTTTTTTTCTTCTTTTTTGACGATGAAGTGCTTACTGCATGTCGTGGAATCGACAAAATTTCCATAGCTGCTGTTGCATTTAATGATGCAACAATTTACTTTACTTCATTTAACGGACGTCGTCCCGCATGCCGAGCGAATTATATCCATGTGAACGCGGAACACTGCTGCGCGTGGCCACACAAGGGACGACGTCACCGCCGACAGGGCGGCGCTGGTGCCTACGAGAGTTAGCTCCGCACGGGGCCTATACAGGCCGGGTTACGGATAGATAGTACACATGAATGAGGAGAGGACAGTGGACTTAAAAATACACTACACGTGCGGAACACTGTGGCAATTGACCTCGGGGTCCTCGGGTAAGTAATTGTTGCGGGAAAAGTCCTAGAGATAAGACAGCTGCCTTCCACCGAACTTGCAGAGGGCAGAAGGTTTTGTCTTCTCGCGGCGGTGAATCATCCCATATATGTGTGTGTGCGTCGTCCCGAACAATGTGGATTCTTTAGTTTCCAAGTAATCGATTACTTGGTAATTGATTACTGAAAATTGTAATTGAATTACTCAAAAAATTACTGGACCCCAAAAGTAATCGATTACGTTACAAATTACTCAAAAAAGTAATTGATTACTAGTAACGCAATTACCCGTTACCCGTTACGTACAAGTCTGCATGGACCTCAAGACGGGGTACTGGCAAATTGAAGTCGACGAACGGGACCGTGAGAAGACTGCCTTCGTCACTCCGGATGGACTTTACGAATTCAAGGTTATGCCTTTCGGCCTTTGCACAGCACCAGCGACGTTCCAGTGTGTTATGGATACAGTTCTCGCCGGGTTGAAGTGGCAAACCTGCCTGGTGTATCTCGACGATGTTCTCGTCTTCGCAAGAACATTCGAAGAACATGTTAAACGGCTAAAGCAAGTCCTCGAGGCTATCAGAACTGCAGGGCTGACGTTGAAGCCTCAGAAGTGTCGATTCGGCTACGAGGAACTCAGATTTCTCGGCCATCTCGTGAGCAGCGACGGCGTACGCCCTGACCCCGAGAAGACGGCGGCCATCGCAAATTACCGTGTTCCTTCTATCGTGAAAGACGTTCGAAGCTTTCTTGGCCTTTGCGCCTACTACCGACGGTTCATTCCGAACTTTTCAAGAATTGCGTCACCCCTGAATGCCCTCACGAAGGACGGATCCACGTTGATCTGGAGTGAAGCCCAGCAACAGGCGTTTGATGAATTGAAGACGCGTCTACAGACCGCACCCGTGCTTGCCCACTTCGGTCCAAACGCCGAAACAGAAATACACACCGACGCAAGCAACGAAGGTCTAGGAGCCGTGCTCGTTCAACTTCACGACGGCGTCGAACGTGTCATCGCACGTGTTACGCAAGCAGAACGCCAACCAAGGCAGAGAAGAACTATTCGACGACCGAAAAAGAGTACCTTGCACTCATATGGGCCATCACAAAGTTTCGCGATGATGATTCGTGGCAATATCTGCTGAATCATAGCGCGACCGCAATGAACGACGTAGGAATGTATCATGACCATCGGAACTGCATTCGTTGAACCATTCGTCAGTTATATGAAAGTGTTCGTTAGAGTTGCCCAGCACAAAAAGTGTTGCATGCAGTTTTGTAGTAGTGTAGTTTATCTTTATTTATCGTATTTTCGCATGTTGACTTGAGTGTACGCGTTGCACTATACATACAAGCCATATTCCATTCACAATAGTTTCGCAAATAAACACGTAATGTTCCATCTCATAATGCTTTGGAGTTAGCCATAGTATCCTCAATTCAGGGTATATGCATATCGGTTGCTCTGCCCAACAGATGTTACGAAGGGTACTGCCACATTTCGCACTTCTTGAAGCATGCTAACATTGCAGAATAAGGAACATTACACTGTGCTGTGTACTCCACATCCAGTTGTCTCGCGAAGTAAACCCCCAATTATTCTACTGCGAAAAAGAAAGCAAAGGTAAGCCAGATGGATGTCGGCTTGTTATTCCAGAACAAAAGTGAAAGGGGGAAGACAAAAAAGGCAAAGAAGAGAAGAAAGCAAAAGAAAACAAAAAGAAGGAAAGAAAAGGAAAATGAAGAACACAAAACTAAAGCTGAAGAATCACACACTCTGGCGGGATCCTATGATGTATGCAGAACTGGTATAGAAATAAGAGGAAGAAAGAACAGAAAAAACAAAACAGAAAAGAAAAAAACAGAGAGAACGTAAACAGTGAACATGTGCACAACTGAAGGCATTACGCCTTTGAAAACTGGGTGCAAAAAGAACAAAATGTATTGAATCCTCGGTGTTTGACCCGAAATGCGCGCAATATAATGAATATGGTCAATGAAATGGAGCAGCGGGAGTTGAACTCGCTCCCAACGGATATGCGTCCCGAAGATCCTACCGTTACACCTCACTGGCAGCTGCTGGTACCTTTTCGACTGCTTCGTTTCATTGATCTGATTGCTTTGTGCGAAATTCAGGCTATGTGTTGTGTCATCCTCTGTGTTTCTTCGCCTCACCTTCTACTGTGATAATGAGTATGGTGGGCGGATACATATTTTACAAATTGCAAGATGTATTTTTAGGGTTGGTACCTCTTGGCTCTTTTGACCCGGGCGCGCCGAGCCCCAAAGGTTTCTGTCAGTCTCTTAGCGGGACTTCCCTGGGGAGGCGGCGCCCCCCCTAGTTCATGTTCCGAGGGGGCTAGCCCCCCCCCCCCCCCCCGCAGTCGGCGCCTATGCCATGCACAACAGTATGAATATACAGTCTGACGACATGGTTGCACTACGAAGACCTCTCCTGCGTGTTGTATTTCTTCTTGTAATCAGGGTCCCTGATCGGCATACTGCGTGGTATGCGTGGGTCAACAAGCTCTGGATGGAGCTAAGCATTATAGAACCGCTCAAAGTATACCCAGCCTCAGTGGATAACACATTGGATACAGCTACTCTGTTCACGTCCATACGATCTGGCATGCTATCTGGTTGGCCCTCAGTAACTGTAACGGCCTTCAGCAAGCACATTTTGCAATGCAGCGTAATTTTGCTCCCCATTTCTGCTCTCTGGCGTTATCTTCATGACAGCAAGTGTGCAGTTGAATGGGCTGTGGATTCTCAGAGCTTGAAATTAGTTGAACAAGTGCATATTGTCCACAATGCTTCGCCCTTCAACAACACAGGGTCCGTTTCCGGACGTTCCTGCAGACACGTCTTGCGTACACGTCGCTTCTGCTAGCTCTCGATGAAAGATTGCTTGATTCGTGAGAGTCTGGTACTACTTAAAGATTATCCAGATGCCTTTCTCTTGTAGAATTTCAGGGCCTGTTCTTTGCGTTTCTTCCATTTTCCGCAGACAGGTTTCCTGCTATGCGAAAAACCGTGACTGGCAGGCACAGCACAACCACGGAACGAAGGGTTCCAAGATAACGAGCGACAGCTGCGCGTCCACACTCCATTTATTATCACATGCGAAAAGACAGATTGTGACAATTCATCCGGTTTTTCCCACTTGTGCAGATTTCTGTGGCATGCAGATAGATGGCACCACCGCGCACAGCCAAAATTCCAGCGAGTCAGCATGCGCTAACCACTGCTCACAAGAATCCGTGTAGCAACTCTATGCTTTGACATAAACAAATTATTTCGGGACATATTGATTTTACATATATTTTCTAGTACTTAATGGAATTAAAATTCTCACCTTAGGTCTATTTATTTTGTGACCAGCCAACAAATTTGAAGGAAGCGCGAAACGCAATTTCTGACGTCGGAGAAAAAAATTCCAACATAAAAGATGAATTTCTGGCAAAGTACTAGAACCCATTGAGATCTTCAATTCAAGACCTATTTTATGCAAATTCAGCAATTCATTGCGGAGTTATGCGGTTTGAAAAATGCATGAGGAGTGCCATTGGGCCAGGAGGGTGTTGCACCCCCTTAAGGTTTTTTCCCCTCTTATACGCAAAGAGACAGTACACATGTTTTCTTTAAAAACTGGAGGTAGCTGGCAGCCTGGCTCTGATGATACAGGGCTCGTTTATCGTGCAAGACGTACGGGGACTGATCCCTCCTACGTTCAATGTTTTTCTTTTTTTTTTTTTTTTTAGTTATACGCAAAGTGACACTGGACGGAGGCGGCAGCCTGGCTCTGAGTATACTGCACTCGCTGAGCACGCAAGAGGTACGGGTACTGTACTCCCAGAGAGTGAACTGTATTGAGAGACTTGTATTGTTCTCGCAGAGAGAAAAAAAAACCTTGAACGTTCAAGTTTTTTTTTTTTTCGTCTCACGCTCAAAGAGACAGTACACATGCTTTCTGTAGAGACTTGAGGAAGGTGGCAGCCTTGCTCAGAGGATACAGCGCTCGCTTAGCATGCGAGAGGTACGGGTATCAATCCTCCTACACTGAAAGTTTTTCCCCTCTTATACGCAAAGAGACAGTACACATGTTTTCTCTAGATACAGGAGGAAGGTTGCAGCCTGGCCCTGACGGTAGAGTGCTCGCTCAGCAAGCAAGAGGTACGGGGATGAATCCCTCCTACGTTCATCAATTTTTTTTTTGCTTTAATGCGCATGGAGACATTATGACTTTACACATGTTTTTTTCTAAAGACTGGAGGAAGGTGGCAGTCTGGCTCTGACGATACAGCGCTCGCTTAGCATGCGAGAGGTACGGGGATCGTTCTCTCCTACATTCAAAGTGTTCCTTTCCCCTCTAATGAACAAAGAGACAGTACACATGTTTTCTCTAGAGACTGGATGATGGTTGTAGCCTGGCTCGGGGGATACAGCGCTTGCTAACGATGGGAGAGGTACACAAGACGCTAGATCCTGAGGGGTATCATTGCCGCGTCACTCACTCTTCCAGGTGCTTCCGCGCAAAAATGTAGCTCCTACTTCTCATTGGCTGCTGCGTGGGACGCCTTGCATTCTAGTTGCCTCCGCGGGAAAAATGAAGCCATTATTTCAATTTCATCTATTTTTGTTGTACTGTTTATTAAAAGGCCTGTTCTTTCAAACGAATGTTGCACGGACGATCTTTTTCGCGTTGTTGAAATACTGGGAACTTTTTGCCTGCTTTGTTGTGTTGGGTTTGTGTGTGGAAGGTTGAAGTCGTCATGGCTATAGAAGCCCGCTCATATTCGAAACGTTGAAAGTGTATCTGAAGCATGCGAAGCACTTTGTAATTTGTCAGCATATGTATCACCGCTATGTTTGTCATGGGTCATCATGAGGCACCTCACGCCAGTGATATGGATTTGATGGAACAAATCGGATTCAAGTCAAGTCTTTATTTTCGAGAAGCAAATGAAGTCATTATGTATCCAGAATTATAGTTTTTTTTTCTGTATTTATTTATTTCTGCCCTTACGCAACAACGCCTTACGACATTACTATAGCGGGGATACATACAAATAAAAGTAAGCAATAAGTACAGCATACAAAAAGAAAAAAAAATTAAAAAGCACACATTTCTTAGACAACAGGTACTCAGATCTCGAAAAAATAAGCTCTATACATCCGTTGGGCTGAATTTTCCTGCAATGATCAATCTCGATATGTACGATGGAGGTTCCATTGTCATATACTAATTTTATCATGAATAATATTATCTGAAAATTGCAAACGTAACTGTCGTCTCCTTGTCGACAAACTATCCCAACCTAATCTTGACTTTATCTCGCTTATACTAACATCCATGCAACTCATCTGGCCGCAATATTCTGAACCCTCTCCTGAATTAAAAACATTTCGTGCGGATCCCATACTGTATATTCAAATCCGGGTTTGTCAAATCCTCCGCAGAATCCAGAAATTTGGAGAATTTGGTAGAAAACATGGCCAGGTGGTCAACTTAAGAGCGTCGTGCTGCTATTCACTGAAAGTATATCGTGTCAGGTTAGCCGGAGACGAATAATAAAACACACGAAGTTTCAAATTTACAAATGCATCCAAAGTAAGGCAGACACTTGGGGTAGGTGGTACGGTGTAAAAACAGCACAAAGAAAGAGAGAGATATACACCACGACGCCGAACGTCCAACCGATTTAATAAAAGGAAAAATATACATGTACAACAATTATTTCTTATGTAATGTCTTCCCGCAATTACAGTTTTCTGGCATCTTCCACCAAACTGTACACTTTAATAGCTCTTTTTTGTTTTTCGCTTTTTCTTTTTTTTTTTTTCTTCTAATGTACAGGCACGCAACGCTTCGGAAACGGTTCTGCAGTAAAAAGTTAAAGGTATCAAGAATATATATGAGGAATACTTCAGATTTCGAAGAATACGAGGTGACACGCGTGTGGAAACAGTCCGGGTGCGATATGTCACGAGGAGCTTTTACAATTTCGCTGCAATACCACACTACTATATTGAAAATAATGATCATGTATGAACAAATTAATATAGTGCAAGAGAACTGATGTACTCTATAACATTTTTTTTTTTTCAGTTCGTATTTGAGTTATTGAGTCTTGTATCGTCCTCGTCGTCTTCTGTGTTCTTCAAACTCAAGGAAATGTTACATCTTTCAATAGCCTTGTCTCCAGTAGACAAAAAGTCCAAGTGAAAATTGCCTAAAATCTGCCGGAGATCAGTATTTGATTGGCACAAGTCGCTGCAACTTGGGCTGACGTCGTCACCTGCGAAGGCAGTAAACTGCGTTGGGCTCAAAGCAGTGGCCTAGCCCAAAAATATTTATGGAGGAGTTCTATGGGGACTTTACATGGGTGAGGAGGATTTCATTATGATCTCCCTCTTCCAAATGCACTAACCAAACTTACAATTTTTTTTTGGGGGGGGGGGGTTAAACCCCCAAACCCCGGCATATAAATGCGGGCCAATATTGGCCCAGCGTTGAGAGGAAACTCCAAAACAGCAGCTGCTGCTCGAAACAACAAACCAACGATATAGTCTATGTAGTTCAATTCGATGTATACAAGTCCATTTCTACATTTTTTCTTCAGCTTGCAAAATTATTTTCAGACAAGGTGAAAACCAGCTTCATACATTGAGCCATAGTGACACGGACAGCATTACTTAAACGAGTAGGAATTTCCATTTCCTACTCGTTTGTAATGTGTATAACCTTTGACAATAACAGCTGTCGAGCAGGTTGGTACGTATACATATCTATTCCAATAGCGGCAAAACGATGGTAAGACAGGCCACACACGACCAGCAGCAGCACTTTCAACCTTTGGATTTTATTTTTGCAATATACACACCTGCCAGATACAGTTGTAAGGCACACTGGTGTTATAGAATAGAATATCGCGTAGAGGGGTGCAGAAGATGCATGGGGTACCTCATAACCATGGTTGGTTGATAATCTCATTATATTTGGACCATACTTGGCCCATCATTGCTGGTGCCTCATGGGACGCTATCTAGCCAACTAATGCCCGACTAGAAACTAAGCTTGGTTCTACAATGGCCCCAACGGCAATGCATGTTGGTCCCCGTGTTTGTTAGGACGGTCTGTCACGTACTGGCCCAAAGTTGGCGGTATTCAGTTGGCCCGAGTAAGGCCGATGTCAATGAAAGCTTGGCCGAACCCTCTTCTTCGCAAGCTCGGCCCAACTAGGCCGAACAACGTTTAGGTATAGGAATGTCGTTTTTCTCCATGGGAAGCACATTGCTCTGCACATTGCAAGCAGATTCTTCGTCCCGCTCTGGTTCATAAATTTGGTGCCCTGTGTGTTTCTTTCCTTTCATTTTTGTTTTCTTTTAAATACAGACAGGCAGGCTTTGTGCTGATGGCATGTATATAGTTTCCCTTCAGTTGACAATTGAACCCCTGTATGCAGGAAGGAGGGGATAAGTCGAAAAATCCGGGTTACCTCGACAAATGCAATGGAAAATGTGTAACGTATATGTTTGTGTTTTTTGGGTCTGTGACTTAGCAGAAATTGTCCGTGAGCATGATATATCATTTTTCAATGTAACACCGCATGCACACAGAGTTATCGCGCAAATACAAGCAGCTTTCACAAGTCGTACTTGGATTGCTGAAGAACTAGGTAGGGTGAAGCAGGGGCGGATTTAGGGGGGGTCCGGATGTCCTGACCCCCCCCCCCCCTCAATTCCAGACTTGAACATAGGGTTCAATGGACAAATCCCAGCATGCACCTGGCACTTGTCCATAGCGGACCCCCCAACCCCCGGGAAAATTCTTGATCCGCCCTTGGGGTGAAGTCACCTGTGCGTTGCAGAGCAGCATGGGTCGAGCGTATCGCGCTGCTAAACGAGCACAATCTTGAAAATAATATCGTAGGTGACCAGCATAATATGACTTATTAGCTTAGTGCTCACGTTTTTTTTTTCTTTCTTTTTTTTCGATTACAACGCTCAGTATCACTGCCGACACAGTCGTGTTAGTTAGGAAGAACGTGTTTTTCGAGTGGAAGCCGCAGTTCAATTTAAGCTATCATTTGTATGCGTGTGTAGAAAAGGGGCAAGATCTGACTGCCCATCCCATTGACACACATACATTTCTCGTTTCTTACCCTCCTGTAACAGGTCAATAAATTGCAATACGGTCCTAAATTTTCTATGGCAGGTACATGCTGGTATGTGGATGTCATTGCAGCAAAAATACACGAAAGGGGATTGCATTACATGCATGGATTGCTTACTGCATACAGAGGTTCAATTACTTTATATATGGTTATCTCTAAATTAAAAACCGGAGACTGGGGGACAAAAAACGACAAACACAGAAAGCTTGTCTGTGTTATGGATCTACACCACCAGCTTGCTTGCTACCTCTATCCTCTCGGTACTGTGTATATATTTTTGTCATTTTCTGTGAGGACTGTGTTGCACGATTTGCCCTAAACATACCCGATCATCGTGATCATTTTGTGACCTTAGTATCAATAAAGAAGTATTCTTGATCGAAGACAATTTGTCGCCTTCTCTTATGTTTTTGTCATTTTTATCTGCCTCTCTTCCTTTCTACTTAATCTGCATATCAACATACTTTGGTTATGAACACTTCACTTTTTGTAACCAGTTGGAAGGAGAAGTGGTCACGAGATAAGGGTATTTCGAGGCTGTCGGGATCCGGGGCTCAAGAGCAGTGGCAATCATATAAGGCCGATAATCGTGAGACCGAACTATCAGAAAACTGGAAAGTCGGAAGACAGAACTATCGAAAAACCGAACAAATAGGAGCCCTAAGATATGAAAAGCATTAAAATTACAATTACTACATAAAGTATACTTTCACTAAGTCGGTGTTACATGGGAATTTCTGTAGCAAATGAATCATAAAAAAAAAAGAGAAAGGACAGAAATCACGGGACCCGCGGTGCTGGATATACGTATATAAACTCAATAAACTGCAAACTAAATTTTGAACATCTCTCAAATAAATTCTAGAAAAATCTTGGGGGCGACACATGATTCACATCTACCACTTGCACTTGTGTCTGTTTTCCCACGGTAGTGGTTCCTCGGAAAAACCCGTTCATGCCTTTGGAAGACCTTTTTGGGGGGGATAGCAGACTTTGCTTGCGCGAATTCAATCTCCTCTTGTTGTTTTACCAACCACCAACCAACCAACCTGCTTTGTACATGAGCTATGGTGCTTCTGCGCAGATATAGGACAGCGTTACGTTTCTGATCCTTGTTGTTTAGTTTCGAAAGCGGCTGCCCTATCTACAGGGATCTCAAACACGCGGCCTCTTGGCCGCCAAAGAGAACGAAGCTACCCTCTCGAAAAATTTAAAGACGAATTAGGAGAACAGATTTTCAGGCATTGTTTTCAGCCTGGCCCGCCGTACTGCTGCTGCGCTGTCCATGTTAGGTAGAATACACTGCATGCGAGCAGTTCTCGAGCAGTTCGAGCATGCTCTCGAACCTCACAAAATTACGGAGACGGCAACCTGGTATTCGCGTGCGGTATGGTACACTAGCACACCGTAGCTAATGCGAGGATTGAGTCGATCTGCTGTCCATCCTAATTCTTATACTAAATCAAATAGTGACATTAAAAGCCGGCTTTTGAAAGAACTCAGCCAAAACTAAAAGCAAACTGTCAGTTCGAAAGAGAGGTAGTCGAAGTGGCTTAAATAAGTGGTTCTTCCAGTTGTACTACAGAAGATTCTATTTTTCTGATGGATAAGGAACTTGAATTTTTATTCAAATCATAGGAATTTTTTTCACTTGTGTCACCCCTTATCACTACGGTGGTTTTGTTAGCACATGCCTAGAAATGTCATTTTGAGGGTCTTGTCTGACATACTTGTACAGACTTCTTCACTACGGAGCTATGGCAGACAAGGACAGCAGGAAAAGATCACTACTAGGTGTAAAGATCCTTTTTAATCAGGTCGTCTCAAAACCCCCAATCCCAACGTTCAACCTTCCTTTTCTGTTTTTCCAGAAATAAACCAGTTGATTGTGGAGTGGTGCGTTGTCCTTGCCTGCCGTAGCTCCATAGTCTAAGATGTCATACCAACCAGCCCACTCTACATTGTTAATCAGTTTTATACTTGTAAAGTGCTGGACAAAAGCTTATGGAACATACTCTGGCGCACTCCTCCCTCCGAGTGACAAGCTGGCAGCGAAGGGTATTGTACGGACTTGCATACAGGTGACTGGGCTACCTATACGCACATGTCTAAGTCTGTATGGTCCCATTCACTGTCACTCTAAGGAAGGAATGCGCCGGAACGTGCTCTCTAACATTTGTCTAGCACTGTACTCGTTGTTTTGACATGGTGGGATACCAATGCACCTGCGCACATGACTGCGTCGGGTTTCCTATCATTATAGTTTAGTTGTAAGCAGCTCTGTCTCTCCATTGTCCCGTCTGTATGCTCTTATTCCCTTTTGCAGTTATGTACCAACTGGCCCAAATTTCTGCACTTCTCATTAAACACAACATAGCAAACCCGAAGCCATAACCCACCGTGAATATGCCAGCTAGCTCTTTCTCTTTGATTTTCCATACTTATTTTTCCAACTGTGAGCTAAGGCAGCAATACAGTAAGTAAATAGATAATTTTGAGTGCTCCTGAACATTCTCCTAAACCTTTGTGAAGGTCGAATAGTTTTTCATACTTTCAGCACCTTATTTGAAAGGCCGCCCATTTATTGGCGTTAGCCTAGTAAGCCCATTAATTTTTTGTGTTATCCACTATCCGACTCCACAATAACTATGTCGGTCCTGTTTTTGTGTACAATGTTATGTATGATATACCAAAGTTTTATGGTAACTACAGTCGTTTCTTTTCCTTGTGGCCCTCCATGATGTGGTCTAAAGTCAATGTGCCCTGTGGCTCCAATGGCGTTCTTCGGACCCAAATATAGTGTCTCGTAAAGTTTTGTCCTCAGTACCACGGGGGTTCAATGATATAGACTGGCATACAATTATGTCAAGTACACCCAAAGACCTTTTTTCAAATTCTCATATTATTGGACTACACAGAAAGAACGGAGAGAAAGGGGAAAAATGGAGGCACCCAGTACATTCTCCACGTCGCTTTTGCCGAGAAACAGTAATAGCTTTTGCAAAAGACATAGAACAGACATAGTACAGGCCTCTCGCAACAAGCTCGACATTTTCTGCTTCATATTTTCTGTGCGAATGAATAACAGGAGTTATAGTCGGTTCCACATAATGTTCACCTTAGCAATATGTTCTGTGATGTATACTTTGACCATCTAAAAAGTGGCAGAACATGACTCCTTCAACTCTAAATATTACTGTCATCAAAAATATAGTGCTTAACAAAATGTATGGCATTTGCAACTGCAATGATTGCTTTCTATCAGCACTGTTGTAGCCATCGTGCTTGAGTTATGGTTACTTCAGTGATCTTCTATCACCATCAGGGTTTGTTCTATCAGCAGAACGCTAGCCATTGTGGCAGCCATATGGTGGCCCTGACAAGGGCCGTTTGTGTACTTCGTCCAGGTCTGCTGTTTCTTCTCCAGTGCACCATGAACCTACTGAAGAATCCCTTAGCGTGTCCACAGTCCATCTTGTAGTGTCCATAGTTCCCTACGGGAGCACGCTGTTGGCATAAGACAATCCGTGGGGTGGGGCATCGTCACGCAGCTGGTGCCCGTGGAATGCCCTGGACAGCATTCAGGCATGAATGCAAAAGGCCAATGCAATAATCCTGTGGGAGTGGCGCACTTGATTGCAGTATGCCACCAGAGGCCTTCTGCTGGGTCAGCTCTGTTTGAAGAACTTGAACTGAAAGTAAAACATAATTGTGAGTAGTGTGAAATTACTGAGAATTATAAGTAAACAGTGTCAGTCTGTCAGCTCAGAACGAGAACAATTGTGTGCCTGCTTTGGTTGGCCTAGTGAGGACTAGCATAAGCAGGGATATGCAAATTCTCCAATAGAATCCCAATACTTCTCTCTCTATCCCATACCCAATTCATGTATGGCATCTGACAGTCCTGGCCTTTCTGGTCAGCTACAGGGGTTCCACCTGGAAACAACAGGGTGAAATGTATTTAGGCAACAAAAAGCTTCAAGTTTGCAGCTTTTAACATGCTGGATAGCATTTCACTCTCCGTAATCATCATTTGCAAGCCTTAAATTTTGGCAGTGTCATTTATAAAATCCTCTACAACTTTTGAAACCATCTGATCACTCACTGTGGCATTTCTAAGCTATCAAAGGCCATATGAGGACAGGAAAACGTTGTTTGGTTGTTTAAATCGGGTCAGAGCTTAAAACCTGAGCGGTATCACTCGACACCGCTGCTTGATTGCGGATTTCTGAGCCTTAAATTCTGACTGTATCACATGTTTAATCACTCACTGTGGCTTTTATAAGCTATCGAAGGCTATATGAGGACAGGAAAGCTGTGTTCTGTTGTTGATACTGTATCAGAGCTTAAAACCTGAGGGGTATCATTCGTAACTGCTGCTTCACCGCAGGGTATCAAGCCCCAAAATTCTAAGTGTATCACACACTGAATCATTCACCGAGGCTTGTATAAGCTATCGAAAGCTGCACGAGAACAAGAAAACGTCGTTCGGTTGTTGCAACTTGATGGGAGCTTAAAACCTGAGGGGTATCATTCGTAACTGCTGCTTGACTGCAGGGGTTTGAGCGCTAAATTCTAAGTATATCACACGTTAAATCACTCACTGAGGCTTTTATAAGCTATCGAAAGCTGCACGCGAACAGGAAAACGTCGTTCGGTTGTTGCAACTTGATCGGAGCTTAAAACCTGAGGGGTATCATTCGTAACTGCTGCTTGACTGCAGGGTTTTGAGCGCTAAATTCTAAGTGTATCACACGTGGAATCACTCACTGAGGCTTTTATAAGCTATCGAAAGCTGCACGAGAACAGGAAAACGTCGTTCGGTTGTTGCAACTTGATCGGAGCTTAAAATCTGAGGGGTATCATTCGTAACTGCTGCTTGACTGCAGGGTTTTGAGCGCTAAATTCTAAGTATATCACACGTTAAATCACTCACTGAGGCTTTTATAAGCTATCGAAAGATGCACGCGAACAGGAACACGTCGTTCGGTTGTTGCAACTTGATCGGAGCTTAAAACCTGAGGGGTATCATTCGTAACTGCTGCTTGACTGCAGGGTTTTGAGCGCTAAATTCTAAGTGTATCACACGTGGAATCACTCACTGAGGCTTTTATAAGCTATCGAAAGCTGCACGAGAACAGGAAAACGTCGTTCGGTTGTTGCAACTTGATCGGAGCTTAAAACCTGAGGGGTATCATTCGTAACTGCTGCTTGACTGCAGGGTTTTGAGCGCTAAATTCTAAGTATATCACACGTTAAATCACTCACTGAGGCTTTTATAAGCTATCGAAAGCTGCACGCGAACAGGAACACGTCGTTCGGTTGTTGCAACTTGATCGGAGCTTAAAACCTGAGGGGTATCATTCGTAACTGCTGCTTGACTGCAGGGTTTTGAGCGCTAAATTCTAAGTGTATCACACGTGGAATCACTCACTGAGGCTTTTATAAGCTATCGAAAGCTGCACGAGAACAGGAAAACGTCGTTCGGTTGTTGCAACTTGATCGGAGCTTAAAACCTGAGGGGTATCATTCGTAACTGCTGCTTGACTGCAGGGTTTTGAGCGCTAAATTCTAAGTATCACACGTGGAATCACTCACTGAGGCTTTTATAAGCTATCGAAGGCTATATGAGGACAGGAAAGCTGTGTTCTGTTGTTGATACTGTATCAGAGCTTAAAACCTGAGGGGTATCATTCGTAACTACTGCTTGACCGCAGGGTATCAAGCCCCAAAATTCTAAGTGTATCACACACTGAGTCATTCACCGAGGCTTGTATAAGCTATCGAAAGCTGCACGAGAACAAGAAAACGCCGTTCGGTTGTTGCAACTTGATGGGAGCTTAAAACCTGAGGGGTATCATTCGTAACTGCTGCTTGACTGCAGGGTTTTGAGCGCTAAATTCTAAGTATATCACACGTTAAATCACTCACTGAGGCTTTTATAAGCTATCGAAAGCTGCACGCGAACAGGAAAACGTCGTTCGGTTGTTGCAACTTGATCGGAGCTTAAAACCTGAGGGGTATCATTCGTAACTGCTGCTTGACTGCAGGGTTTTGAGCGCTAAATTCTAAGTGTATCACACGTGGAATCACTCACTGAGGCTTTTATAAGCTATCGAAAGCTGCACGAGAACAGGAAAACGTCGTTCGGTTGTTGCAACTTGATCGGAGCTTAAAACCTGAGGGGTATCATTCGTAACTGCTGCTTGACTGCAGGGTTTTGAGCGCTAAATTCTAAGTATATCACACGTTAAATCACTCACTGAGGCTTTTATAAGCTATCGAAAGCTGCACGAGAACAGGAAAACGTCGTTCGGTTGTTGCAACTTGATCGGAGCTTAAAACCTAAGGGGTATCATTCGTAACTGCTGCTTGACTGCAGGGTTTTGAGCGCTAAATTCTAAGTATATCACACGTTAAATCACTCACTGAGGCTTTTATAAGCTATCGAAAGCTGCACGAGAACAGGAAAACGTCGTTCGGTTGTTGCAACTTGATCGGAGCTTAAAACCTGAGGGGTATCATTCGTAACTGCTGCTTGACTGCAGGGTTTTGAGCGCTAAATTCTAAGTGTATCACACGTGGAATCACTCACTGAGGCTTTTATAAGCTATCGAAAGCTGCACGAGAACAGGAAAACGTCGTTCGGTTGTTGCAACTTGATCGGAGCTTAAAACCTGAGGGGTATCATTCGTAACTGCTGCTTGACTGCAGGGTTTTGAGCGCTAAATTCTAAGTGTATCACACGTGGAATCACTCACTGAGGCTTTTATAAGCTATCGAAAGCTGCACGAGAACAGGAAAACGTCGTTCGGTTGTTGCAACTTGATCGGAGCTTAAAACCTGAGGGGTATCATTCGTAACTGCTGCTTGACTGCAGGGTTTTGAGCGCTAAATTCTAAGTATATCACACGTTAAATCACTCACTGAGGCTTTTATAAGCTATCGAAAGCTGCACGAGAACAGGAAAACGTCGTTCGGTTGTTGCAACTTGATCGGAGCTTAAAACCTGAGGGGTATCATTCGTAACTGCTGCTTGACTGCAGGGTTTTGAGCGCTAAATTTTAAGTATATCACACGTTAAATCACTCACTGAGGCTTTTATAAGCTATCGAAAGCTGCACGAGAACAGGAAAACGTCGTTCGGTTGTTGCAACTTGATCGGAGCTTAAAACCTGAGGGGTATCATTCGTAACTGCTGCTTGACTGCAGGGTTTTGAGCGCTAAATTCTAAGTATATCACACGTTAAATCACTCACTGAGGCTTTTATAAGCTATCGAAAGCTGCACGCGAACAGGAACACGTCGTTCGGTTGTTGCAACTTGATCGGAGCTTAAAACCTGAGGGGTATCATTCGTAACTGCTGCTTGACTGCAGGGTTTTGAGCGCTAAATTCTAAGTGTATCACACGTGGAATCACTCACTGAGGCTTTTATAAGCTATCGAAAGCTGCACAAGAACAGGAAAACGTCGTTCGGTTGTTGCAACTTGATCGGAGCTTAAAACCTGAGGGGTATCATTCGTAACTGCTGCTTGACTGCAGGGTTTTGAGCGCTAAATTCTAAGTATATCACACGTTAAATCACTCACTGAGGCTTTTATGAGCTATCGAAAGCTGCACGCGAACAGGAAAACGTCGTTCGGTTGTTGCAACTTGATCGGAGCTTAAAACCTGAGGGGCATCATTCGTAACTGCTGCTTGACTGCAGGGTTTTGAGCGCTAAATTCTAAGTATCACACGTGGAATCACTCACTGAGGCTTTTATAAGCTATCGAAGGCTATATGAGGACAGGAAAGCTGTGTTCTGTTGTTGATACTGTATCAGAGCTTAAAACCTGAGGGGTATCATTCGTAACTACTGCTTGACCGCAGGGTATCAAGCCCCAAAATTCTAAGTGTATCACACACTGAGTCATTCACCGAGGCTTGTATAAGCTATCGAAAGCTGCACGAGAACAAGAAAACGTCGTTCGGTTGTTGCAACTTGATGGGAGCTTAAAACCTGAGGGGTATCATTCGTAACTGCTGCTTGACTGCAGGGTTTTGAGCGCTAAATTCTAAGTATATCACACGTTAAATCACTCACTGAGGCTTTTATAAGCTATCGAAAGCTGCACGCGAACAGGAACACGTCGTTCGGTTGTTGCAACTTGATCGGAGCTTAAAACCTGAGGGGTATCATTCGTAACTGCTGCTTGACTGCAGGGTTTTGAGCGCTAAATTCTAAGTGTATCACACGTGGAATCACTCACTGAGGCTTTTATAAGCTATCGAAAGCTGCACGAGAACAGGAAAACGTCGTTCGGTTGTTGCAACTTGATCGGAGCTTAAAACCTGAGGGGTATCATTCGTAACTGCTGCTTGACTGCAGGGTTTTGAGCGCTAAATTCTAAGTATATCACACGTTAAATCACTCACTGAGGCTTTTATGAGCTATCGAAAGCTGCACGCGAACAGGAAAACGTCGTTCGGTTGTTGCAACTTGATCGGAGCTTAAAACCTGAGGGGCATCATTCGTAACTGCTGCTTGACTGCAGGGTTTTGAGCGCTAAATTCTAAGTATCACACGTGGAATCACTCACTGAGGCTTTTATAAGCTATCGAAGGCTATATGAGGACAGGAAAGCTGTGTTCTGTTGTTGATACTGTATCAGAGCTTAAAACCTGAGGGGTATCATTCGTAACTACTGCTTGACCGCAGGGTATCAAGCCCCAAAATTCTAAGTGTATCACACACTGAGTCATTCACCGAGGCTTGTATAAGCTATCGAAAGCTGCACGAGAACAAGAAAACGTCGTTCGGTTGTTGCAACTTGATGGGAGCTTAAAACCTGAGGGGTATCATTCGTAACTGCTGCTTGACTGCAGGGTTTTGAGCGCTAAATTCTAAGTATATCACACGTTAAATCACTCACTGAGGCTTTTATAAGCTATCGAAAGCTGCACGCGAACAGGAACACGTCGTTCGGTTGTTGCAACTTGATCGGAGCTTAAAACCTGAGGGGTATCATTCGTAACTGCTGCTTGACTGCAGGGTTTTGAGCGCTAAATTCTAAGTGTATCACACGTGGAATCACTCACTGAGGCTTTTATAAGCTATCGAAAGCTGCACGAGAACAGGAAAACGTCGTTCGGTTGTTGCAACTTGATCGGAGCTTAAAACCTGAGGGGTATCATTCGTAACTGCTGCTTGACTGCAGGGTTTTGAGCGCTAAATTTTAAGTATATCACACGTTAAATCACTCACTGAGGCTTTTATAAGCTATCGAAAGCTGCACGAGAACAGGAAAACGTCGTTCGGTTGTTGCAACTTGATCGGAGCTTAAAACCTGAGGGGTATCATTCGTAACTGCTGCTTGACTGCAGGGTTTTGAGCGCTAAATTCTAAGTATATCACACGTTAAATCACTCACTGATGCTTTTATAAGCTATCGAAAGCTGCACGCGAACAGGAACACGTCGTTCGGTTGTTGCAACTTGATCGGAGCTTAAAACCTGAGGGGTATCATTCGTAACTGCTGCTTGACTGCAGGGTTTTGAGCGCTAAATTCTAAGTGTATCACACGTGGAATCACTCACTGAGGCTTTTATAAGCTATCGAAAGCTGCACGAGAACAGGAAAACGTCGTTCGGTTGTTGCAACTTGATCGGAGCTTAAAACCTGAGGGGTATCATTCGTAACTGCTGCTTGACTGCAGGGTTTTGAGCGCTAAATTCTAAGTATATCACACGTTAAATCACTCACTGAGGCTTTTATGAGCTATCGAAAGCTGCACGCGAACAGGAAAACGTCGTTCGGTTGTTGCAACTTGATCGGAGCTTAAAACCTGAGGGGCATCATTCGTAACTGCTGCTTGACTGCAGGGTTTTGAGCGCTAAATTCTAAGTATCACACGTGGAATCACTCACTGAGGCTTTTATAAGCTATCGAAGGCTATATGAGGACAGGAAAGCTGTGTTCTGTTGTTGATACTGTATCAGAGCTTAAAACCTGAGGGGTATCATTCGTAACTACTGCTTGACCGCAGGGTATCAAGCCCCAAAATTCTAAGTGTATCACACACTGAGTCATTCACCGAGGCTTGTATAAGCTATCGAAAGCTGCACGAGAACAAGAAAACGCCGTTCGGTTGTTGCAACTTGATGGGAGCTTAAAACCTGAGGGGTATCATTCGTAACTGCTGCTTGACTGCAGGGTTTTGAGCGCTAAATTCTAAGTATATCACACGTTAAATCACTCACTGAGGCTTTTATAAGCTATCGAAAGCTGCACGCGAACAGGAAAACGTCGTTCGGTTGTTGCAACTTGATCGGAGCTTAAAACCTGAGGGGTATCATTCGTAACTGCTGCTTGACTGCAGGGTTTTGAGCGCTAAATTCTAAGTGTATCACACGTGGAATCACTCACTGAGGCTTTTATAAGCTATCGAAAGCTGCACGAGAACAGGAAAACGTCGTTCGGTTGTTGCAACTTGATCGGAGCTTAAAACCTGAGGGGTATCATTCGTAACTGCTGCTTGACTGCAGGGTTTTGAGCGCTAAATTCTAAGTATATCACACGTTAAATCACTCACTGAGGCTTTTATAAGCTATCGAAAGCTGCACGAGAACAGGAAAACGTCGTTCGGTTGTTGCAACTTGATCGGAGCTTAAAACCTAAGGGGTATCATTCGTAACTGCTGCTTGACTGCAGGGTTTTGAGCGCTAAATTCTAAGTATATCACACGTTAAATCACTCACTGAGGCTTTTATAAGCTATCGAAAGCTGCACGAGAACAGGAAAACGTCGTTCGGTTGTTGCAACTTGATCGGAGCTTAAAACCTGAGGGGTATCATTCGTAACTGCTGCTTGACTGCAGGGTTTTGAGCGCTAAATTCTAAGTGTATCACACGTGGAATCACTCACTGAGGCTTTTATAAGCTATCGAAAGCTGCACGAGAACAGGAAAACGTCGTTCGGTTGTTGCAACTTGATCGGAGCTTAAAACCTGAGGGGTATCATTCGTAACTGCTGCTTGACTGCAGGGTTTTGAGCGCTAAATTCTAAGTGTATCACACGTGGAATCACTCACTGAGGCTTTTATAAGCTATCGAAAGCTGCACGAGAACAGGAAAACGTCGTTCGGTTGTTGCAACTTGATCGGAGCTTAAAACCTGAGGGGTATCATTCGTAACTGCTGCTTGACTGCAGGGTTTTGAGCGCTAAATTCTAAGTATATCACACGTTAAATCACTCACTGAGGCTTTTATAAGCTATCGAAAGCTGCACGAGAACAGGAAAACGTCGTTCGGTTGTTACAACTTGATCGGAGCTTAAAACCTGAGGGGTATCATTCGTAACTGCTGCTTGACTGAAGGGTTTTGAGCGCTAAATTCTAAGTATATCACACGTTAAATCACTCACTGAGGCTTTTATAAGCTATCGAAAGCTGCACGAGAACAGGAAAACGTCGTTCGGTTGTTGCAACTTGATCGGAGCTTAAAACCTAAGGGGTATCATTCGTAACTGCTGCTTGACTGCAGGGTTTTGAGCGCTAAATTCTAAGTATATCACACGTTAAATCACTCACTGAGGCTTTTATAAGCTATCGAAAGCTGCACGAGAACAGGAAAACGTCGTTCGGTTGTTGCAACTTGATCGGAGCTTAAAACCTGAGGGGTATCATTCGTAACTGCTGCTTGACTGCAGGGTTTTGAGCGCTAAATTCTAAGTATATCACACGTTAAATCACTCACTGAGGCTTTTATAAGCTATCGAAAGCTGCACGAGAACAGGAAAACGTCGTTCGGTTGTTGCAACTTGATCGGAGCTTAAAACCTAAGGGGTATCATTCGTAACTGCTGCTTGACTGCAGGGTTTTGAGCGCTAAATTCTAAGTATATCACACGTTAAATCACTCACTGAGGCTTTTATAAGCTATCGAAAGCTGCACGAGAACAGGAAAACGTCGTTCGGTTGTTGCAACTTGATCGGAGCTTAAAACCTGAGGGGTATCATTCGTAACTGCTGCTTGACTGCAGGGTTTTGAGCGCTAAATTCTAAGTATATCACACGTTAAATCACTCACTGAGGCTTTTATAAGCTATCGAAAGCTGCACGAGAACAGGAAAACGTCGTTCGGTTGTTGCAACTTGATCGGAGCTTAAAACCTAAGGGGTATCATTCGTAACTGCTGCTTGACTGCAGGGTTTTGAGCGCTAAATTCTAAGTATATCACACGTTAAATCACTCACTGAGGCTTTTATAAGCTATCGAAAGCTGCACGAGAACAGGAAAACGTCGTTCGGTTGTTGCAACTTGATCGGAGCTTAAAACCTGAGGGGTATCATTCGTAACTGCTGCTTGACTGCAGGGTTTTCAGCGCTAAATTCTAAGTGTATCACACGTTAAATCACTCACTGAGGCTATTTATAAGCTATCGAAGGCTATATGAGAACAGATATACGTTTTTTGATTGTCCAAATTTGATCGGAGTATCATTCGGCACTGTTACCTGTAAATCTTCCGAAATTAAACTTATTTAACGGATTTCACCACAGCTGAAACAGGGCGCGAATGTTTCACTAAAAATTCGGGAGTACAAACATCAAGGAACTAAAATTACTTACCTCCATGTGGTAATTAGCATGAAACAAGAAGCACAACACACACACACATCCACCTACGACAGCGCGAAACCGACGACTGAGAACAACTGATGTCTTCATGCGCTGACCAGGGCACTACATTCATAGCCACCGCCGCCGAGGCGTACGAACACAACGAATGATACCCCTCAGGATCTAGCGCCTCCCGAGAGGTACCGCGATGGATTCCTCTTTTTTCCCCTCTAATGAGCAAGACAGTACACATGTTTTCTCAAGAAACCGACGAAGGTGGCAACCTGGCTCGGAGGATACAGCGCTCGCTTATCACGCGAGACGTACGGGGTTCGATACCTACTACATTCATCAATTTTTTTTTTCCTCAAATGCGCAAAGAGAGAGTACAAATGTTTTCTATAGAGGCTTGAGGAAGGTGGCAGCCCTGGACTGACGATACAGCGCTCGCTTAGCAGGCGAGAGGTATGGGGAACGACCTACTCTCAAGACCGCTAGCGGTGTCTAAACAATTCATCAATGTACAGGCCGGACTTACACGCACGTCAGGTTTCTTGCGCCCGGCAATAACGGACATGAAAGCCATCACCATTTCTGTGAGACAGTCCGTTTACGCGCCGCTTGCAGCCGCCGATCAGCAAGGTGTTTCCTCGGAAACGTGTGTAAACATCCGGGTACACTTCAAGGGTAAATATATGCTGACTATGAAAAGCATGAACACCGACAAGAAAAACATCCGTGCGAGTTCTGCCTTAACTGTATGCCACCTGTATTCCAGACTGGGTGAGGAGGGTTTCTGATATTTTTGCTACGGGGTGGATTCAAGGTACATATTGTGAGGGAGAACCATAGCCATGCTCATCGCCATCAGCCCTTTAGCGCGAGTTTTCATATCACCCGCATTCTTTCGCTTGGCTGCCATAAAACCACACGCTTAGCTTCCTCTGTTTCCCGTCTTATTCGCCTCTTAACATTTGGTGGAGGTGCGACTTCGTCATCTCCCTTTCGTTACCCGACCGTCACAAACCCCCGCTTTGATCTCCCGACTTCGTACTGGAGTTGCGTTCTGGGCGTTCAATTCGCGCGATGGCTTCCCCCAATGCCTCAACCGGCGACTCTTCGCCAACGCCCGCGGGACAACGCAACGCTCCCGCAGCACGGCAACGTGATCCGCCCGTATTCTCCGGCACGGGCACTGAGGACATTGATGATTGGTTGGCCGCCTACGAACGAGTAAGCAAGTTCAATGCCTGGGACGACTCCTCGAAACTAAATAATGTGGCGTTCTATCTGGTGGACCTCGCAAGAACATGGTTTCTGAACCACGAAAGCGAAATCAGCTCTTGGTCTGTGTTCCGCTCCCGCCTCACTGATCTCTTTGGACGACCGGCGCTGAGAAAAGCCGACGCAGAGCATAAGCTGTCACAGAGACTTCAACTGGCAAACGAGACGTTTACGTCATACATTGAGGAGATTCTGTCTTTGTGCAATCACGTCGACTCCACCATGTCCGATCCCGCGAAGATCAAGCACATTCTAATGGGAATCGCGCCTGATGCGTTTCACCTTCTTGTTCTGAAGTCCCCTTCCACTGTCCAAGATGTCATAGCCCTCTGCAAGGAACTCCAAGAAGCGAAAAATCTGCGGCTATCTTCCTCTATCTGATCAGCCGCACTCATGGACTCTACAACCCGAGAGGCTCTTCGCGCCTTCATTCGCCAGGTTGTCCACGAAGAAATGGCTAGGACGTACCCAGGGCCCCATTGCTCTCCGCTGCCTCCGGAACCACCCACGCACAGTGTGCTCGCACTTGTGCGACAGGAAGTATCCGCTGCCTCGGGTGCCAGTACACCAGCTAAGACGAATAACGGTATCTACGCAGACGTTGTCCGTTCACCCGCTATGGCCCAACCTCCGCCACCTCTACCCGAGCCGCCATTCCGCATCTACGCCGATGTCGTTCGCATGCCTCCAACATACGACGCCCCAGAGGCCCGAGCACATACCTACGAGGCTGTTGCCCCTATCGCGCCTCTATATTCTCAAGCAGGCAGATATTTCACTAATCGGCGTCCGACTATATTTTCCCCTCGACGAGAAATGCGAACGTGCTTTTACTGTGGTATCCGAGGGCATATTTCGCGCGACTGTCGCCGCCGCCGCAGAGACCTCGAGTATGGTCAGACGGGCTCGGACTCTTATGATTCCTACGTGGCCGCGGGACAGAATCGTTCCATTCCCTACGGCATACCTGACGGGCCGTTTCGGTCAGGTCCAAGGGACCGTCGCATCTCACCTGATGCTCGCCGCTCTCGCTCACCGTCGCCACGGTTTCGGGACCCGCGTCTGTCACCTACACGCAGTCGCGGCCCGTCACCTGTTCCAGAGGGAAACCAATAGCCGCAGTCCGAGGAGGGCGGGCTACGACAAGGATCACTACTCACAAACCTCCCCGTAATCTCATCACCATCGTTGTTGAAGGTCTCATGATGACTGCTCTCATTGATGAAAGACCACGGTGCGTTCATCGACTGTTCTGCCGACGAAATCTTTTTCTCTGATATGCCCTCCTATGAGGTTGAGCACGTCACGATCTCCTCCTGCAAATTACATGGCCTCCACGATGTCCTAGTCCCATCTCGCTCTACCGTCTTCGCCAGCCTGAAGCCAGTCTTGGGCACGTTCGACTCACCGCACATTATTGTGAACCCGCAAAACGCATCGCTTTCTACTAAAGGCCTCATCGCTCCTCTGTGCTTGTGCACTCCAGCAAACGGCGAAGTGGCTATACCCATTACTAATCTACTAGATGGCCCCGTCCTCCTCCCCACAGGATCTCTCGTCGCGATGTGTGAACCGCACTACACACACGGTGTTGTCGCTGTCGTAGGTACTCCTGACCCCAAATGCCCTACCGGTCGTCCTCCTGGTCGCCAGCCTGATTCCATATTTCATTCTATGATGTCACCGTCTCTGCTTTCCCCTGAAAAGAACCTGCTCCTTGCTCTTCTACGTCAGTACTCCTTGCTCTTCGATATCGGCTCCTCTCCCCTCGGCGTCGCACGCCATACCGAGCACCGCATCGACACCAGGGCTCCCCACCCCTTCGTCTTCGTCAAGGACCGTACCGAGTTTCAGGATCAGAACGAGAGGTTATTGAAAATGAAGTGGAACAAATGCTCTCCAAATACATAATTCGACCCTCCTCAAGTCCTTGGGCTTCTCCAGTCGTGCTTGTCCCAAAGGAAGACGGAAGCATACGATTTTGCATAAATTACCGTCGCCTCAACCATATCACCCGCAAGGATGTCTATCCTATGCCGAGGATCGACGACGCCCTTGACACCCTCCGCGGCGCAAGTCACTTCTCGTCCCTGGACCTCCGATCTGGTTACTGGCAGATACCCATGGCCGAAACCGACAAGGAAACGACTGCCTTCACCACACCAGACGGCTTATTTGAATTCAACGTAATGCCGTTCGGTCTGTGTAATGCTCCAGCCACTTTCGAACGCATGATGGACTCTGTGCTCCGTGGCCTTCGGTGGAAAACTTGTCTCTGCTATCTAGACGACATCGTCGTGTTTGCATCCACTTTTGACCAACATATCCAACGGCTCGAAACAATATTCAGCTGTCTCTCTCGCGCCGGCCTGCAGCTCAATAGCAAGAAGTGCAAGCTTGGATATGATACAATCAAAGTACTCGGTCACGTGGTTTCTAGGGACGGCGTCGCGCCGGACCCCGACAAAATCAAGGCGGTATCCTCATTTCCCCTTCCTACTACACTCAAAGATCTGCGCAGCTTCATCGGTCTCTGCTCCTACTTTCGACGGTTTATCAGAGGTTTCGCGGACATCGCCGCTCCTCTTACGTCCCTCTTCAAGCGAAACGGCAAGTTTGCCTGGGCCGCGGAACACACTGATGCTTTCATGCGCCTGAAGACAGCCTTAACGTCTGCGCCAATTCTTTCCCACTTCGACCCGTCCGCAATAACTGAATTACATACTGACGCAAGTGGAGTGGGCATCGGAGCTGTTCTTGCCCAGCGTTTACCCAATGCGCCGATGGAGTCCGCTGTCGCATTTGCCAGTCGCACCCTTTCGCACCCTGAGCAGAACTATTCGACAACGGAGAAGGAGTGCCTCGCTGTTGTCTGGGCCGTTAAAAAGTTCTGTCCTTACCTCTATGGGCGCCACTTCATCATCATCACCGACCACCATGCTTTATGTTGGCTGACCACTCTGAATGACCCGTCTCGTCGCTTAGGCCATTGGGTCCTGAGCCTCCAGCCATTCGACTATGCCATCAAGTACAAGTCCGGCCGGAAACATCGTGATGCCGACGCGCTATCGCGCTGCCCATTGCCCGCTATGCAACCTACCGAAGGAGAAACAGATGGCACGATAAGCGTCCTGTCCTCACCTCCTATCGATCTGCCCGTCCTCCAAGAACACCAGATTCTCGACCCAGACTTCTCGAAGATTGTCCGCCATCTGAACGGCTCCTCCCCTTCCCCTGACCGCAAATCCCAGCGGCGGCGCAAAAACTTCATACTAATCGACGGAACACTCTACAAGCGCAACTACGATCCCGAAGGTCAGCGTTTGCTGCTCGCCGTACCACGAAACCTCCGTCAGGTAATCCTAAAGAGCGTGCATGATGACCTACGGCGGGCCACTTGGGGTTCTTTTCAAAACATACGAAAGTATTCGGAAACGGTATTTCTGGCCTAGGATGTACACAACGGTCCACAAAAACGTTTCATCGTGCCTCTCATGTCAACGGCGGAAGGCGTCCCCTTCGCCCTCGGCTGGCTTCCTACAGCCATTGCCCCCGCCCCATGCACCATTTGATCGTGTCGGCGTCGACTTACTCGGCCCCTTGCCTGTTTCGCCAGCTGGAAACATGTGGGTTGTCTTCGACCACCTTACACGTTACGTTGAGACCGCCCCGCTCCGTAGTGGTTCTTTAGAAGAACTCGCAAACTTTTTCATCCACAGCCTACTCCTCCGCCATGGTGCGCCTCGTGTGCTGCTCAGCGACCGAGGCCGCCCGTTCCTTGCCCGTCTGCTTCATGATATTCTGCGTGCGTGCTCCGTTGCGCATCACTTCACTTCTGCATACCATCCGCAAACTAATGACCTTACAGAGAGGTTCAACCATACTCTTGGTGATATGCTGTCCCTCTACGTGTCTTCCGACCAAACAAACTGGGACACCCTCTTGCCCTATCTCACATATGCCTATAACACCAATTTCCAATTTCAAGACACCACGACCAATTTCAGTCCATTCCGGCTCGTATACGGCAGAGAACCAGTCTCTAACGTTGACACCATCTTTCCATATCATCCTTCCACCGACCACAACCTCACATTGGCCGAAGCAACATCACGAACTGAGGAGTGTCGCCAGCTCGCACGGTGCCGCACATTCGGTCAGCAGGCCGCCGCCAAGCTGCGTTACGACGAGCGTCACAGACATGTATCCTACGACGTCGGCGACCTCGTCTGGCTCTGGGTACCCGTTCGCAAACCAGGCCTCTGCGAAAAGCTCATTTGCCGCTACCTTGGTCCCTACCGTATACTCTCCAAAAACTCTGACGTTAATTACTCCGTGGAACCTGTTGATTTACCTTCCGACCGCCGTTACCGTTCCCGAGAAAATGCTCACGTATCCGGCCTCAAGCCCTACAAACACCCTTCATCCTCTGAGGACATCCCAGCCAGGATGGCTTCGTCTTCGGCCGGGGGGGAAGATGTGAGGGAGAACCATAGCCATGCTCATCGCCATCAGCCCTTTAGCGCGAGTTTTCATATCACCCGCATTCTTTCGCTTGGCTGCCATAAAACCACACGCTTAGCTTCCTGTCTCTCCCGTCTTATTCGCCTCTTAACAATATAAATGGTAGCGAAGGCGGGAAAAAATACGAAATCTGTGTTAGCAACCCTGCGCCCTTCATGATACACATGCGAGCGTGGTTGTGGAGGGGCAAACTACGAAAGTAAACAAAAATAATTTAATCGGAGGCGGGAATAATGTGTGTACTAATGCAATATGCATGTTTTTAATATAGCAATTCGCGCGGTCTGCCACTAATACGTAAGATTATAGACAGAGCCGAGTACGCTTCCGGTTCCTGTCCCTCTCCATGTTCTTGGCTACTAGTTTGCCGTACGTTGACTCCGCACTTTGTGAGTTTTCATAGCCGTTTTCTTCTTCTTCGTCGTCTTTTCAATTTCAAACCACCAAGTCTAACATGGGACATTCCTCGGAGAGATGCCACATTTCAGGACAGTAGCCAGCTATTGCTTTATTTGAGTGTCAAGAATGTGGACAGTACTGACTTTGGAGGTGTCGGTTCCTCTTCCTGCCTTTTCGACGTTTGTGGGTGCGTGTGAGGAAGCCTTCAAAGCCAACGTCAAGACATTCCTCACCTCCCAAGGGGTCAGGTACAAGGCTGTACGATGTGTTAGACACACTTGTGCCAAAGACATTGAGTTTGCGTTCTTTATCGGTGTATGATGATCTATTTCACTTTTTTCTGAGGGTACGACTGCTCTGGTTTGCACGACAAAGAAATGAGGAAGTACGAAGTCGTACGTTACGTCAGAAGGCGCTGCAGCAGGCAGTGAGACTAAGTTAGTAATCTCTGCACGTTGTTGTGATGTAGCCAGAAGGTTTCTTTCCATGCGAAAGGATATGCATGGTTCTGTTGTCTATCCTGGGGAGCTATTCTCGTCAAAGTAAGCTACCTGCTTACTTTACACGTCACGAGCTTTTGGGCTGAGCCACCGCGACAAGCTCCGCCTGAACGATCCGCCCATTTCTAGGGACATTTATCCCCAGCGCATACACAGCGTGTAGAGCATCACAGCTTAGACCTACAGTGGCGCTGTGTACCGGATTTAAATAGGTTGTATGGGAAAAAAAGGAGAAACAATAGTACATCGGTTTAAACGTGCAGGAATAATTATGACGTCCTGATATTGCAGTTGCTATGGAATATCTCTCATGAACGGAGCTCTGGCAGTTTTGACGTGACATGTTTGACGGCGGGCTGCCGCCGCCGCTGTCTTTTTTACAGTCCAAAAGTGGCGCCACACCCAATACCGTGCTTCTATGAAGAACATTGCTTGTTGAAGTTGTCCCCTTGCTGTCCCTAGATTTTCCCTAGCTCACGGGATCATGTTAAGAGGTACGTCATTTTGACGTAGGCAGTGACGTAGTATCTTACTTTTTGCGCTGAAAAGTAAGCACCGAAAATAGGGTGATTACTTTGAACGGGGACGGTGGTAACGATGAGAATGGCGTACATGCCTCGGACTATGACCTTTATTTGACTCCAAATACGTTTCCACGACGGCGGAAATGGCGCATAGTGCATAAATATTTGCATTTCGTTGGAAGAATAATGATCGGACGATCCATGGGGGGGGGGCTCATTGCCGTGGTTCGTGCTTCACCACAATGCACCGCTCTCCGATACAGAGTCGTCCGTCATATCGGCGATTGAAGCGATGACGTCTATCATTAAACTAGTAAAAGTCTGTCCCTTACACAGACAGAATTAATGTAGTGGTCGTTTCGTGCTACTTTCTCACACGACTCATTACATGAGGGGGGGGGGGGGGGCGTTGTCGGGGTTGTGGACAATGAAAGATACGAATGCAAGGCGAAGACAACGAAATCAGTGTCAGTTAATAATTAATAACAAATGGCGCCGCAGAGGCGTTGCGCGTAAACAAGAAATGACATAAGAAACCGTAGGGGGGGGGGGGGGTAGTAATCTTTTCGCGCCACTCCGCAGGTTCAAAATCTTGGGCACGCACGAGCGCCACCCCACTGTTTACTTGTTCGCTATCTCGCTCACAACGCGATCGCTACACAAGATTGTTTTCCTATTTTTACACCGTGGAAGTTTTTTAGATATTACTATCAAGCAAGTGAACTTGTCATGACCACTTTTCTCCGCATTCCTCCAACCTTCTCTTTCGAGTTGTAGTCTTCCGTTTCCGGGGAGACAATCTAATGGCGGGAAGGGCGGTATCATGATGATCGTATCGTGAAAACACACACACAGCAGCAAGGCTGGACGATCAAATGCTCGACTATTGGCTAACGGCGCGTGAAAACCATTCCCAATCACATTCCCATTGTTCACGCCTTCTTTATTCGGCGACCAATAACCTCCTTGCAAAGAAAGTAAGCAGGTAGCTTACTTTGACGAGAATAGCTCCCCAGTGTTTTCAGTTGTAACCTAGATTACACATGATCTCTTGTAATTCTTTCATTCCTGGGTGGCATACGATTTGGCACACACTTTCTATTTTGAATCTTCAGCAGTTTGCCTATTCTTTGATACGTAATAAGTGTATACCTGTGTACATAGATCACTAGCACGTAATTTTACATTTTGAATCCTGCACTGAGTTCAGTAGTTGTGTGCACAGCCGCCAGTATGTAGGCGCAGTTATGTGCAGGGCTAAGCACTTTGTGCAGCTTGAAAATCTACACCACATGGCAAAATGTGCACAAAATAGCAGGAGCACAGAACATTGTCGGTGCCTTTAATGCAAAAATGCTGTTGTAATCAAAGTAGAAGTAGTCATCAGCAGGGTGTGTCCACACTGAACAAGGTTGTCATTGCTGGAAGCTGATATTATTGTGGCTGTTTTGCAAGATAAAGTATCACAGACTTCCAAACTGAGCTATTTCCCCCATAGCATTCGTTACAATAAACTGTGGGCAGACATAGCACCACACAGTATGCAAATATCATATAATATGATCTTCAGGTGCAAATATGATGAAAGATGGAAGTCACTGAAAAGGTTAGCCAGCTGTAGGACTCGAACGCAGCCGAACTGTTCCAGCCTCAGAACATCAGTTCTTTCAAGTTCAAATATGTTCACTTCCACCTTCTTTGTACCAGAGATATGTGGAAAGTTCCAGATGTGCATGAGGACAGCTATGGCAGCATGCATTGGACAAATTCCTCGGCCCCACCTGTGTTTGCTGGAATTTGTACATTATCCTTTCGTGCTTATTCAGTACATGGACTGTCATACTGGTTATTTTGCACATTATTCTGTCGTGGGTATTTATGATGAAAGATGGAAATCACTGAAAAGTCACTGTGCTCCAGCCTCAGAACATCAAGGGTATTTATACTGTTTACAACAGCATGGCGAATTTACCTGTGATAAAAGAAAGAAAGCCCCCACCTGGTCTCCTTTGTCCTTTGTTGCCACGCATGTCGCTAGTGTTCATTCTTCCCTGTTTACAAATTGAGTTTTTGCTCTTGGATTTGCTTTCAACAGAGATTGTGATATTCCGCGGCTCGACATCGCGACGGAAGGAACGCGCAGCGCGAGCGCACGGCCCGCGCTATACGTAATGGTGACGTACCAGGTGACGTCATTATGACACGAATTTGTAGTTTGCCCTGCAACGGATGGATGGCGCTGACGGTCTTTATCATGGCCGCCCTTGAAGACGTGGTGGCCAATGCAAGCTTCGCTACCATTTATATTTACCTTGTGGATTCGTTCTTAGCGTACCTGACCTCAAAGGCGAGACCGCTGTCAACGGGCGACCAATACGTCGCATAAAGCATCGCATCCTATTCCGCTTTACTTCGTCGATAAACCCATGCAGAGGCCACCTAATCAAAGCCATTGATCGCAGAGTCGTTGTCATGGTCTCAAACATGCACACGTACATATATTAAATATGGAAATCAACGGTGGTAGCTAAGGTTGTTTCATAAAGGGTAAATCTGCGAAGGACGGAGATGGAGGGGGCTTCGCCCAGAAGGAGCATTGGCGTTCGCGGAATCCGTGAAGGATCTCGTCGCGGATGCCGTTGAATATGACGTAGGTCCGGTTCATCTTCGTGTACGCGGGCCATGGTAGACCGCTTGCCAGCGTGAGAGAGCTGTAGGAACAAAAATCCACAATAAGTCATTGTATAAAGAGGTACGTCGAAAAGGGGACAAAAATAAAACACTGTCAAGGAGCCCGCGAAGAAGTGCAGTCTACCTGATGAAGTGCAGTCTCTTGCACGAAAGTTCTTGTTCGAATAAATATTAGTTGCTCCTAACCGTTTTTCATGTTACGTATAAAGAGGTACGTAGAGAGCCAATGTTCTTGCCGTAAAACGCATGTATTGCAATGCCTCTTGGACATTTCGTGGCATGAGATGCTGCACTCCTGACATCAGAATTGACCCTCTACGCTTTAAAGGAGCAGTCTAGAGGTACACAACTTTGTGTCTGTTTTTGGTCCGTATGGAATGTTTGGCACCCGAAAACAGTTTTCCTATAACTAGTAGAACCGTAGCGAAATTGGGACGCCTGCAATAGCCCCCGGAACCTCCCGTGCGCGAAACACCCTCCTTCGCCTTCACAATAGACACGTGAGGAGCGCCGCCACGCGCGTCACTATGTGACGTGAGTGGTAGGGACGCTCCTCATTGGACCTGGGATCACATGATCCAGATGAGCAACACCGCGCGGGCCGGAGCGTCTGCTACCGCTTCGGATACGATAGGCGTTCTCCGGCTGCGTGATGTCCGAAAAGGAGTATTTAGAAGGCTATCTACGACACAACCTCGAGTTTTTGGGACCGCTGACACCACGGGAAGAACGAGTCGAACGAATCTAACTGCGTGATATACAGCGATTCCCCAGTGCTTCCCGACGGCGTGCGACCTGGCTGACCGCACAGTTGGTTCAATGACTAACAGGTGGCGCCACAATAGCGCCATCATTGCTTGCTTTCTGCTACTGTGACATTTATGAGCAGCGAGTGCGTCCTGTGCCTTTTCCTGGTGTGGTACTGGTACTGTGCTGTCGCACCAGGAAGGTCTTGAGCGACGCCATCGGGACGTGGCAATTGGTGGGTACGTGCACGGACATGTATGTACGTGCGGTATTGCATCGCCATGCCGACCAAGGGGAAATATCTGCTGCTGTTCCATCGTTGACGTACGACGACGCGCTCGGCGGTAATTGATAATCGGATATAACTCTTGTGATCGCAATCTTATTTTGTGGGGCTGCATATATGCTTTGTTTTTCAGAAAACGTGATATAATCATGTAATGAATAGCAGTCGACAAGAAACAGCTCGCAGTGTTCGTATTTTTTTTTTAATTCCGTGTTAGCGCCGCGAAGCAACTGTGGCTATGGGGGCGTATAGACGTGGACAGATGGAGATGGGACAGCAGGAAGGAGTGGGGGACAGGGGGTTATTATGCCGTCCTGGGCCCACATTCTTTTGGAAAGTCTCCGGAAAACCCAGGGAAAACCTCAGACAGCACAGCAGGTGACAGGATTCGAACCCGTGTCACCTCCCAGTCTCGGCATAGAAAGCGAGCTTCTTAACTACTATGCCACAGGAGCTGGTGCAGTGTTCGTAGCAGACGGTTTTTTTCTACAAACGGATGAGGGGGCTCTCTACCACAAACGTCACACTAGAGTGGGTGTGCTCTGCAGTTGGAGCGCTCCGACCTGTCACCGCGGCAGCGATTTTGCAAATTAATTGCGCCTCGGTGAAACAACTTTGGACAGTAATATATTGTAGGAATGCTTTTCACATACTGCTTTACAAGATGACAGCGGTTTTTGGCCATGTTGAACACAACTTTAATGCTCCTTTAAGTCGTTCGATGAACAATACAGTGCGTTGTACAGTTTCTTAAGTCTTAAATTTTAGTTTCGCCTGCACTACGTTTGTAATCTAATCTATATCTTGATTCATGCACACAAGGGTGCTCTAAACGGTTATCACTCGTCTCGCACCAAATGAGTGGCTCACAAAAATGTACTTCGATGACTGCGTCACTTCGGAAAACTTGTATCACCACAACCGGAATCACCGAATTTGAATTCACAATATTGTATTCCGTGGGGCTATTTGCGTCGAAGAAACGACGGCCTCTGACAAGGTGAAGATGATATTACAGTCGACGGTATTGGTAACACAATGCTCCAACAAGCGGGAACGGATAGTTACCTATGCCCACAGGAGGGCGTATAAGCGCATCTACTACTAACAGAAGTAACCTTTAGAAGATATTCATCGCACGTTAAAGAACCCTCAGGTGGGCAAAAGCAATCCACAGACCGACCGCTGTGGCGTCGCTCATGATCTCCGTTGTCTCGCGACGTAAACCCCCAATTATTAATTATTCTTATTTTAGAAGGTAGCTGAGTTGCAATAGATCATTACTAGCGCTCCGTAATGTAAAAGCCTGGGTCTGGCTAACAGTCTCAGAACATTACATTATGGAGTTCATCCACCAGCTAGCCTGCATCTACGCCATTTTGTCTATTACTAGCGCTACTCTCGTTCGAATACTCAAAATATTATTCACCGGTACAGTGTTATTTGCCATTATTGCTAAGCCAGATTCACAAATACATTTCTACAGACGTCGCTTAACCATACTGTGTTCCTGGCATTCGTGATCAGCTATTTTTTATCCATCCACATTTGAACACGACAATCCACGATGAACACAATTGGACGGGGAAAAAAGGGGGGGAGGGACTCGTTACCAGGAGTGTCGTTCGGGTGCCGGAAAAGCAAATGTGCCAAACTCACCCAGTCTTCGCAAACGTCGTCCACGCATAGATGACGTTCTTGCTCAACTCTACCAATTGAGGCGAAGCCTTCTCCATGGGCTCGCCGAAGAGCAGGGAGTTGTCCAGGTGATAAGCCCTCGCTCCCTCGTTCTGCAAAACTTCCGCCCAAGGATTGTAGTCCATCAAAAAATAGTACACCTTGCGCCCCCTACTCGACAGTTCATCCGCCAGAAACTGTAGAGGACATTGTATCATAAAGTCCCCTACGATATCTCCGAGGGTGGCTTCACGGCTCAAGGCTCCATAGACGTCATATTCTTTCATGGCTGCTTCGGGACTTCGCACGCCAAACTTCCCGAGATACGACGTTCCAAAGCGTCGTAGTGTCCTGTTGAGCAGGTTGGATAAGGAAATACTGATGCTGTTGGACGCGATCTGGCGACCTTCTCCGATAACGTTGCCGAGCAAGACATCAACAACTGAGTAGTCAGCGACCTGGGGAAGAAGATATCGTGTGCGCATTACGTTGTCGTTTGTTCTAACCGCCACAGATTAGTTAACCTGCGGTCAATACAAGGGCTCACGAACTGGATTATCAAAAAAAGAAAAGGTACCGGGGTCAAAACGGTCGGTAGACAAGCAGCTGCACTGAATTTCTTTTTGAGGTAAATGGCTTTAGGGCATCGTTTAATGGCGTCACGGAAAGAATCAAATGTTTTTTTGTTTTGAAACCTCACACAATGATTGCTAATTAGTAACGGCTGTTGATGGGACTCTCCGGTCCAAAACTTTACTTTTATTTCGAAACTTTACGGCGAGTTGCTCCGGCACCGCCGACACGGAGTCGCCGGCTTGCGCGCGCCAGGGAAGGCTCATAATTTAAAACCGGTCAAATGAGCGCTCGCATACCGGAGGAGTGGCCACAGGAGCCAAAGGGCTGGTGAGAGTTCAGAACTCGCGCTTCGACATAAAAATTCCGACGTTTCATGGCGTTTGATGACGCGAAAAGCTCGTAGCGCCTCACTTTAGTCCGCAAAGGAAGTTTGCGAAAGCGAGTTTCATCCCCTTGGTAAACGCATCGGAAGCCTTTTACATCTTGCGGTCGGTTGGTCGAGGCCTCTGAGAGGGCGACGATGTTGCACTTGGCCTGTACCGGGGCAGCTGCTATATGCCGCTAACATGTGCATTGCTCAGGCTCTGGCCTGTAGCAGGCTCTGCACGTTAACGGCCACTATGGCAATGTTGTCTTTCTCCCTGGCCCGCTGCACCATATTTTCGGAAATCTTCAGAGTTGTATGTACATTGTTGTGGTCTAGTCTGCGCATCTCATATTTGAGTAACCTGTCCCGTGCTCCGTTCTTGTGGTAGAATATGAAGTTTCTGTCGGCGTTGTTTAGATACAGCTCCTCGATAGCTGTGGCTCTGGAAAGGGCTGCGTAGGCAAGGCGCAAATGGTGCTCCCTATAGGTGGCCTCTTCAAACTTGTATATGGTAATGGCGCTCATCTGGGCAACGCACAAATGATTCCTCTCACAAGAGACTCCCGACGCGCTTATAGCGAGTGATTGTGACGCTTCTCCAGCCGATGGTTATGGTCGTAGTTACCGCTGCGCCATTAAAAACACGAATCATCAACCAGCCGATGGGTACCCATGAGGGTAGAATGCAGGGAAGGAGGCCCTGCGCGATCCTGGACCTGGGCATGGTAGCCTCGGAGGAGATATGTAACGACAGCCGCTGCACCTTGCAATCCACGTTCCGTTCGATATGTCTAAAGACGCCCATGCTGCCACTGACTAAGTCATCTCCCACGTCAACGTTGGCCGTTGTCATACTTAGAATGCTTGCCAAAGGCGAGGTTGATGATCGCCGGAACATCCCCCATGCCGTTGTTCATCTTAACACTTTTTGTTGGAGTCTGTCAGGATGTCGTGAGTCTTGCAGCCGATGTAATTGTTTTCGGCTTCCCAAACGAGCGCGTCACCGTTGTTGCGAACCGACTGATAGTAACGATGGCCGCATTCCCCACACCCTGGACCGGAGGGTGAAGAGAAGAGAAGGGAGTTGGCTCAAGACGAGAGCCGCCGATATTTCGAACAGAGACTGTTCTTCTTCTGGGCACCTTACTCATGATTGGAGAGAATGGCCATTCACTCCGGCCGTAAAAGCCTGTACGGATCCTTTCTTCCGTCCGGGCTGTTGACCCACAATTCGCATGAACCTTTAACACGTCATACCTAACCTTTAAATACCATGCCAATGACGAGGATGGTGCCCAGAAGAAGAACAGTCTCTGTTCGGAATATCGGTGACTCTCGTCTTGAGGAAACTCCCTTCTTACGTCCCTACCGGTTCGCTGGACCGGAGTATAGGCAGACAGGAGACAAGACACCAAGCAGTGATTTATCCAAAAACCCCTGCACCCCACTAACACCACAAAATCTGGAGCAGACCTCCTAAAATTTTGTGAGATTGCACAATATGTCGTCAAAAGGATGTAAATACAGCCCCTTGCGGAGCTTTCTTACGAAGCAGGGCACAGGCTCGTTCTCCAATGGCTTCCAGCGCATTGCGAAGTCGAAGGCAATGAACAGGCTTACAGCGCTGCCAAAGCAGCTCTCTCGTCTCGGAGGCGGATGCGTATTGCACTGCTGACAGGAGATCGTCGGTCCGTACTTCGACGTCTCGTGACTCCTCTGGCTACCCGCCACCGGACCGGTGGCATTCTCCCCCCAGCATGCTGAGCAGAGTTGATCCAGCGCTCGGTTTCCGCATGCCTCGACATATCTCTCTTCAAGATGCCGCATTAGTTCATCGATGCGGCATGCGATGTGCTTTCACAGCACAGTGGCGTTACCGCTTGGGGCAAGTTGACTCTCCCCACTGCAGTCACTGCGGTGCTGTAGAAGATCTATAGAGCACATTCTTCTCCATTGCCCACACTACCAACCTTCCCGAACCGTACTCTCCGGATACCTTAACGAGCTAGACTCTCGCCTCCTCTCTCTCGCAAAATTATTTTGTCCCCCGCCACATCCAGCCCACCAACGCTCTGCCCTCAAAGCTCTCTTCACCTTTCTGGACACCATGGCAGTTCGATCCTTATTGTGAAGGGGCTCATTATTTCATTCCCCGCATCACCACCAACAATAGGGTAGAGTATCGCCCCCTGGCGATGCAACTCCCCAGTCGTCATTTTGTAATAAAGTTGTTGTTGTAGACTTCGCTTAGCATGAACTTAAAAACCATACTTCAACAGAATATTTATGTAATATATTGAACATATGTATCCATTCTTTTCTCTTCGCTCATCTGCTTTCATGTTTAAAGGCAATCTATTCAGCGGAGCCTGAAACCCCTGAGGTGAGACAGCCTGATCACTGCAACCCACTATTCAGAGCAGAAGAATGCTGTGCAGCCGCCTTCCAGATTCCTCTTTGCAGCATTGTTTTGCCTACCGGCCTTCGGGCTCTGTATAATGTTCGCAAATTTCTTTCCTTTTTTTGTTGTTTGATTTCAGTTTACTTTATCATATGCACAAATATGATATTCAGGAAGACATTTTCTGGTTGGCACCTGAATAAGTTAGGTTACTTTTAAGAGGTGCAGACTTTTGTTCCTTATCTTATAATCATTACTCAGGTGAATTACGTCCATTAGCATTCACCGGAACTGGAGTAGCATACTGAGTTATTCTTTTTCTTCCTTCAAACCAGGGCAGCCCCAGTGTATGGGAGCTAAAGTCTTTCACCGGGGTAACATTCCAGAACAACTCCAGTAACTGCTCTGCAGTTCACCCCTAAAATAAAGAAACATACGTTTGATGCACCATGTCGTGAGGAGTTTTTGTTCCAGCTACAATTCTGTGCTTTGTTTCACATTACCAAAAATAACCTTACTAACCATTACCATATCAGTGGTGTACAGCTCTGTCCAACCAGTTCAACTAGCTCAGGCCATCCTGTAAAGCCTGTGCAGCGACTTTAGCCCTTATTTGCTGATAACATAGGTGCCAATACAGTTGCTAGATGAGCTGTATGGCAGTGTAACATAAAACACATCATGTGCTTGCATATGCATAAAAAATATGCATGTGTAGCATATAATTTAGGGTTCCGCCTTTTCGGTTTGTATTTTTGAGCGGATTCGACGCATGTTTTTCGATGTTTATTGATTTCCTCGAAATCGGCGTTTTTTGATGTTTTCCCTGGCGTGTACATGGTTTACCCGACAGTTATCGGCAAATAGAAATGTAATTTCCGCACGACGCTCATTCAACATGGCGTTGTTCGGTGCGATGGCGTTTCACTGCTAACGAAAAAGTAAACAGACATTTTTCACAACCATCGTATTTCTGTATCTACATCAACAACTTGCTGGGCATGTGTAGTAATTTATCTGTGTCATGTCCTGGAATGTCCCTCTGCATTCTGTGTTTTTCGATTAAAACCGAAAACGCGGAACTCTACATATAATGTATATGTGGAGTAGTTTCAGGTATTAGCTCTTGTGTATTTTACTTATCGTACTATGTGAGCTAAATGCCGACATTTCAGCTGTTTGAGCCTAATGTCCTCGTCCTTGGCACGTATTCATGTGAGCGCACATCCTCGGTGGAACCTGCACAGCTGAGGACTGAGGAGCTGTCCAGGTGGCAAAGTGGACAGTTCTTTTACGAAGAAGGCAGATTTCCACTAGAAGACCAAGAAGCAGTTTATTTGAAATAGTACCAGTTACTTCCCCTTTTATTTTTTAAATTCCAAAATATAGGGTATGTTACGTGACTTCTGGGGATCCAGGTACCTCAACTGGTGACTTCAAGCTTATGAAATACCATACTATAAGGTGGCAATGAAGCAGGCGAGCTGGTGTCGTTAGTGTGTGTCCCTCAGTCTCAATGTTAATTATGGATGTATTACATTGTATTATACGTAGTATGCATATGTATAACATATTTTGGAAACCTGGTTGGTTGGAAACAGTCATCAGAAATAAATGCAATGTGCACAATACTCTTACAGAATACGTTGCAGTTGATTTTCTGTAGGCATGGTTGCTGTTAATGTTAACTGTTTACATTTAAGAGGTGCTCAACACTGAATGCCTCATTAAACACGAATTCTTGCGTGAAACATATTCTTAGGCAAACAATATGTCCTTTGACTGAAGAAACTACGGCCAGCCCATCGCGCCTGTAGACCACGAAATGCAGAGTAAATCAGAATCGCTGGAGAGCGCGAATCTGCTTTGAATAGTAATAGTAATGGAGAACACGAGTTGGAACAAGGTAAAACAAAACATTAGACCACTCAGTCTTTTACATAGATAATTCGTACAAACAAATCGAGCAAGGAGGGGCTACAGCTTCCCAATATCATAGTCACTCTTCACAACGCACTTGCCTTGTTGTCAGACGCCAATACGTAAATATAACTGCAACGCCAGGCAACCACCAGACACTTTCAATTGGTGACGGCGATAGAACCAATACAACGTTGCGGTGAATCGCTAAAGGCCCACGTATCTCGTCAGCAAAAACCTCATAGCCACGGATGTGGGTGTTGCGTTCCTTGTTGTGAACAGCCGCCGAGCAAAAGACGATTATATTCAACGAAACAGTACAGCTCACATGTCATACCTGCCAGCGCAAGTGTAGCAAACGCTTCACACACAACAGCAAACAGCAGCTAACAGCAACAACAACAACAAACAGCAACAAAAAGCAGCTCATTATAGCGTATTATCCGAACGCCCGCAATGAAGAGAAACGTAATGGTTCCGTCCTGAGTTGAGACCAGAGGACCTTGTGACCTTGTATGTGCGATCTCTAGCGCAGCAGGCGCAGTACCAGCTTTGTTTAGCGTTGTGCAACACCGGTGACGTAACGGGGGCCAGCAGCACAGGCCGCATACTTAGTTGCGCGATCCAGAGGAGGAACGCGGAAAAGAAACTTGAAGCGGACACTTCTCACAGAGTGGAGCGATTTCGCCCGGAAAAAATTCTGGCATATTAGTTTCTCGGCGGGAAGAACCGTTTCCGAAAAAAAAAGTATATATATGGGGGGTTCGATGAAATTTCATAGTCCCTTTAACCTACATTCGCGACCGAGCGAGTCCTCTTCACTGTCTGCGTTCCGGTCGTTTACTAGCCGCGATGAATCTTCGCTATCGCTTCTGTCATTAGCACTGTCCTTCTCGCGCATCTGCCCTTGTCATTGCGCAAATTGTTTCTGGTTCCTGTTTCATACCAGCAGTGGCGTAGCCACGCGGGGGCGCCCCCCCCCCCTACCTGCCACGACGGATCCACGCAAATCGCGCAAATCCGAGGAGAAAATAATATATGGGGGGGGGGGGGACAGTGTGACGATCGCAAAAGTTCTTACAGTTCCTGGTGTCTATGTAGTCGGCACTCTTGAATGGTTTTCAAAGTATGAGCTTTTCAAAATCCTTCCGATCTCGTGACACCGCCTCATTGGACATCACTGCGTAATCGTATTGTGAACGCCCAAATAAATTACCGCATTTTGCGGTGTGCACAAGTATTGTGTGTTGTCACACCACCAAGGATCAGCGGGGGGGGGGGCGAGTTTTCGTGTCGAGCCCCCCTACCTTGGCGGTCTGGCTACGCCGCTGCATACCAGCCTTCCGCATTAATTGGACAGTTCTATTAGAGAGCAAGTACATGTGCTTCTTAGGTAGTCGATCGCTTACAGCAGCTTCAGTGTGTAACCTGTAGCTGTGTATGTAATGAATGACATACTGTCTATTCTTCCATTACTTCTCGAACCCACACGCACTTGGTTAGATAGTTTTCTGGCGACACGAAACGTAGATGAACTGAATCTAAGCTCGCCCCGCTATCTCTTAGCACAGTACATGGTAGACCATTTATTTGCACCTCATACAAGTAAGGCTTGATTAGGTCATCCTCACTTTCACTATTATCACTTTCGTAGACCGTCGCTACATGTTGATTTCTACAACCTACGGCAACGTGCCCTTCTGCCATGCGCCTGTGTCATAAAATCGACTGCTTTTCCACAAAAGCTTTTACTTTTTGTCTGCCATCGCGACCTTGTTTTTTCTGTTCGCCTTTCGCCTGGTTATTCTTGGGGGTCTCGTCGTTGGTGCTATCTTTTTGTTCCCCTTTAGGGGAACTGGCCTACTTGGTCTCGAGGGTACCTTGTCCTCGTTTAGGTCCATCCCTCATAACGAGATGTATTCATCTGCAAAATCCGCGATTGACTCTATTGTCACTTCGCCGGGTTTATGGTCCGGTTATGGATGGTTTCGATTATCTCTTGAAAGAATTACTGCATTGCAATTACTCCCACTATTTTATCTGCAGCTCCGTAAGCTTCCATACTTTTTACCCATTCGCGCAGGTTTACCTTGATATCGGACGCGTGTTCCGCCAAGCTGCTCACACTTCTGCCTCTCAAGTCACGGAACATTAGCCTAAACACTTCGACAGAAAGACGAAAACGTTTCAGCAAACTCTGCTTCACCTTGTCAGCCGTTTGAATCGTCTGCCAAAAGACGGGCCCCACTGTCGGCGGCTTCGCACAGGATTACCGTCATTACGCTCAGCTTTAAGGTCAGCTTTCTATAGCGTTAAAAATGCATTAACCTTGACGAGAGTGGTCATATGTACGAACTTCGTGGAACTCAAAACAAAATAAATGCTCAGTCGTAATTGCTACGCTACGTTGCGCATACTGGTAAACATGGTTACGGCGTATAGATCAGTCGGGGCTGTGATATCCAATGTTCCGTTCACTTCTAGCGCGTGATCAAACATTGTTTTCGCCGTTGTCTGTGTACTGCCGTCTTTCCCAGCCGTATTACCCATTACGGCATCCGGAATTCAGCATTTAATTGATGCACGACGATTTTGACGTCTTTTTTTTTCTTTTTTTACAAAATAGTGTCATTATGAACCACATACAGAAAGTGGTCTCGTAGTTGAAACCAGTTTCGAGATATCGTGTTACTAACAAGAACAGATACCGAGAAGCTCTTCCATTAAGTGGAATACATTCCAGAATAACATGTAAACAGAACACAAATGTAAATGCGCTAGTTATGTAGGTAACAGCGGAGTTATTAATATATTATATAAATTATGTTATTGTACATTATAAATTATATTTATTATATAAACCAGTTATTTAAGTGACCATATACTGCGCTCAGTCTATTCTCTTCCTGTGTTTTCGTGTGTGTGTTTTGAGTGATTTGTGTCAGCGTGGTGAACCACAGGTAAGATTGCTTGCTCAGACCTGTGGCGTTTGGTGTGAGCTTTACATGTGTTGGCAAAATTGTATCATGCATGCATGATACAATTACTGTTACTGTTATACAGTTACTTGAAAGAATTATTGTATTGCAATTACATCCACTATTTTATCTGCGTCTCCGTAAGTTCCCACACTTTTTACACATTCGCACCTGTTTGCCTTGATATCGGACGCATGTTCCGCATAGCTGCTCACACTTCTGCCTCTCAAATCACGGAACATTAGCCTAAACACTCTGAACAGTCTAATCTCCGCAGACAGTTCTCCGGAGATCAAGGTTACAGGACGCCAAAGGTCGGGGAGCTAAGAACTGTCTTTCTGGGATTGGACCAGAGTGGACCACCAGACCCTTGGATCTTCCTGGGACCGGAGTACAGGCAGACAAACGACAAGGCATCAGATTCAACGGAAAAAGTGCATTTACAGTAACAAAAGGGATCTGAATTAGTGGAACAAGGTCGCAGCGTTGTGGCTCTCTTTGGGAAGTGACCGCCATTCCGTCTTTGTGGATGGAAAGAAAGGCAGCTCGAGTGGTGAAGATCATGACTTCCCGACGCACAGCGAGGTGACCAAGATGGTGAGATAACACCGTCTGTAACGACTGCGAGGTTGTATGCATCGGTACGTAATGAGAAGCACGATAACTAGACGAATTTGCCGCTCTTCATAGATTTCACGAGACATCCTCGCTTCCCGGGCGGATGCATTGTACATGGAGATGGTGCTCTTCTTCGTTTTCCCAAGGCGTTTTCGCACGCGGATGTCGCTGCGGCTCGGCACATTTTACAATGAACTGGAGTTGCTAACCCCCCGGCAACTCTATCCGCAGGTGTAGCTTGGATGCGACCACGGTGTGACATCCGAAGGCGTGCCCTCTCTTAAGGCGGATTTGTAGCCGCGCTTGAACACGTGATCTCCAGACCGCAGCCAATGAGTGCAGGGCTCATGTTCCTACTAGACCTCTCCCTGTTTGCAAACGAATGACGTCATTGTGTTCCACGTCGCCACCTATATGATAGGGTTGAACTAGGCTCGAAGCTAGGGGCGAACAAGGTCGTGCCCGAAAGCCATAGTCTTGACGGGATTACGATGGTCCCTGAAAGGAACGCAACCTTCGGTCCTAGTTTTCTTTCAATAGCAGGCAGCGAACAAGTGCCTATTCGTGGAACCCAGCCTTCGCCTTCCGCAGACAAAGTCATCGGTTGCGCTATAATAAGCACGTGTGAAAGCATAGATGTGACATGGAAAGCCCATACGCACCTGATGAAGCCCTTCAGGTATAAAGAAGGGCAAGAGTTCATCGTTGTCACTCGGATACATGCGATAGCGATGGATGTCGGGAGTGTCGTTGATGTCGTAGAGGTCGACCTGGGAGAGGCACGCGACGGATTCGACATCGTCTTCGCGGTCGCAGTGGAAGTGTTTGGCGAGAGCACGCAGATTGGTGAGTGCTGAGAGACCGTGGTTGTCAGGTGGCGTCCAGAAGGGTGAGCCACTCAAGAGGATGTAGCGTTTCACCATACCTTCGGGTCAGAAGGATCAATCGTTAAGTGGAATATAGTTGTCAGTGGGTAAATATACAGCAATGATATGACGTGAAAGCGCTCTCGGTGCGCGTCCAGTTATTGTACATCTCTTCAATCAAAAGATAGTGTATTTTCCATCTTTTGTTATTGTGATCATCTTGTGAGAGCATGAGAACCACCAGAACTATACTCTCTAAATTAATAAGGGCTCACCGCTTTACCAGTTCATGTCGTCGAAAGAACCCTACATATAGGATCATACACGCGTTTCAAACGCGCATGAGTACCTTGCGTGAATCCAGCCCTTTCAACGCTGACGGCCCGTCGTTGTCACGCAACATCCATAGCGTCTAATCATTGAGGCTGAGGAACAAAGTAGGACCAAGTAAACACGACTCAAAAAAGGTGTGTACAGAGTTCGACAAAGTTTTGTATCGTGTTTGTCAGTTCCTGCTTCGTTCCTCAGGCTCAATGATTATGTGCTGTGGATACTCCACTTCAGCTATCTTGCTTAAGGGAGACCTGAGAGAGTTGTCACTCGGGTCAGTTGTCACACTCGTTGCTTAAAGCAACCGAAGCAGAGCAGCTGAGCCATTTTACGCTGTTAGCAGCATGAGCAACCACTATCTGAAGAAACTTTCATTGTAATAGAAAGTATGGCAAGCTGCATACAGCACAACACTTGTTTCAGTGACGAGTAAGTAAAATTTTCTGTGCTTGCAACTGTCAAATTTTGCGCGACGAACACTAATGCTCTAAAGAATGCACGTGTTCGTAATATTTATTCACGGATCCGGAAATCTTTTCACGGATTTTCAGTGGAATACGTTCCACAGTTAAGTCCACCGCTGAGGTAAAGTCACTGTGGGTGTCGTAGGACTCCTACGACACCCACAGTGACTTTACCTCAGCGGTTTTTACATTTACAATGCCGGTCTACAGCCAGGAATGGCTAGAGATGCGAAGCCCCGAAAAAAAAAAAACGGACATTTTGGGAAAAAAAAACATTTATTTTTCGTTTTTTTCCTCGTCTCCGGAAAAATTGTCCAAAATTTCCATGCGAAAAAATTCAAAAATGTAAATTTTCGTGCCTTCGATGCGTTCCAAACCGCCAAAAGTGCATTGGGTGCCTCTAATCCGCCGACAACCACCAACTTAGAGCTCCGTCTTGCTGCTCCAAGCGATCGCCGTCGCGTTCACATAATGTCGGAGTTGTAGTCGGAGTGGACGGGTTGTTCCAATTACTTATCGCTGAGTAGACAGCAGTCTCATGAGATGCTGTGCTCTGCATTTATGCCTAGAGGGTGAACACTACTAAAGTTTCTAGCTCATTGTATGCTGTGGCTTGGCCGACAATGCTTCGACTCAGCAGTAACCGCGTTTGTTTCCATTATTTTCCAATTTTTCGAAAAAAAAAAACCCCGAAAAAGACGGGGTTTTTTTTCGAGCGATTCAAAATTTCCGGAAATTTTGCATATCTAGGAATGGCTAGCTTGCAGTGCACCCATGGATCATGTACAGCTAGTACAAACGTATACATTGTGCAAATGTAAAGCTTAAGAAAATAGATCCTTTCTGCTTGTTTTCCATATGCACTTCTAATAAGTATTCCATTCGGTACACCTCCACAATAAAGATTACGAGAAAATACACTTGTCCCGCTACTGGGGCGTACTGTGACACTTGACGAGCTCCGCGCAATTTGTTATATACTGTCTTTGAAGCCAGCTTTAGTTTAATATGTGCGTTGTGTAGCTAAAAGATCGCAACCAAAATCCAGCGTATGTTTCACCAGCCTGACAAACGTACTTTCATCACAGCAAAATTAGAACTAAAAACTGTGACAAGTCTCCCGGGTCTCCCCTGCTCTATCTTACTCTTGACGAAACATTTTAAATGTCCATCGCGTACCCTATTAGTGCAGCTCACCTTTTGTGAGCGGGGAGACCATGAGGTATCCGGCAATGACCGCTCCGGCGTCTCGTCCAACGAGCACAATTTTCTCGGGATCCCCGCCGAATTGAGCGATGTTGCGAATACACCACTGGAGCGCAAGGATGACGTCGTATACACCGGCGTTGCCGGGAGCTGTCACCATGTGAGCGTTAAGGAAGCCGAAGATGTGAAGTCTGTAGTTGGGCACGACCACCACGACGTCTCCATCCGCGCTCAGGATCTGACCGTCGTTGGATGGAAGGTCGTTGCTCCCTTGTTCGAAGTACCCACCGTGTATGTAGAAGAGCACCGTTCGTCGTCCTGCTTGGGTGAGCAAAGGTAACAACGAACGTTATGTCACCTGCGATCAGCCATGTACGTATCAGAATTGCAGAATAAAATGTTGGTGCTGGTTTGAAAGTCAGTGTACAGTTGTTCTTTTAATGCTGGGCACGTTCCAGTGAAAAGCTAAAAAGCGTACAAACCGGATCCCGAAATTAGCTATTTAGCCTGCACCTTTAAGGCACTTTGTGTATCTATATCAGCTGGGGTCTCGCCCTCTGCCTATATCAAAATTGCTTGGTCCATGGCCAAATCCAGCGCACCAACGCTCTGCCATAAAAACACTTCAAAATGGGACACCGTAGGACTTCGGAATACGATTCAGTATTCCATTTCACCAGATTATCGCCACTAGTGAGGTAGGGTATCGCCTCAGGCGATGAAACTCCCCATTCATCCCCCATTCAAACTCCCCATTCGTCATCATTTAATGTTGTTGTTTCAGGCTAAGCTACAGGACACAGCCTCATCTGAAATTCTGTCTGAAAAAAATATACTGTACTCTTTGGCTCACTGCCAAACGTGTACGAAACGCGACAGCCCAAGCGGCAAAATGTACTGAAAGTCGGGTGCAATAGGGGTGGACGGGTAGGTGAAAGGCCTTGAACAGACTCGTGAAACTAAGGAACATCGATAAGACACATACCGTCCACCCCTATTGCACTCGACTTTCAGTACATTGTGCTGCTTGGGAGGATTGCGGGAGATAAAGGACAGTCCCTGCGCTGTCACCGTACATGATATATCCGTGCGGCGCAACAGCAAACCCGACCAAGGATGATGTGGACCGCGTGTTAAACACGAATTTCGCCTACAAACGAGTTCAAATTTTTTCTGAAGTGGTTGTATACTTTGGTGCGCATTTTGTGAACACCTGTGCGAGTGTAATGGCTGCGCTCTTTACAAAGCTCTACAAATACAAAAGCCCCGCACAAGCAGAAAACACAAGTGAAAGAACCCTCACCAACTTCTTCGCCAACTAGCTCCACGCTTTCAAGCCGCATTCCTTTCATTCTTAGCATTATGGGCCGCACGCGGCTTACGTTCCTCATTTTCGGCAACCGCGTCAGCATCTTCCGCAGCAGCATATCTGCACCATCTGCGAACTCTATACATGCGCCAATGCTCAGCAGCACATCGCTTACGCTGTGACTCCGGGGTCCCATAGCCTCAATATGAGCAGCAGCAGCAAATCAACAACAGCGGACCCGCCGAGCTCCAACGACACGAGCGATCCCATAGCATTGCGCGGCAGCAGCGCCGCCGTGCAGGAGAGAACACCAGCTGCCCCCGTATCAAATTTTTTCGTTGCCATGCAACCCTGTTGGCCGGCAGGTTCGGCAGCCGGACTTGCCAGCTAATGAGGTGTATCATTTTCATCCGACAGTGTTTACGGTTAGCAAGGCGGTGAAAGACTGCTTGAATTTGCTGTTGTGAAAGTTTGTGCTGTTTACAACAGGAGATAATGGACTCGCACGTGATTTGCCGCACGTTGTCTATGCTCGAAGTGATTGTCCGATCATCGATGCCGCATGAAGTGCGCGCTCTGGGCGTAATGGACATTTTCCACACTCGAAACGCGCGTCGAAACACAGCCGGCGCCATCTTGGCAGCATCGACTGAATATGTAGGGAACCCTCGCTAGCGCAGAACATGCGCAAAAGCCATGTGAAAAAGGTCCATACTGTTGATTTCTGTTACTACCTGCAACTAATAAAGTGTTCGACGAAATCTGTGTGATACGCATGTTCTACAACAGCTGTTAATTATGATAGCTGACCCGCTCGCCTGTTGTCGAATAAACTCGTCACTTGATAACGTTGAAGCAAATTACTTTCACGTTCTGCTGCTTGGATAAAGCTATGGCTCTCCTGCATAAATCCGCGGCGCTCTGCGGCGTTCGTGCTACCAGAGGACGTGGACGACATCACGTAAGACGCGTTGTGACACACTGGGCGAGTAGCGGCATGGTAGAGAGGGTAGAGGTGTCCGATCGTTGGTGTATTCGAATCCTACCACCGGCTGTGCTGTCTATGGTTTCCCCTGGTTTTGGGGGTAGAATTTTCACAAACATTTTGGCACAGTTCCCCTTGAAGTCAGCCCAGGGCCCACACAAGCCCTCTGTCCGCGACTTCTCGCTTGTACTCTCTCGACGGCTGTACGTCATCCACTCCCTTGGTTCCTCCGTAACGCTAACACGCAACCACAAAGGAACACACAGTAGGGAGTTTTGCACATCGGACGCGCTCTACAAGTAAGCAAGCTGGAAGCTATCATGTTCAAGAACACGAAACTGGTGCCAGTCTCTACAAAGGAATCAGGTGCTTGGCTCGTCATATTTTCGGATCGTTGTCGTAAAAAGCTTCCGATCAGCTAAATCTGTCCTGGGTGATTTCAGGCAGTATCAGACAAGGTGGTCCGGTCGGCCTCTTAGATTTTTTTCGTTCCAGTATATATTAAAGCTTGGAAAGTACATTGGCGCAGGAATGGGCTGAAAATATCTTATAGTTGTCTTTTAACAAATAATGTTCAAGACTGATCAAGACTGTTCGAGCACTGCGCTTCGTCTCAATTTTCCAAACTTCTATCTTCGTAGCCATTAAGGCCATTTTTTCCACGCTTATTGCCCATGTGCTGCCGTACTGTTTGCTTTGAATCTTTGAAGTTCTAAATTTTGCTGGTGTCTAGATAAAAAATTGCAAAGTCGCCTCATTTGCAAAAAAAATGCACTGTTTCGACGCGTAACTGCTTTTCTGCAGTTACCACAGGGTTAACATGGGTGGCATTGTTTTCTTCGTCTTTTCGTTCGTCTTTAAACGCTCTTTCCATTCACATAAAAGAGATTGTTGTAAAAGCTCGGACATACTTCCTAACGTGCGTTTAGTGAGGGGTGTACGGCAGAAACGGGCACATTCGGTTGCGCATTTTCTACATTCTCCCACTCGTGACATGATTCATAAACTCAGAGTGTAGTGAAAAAAATTCACTTCACAAATCTGTGAAATTCATTTTCGGGCTTCCCGCGGACAGCGGACCCGCGGCTTCCCGCTGACAGGCGCAGCGAGGGCGCACAGCAGAGTTTCGTCCCTTCGTGTAGTCATATTACATTTGAGATAGTCAAGTTCTGGTTTATAAGGTTCAAAATGTTCTGGTTTATAAGGTTCTGGTAAAGTTCAAATACCAATCTACACTGACAGTAGTCACGCTCCATAGGTCGGCATGAATATTGGCATATGCGCAAAACACAAATTGTGTAACAGTGAGAGACTGCTTTCCTCCATGCACTCTTCGAAGTTTTTGCCACGTACACTTCACAAAGTCGATATCCTTGCTTGCTGTTCATCTTGGTTTCTCCACAGATGTGAGGACTGTATTCCAGGAATGCGCTGGAAGTGTTTGCATCCTCGTTTGTTGGTTGTACGATAGTTCGCAATGCCTTGCGCCGGCAAATGAAGCATCTGAATATTGGGCAGGTTCGCATTTCGAATTATCTTTTTTTTGCCGTACATCTCAGGTTGTATACAGTGTGGCATTGTGCTTAACTACGCCACCGACGCCATCGCATCCACTCTTCCCGTGTCCCGTTGCAGTAAACACCCACTTTGCCACTAGGTAGCCCTTGCGTCGTAGTTCTTAGCACCTGCAGTGCTTACCACCGTAGTCCGCATAGAACACACGGTCTGCGCTATGGGATCTGTTCATTAAACGACGTTATAAAGGAGCACTGAGGTTTCTGTGTTTTCACACACAACAGGAATATATGTTCTGCCTAGGCGAAGTCGCATGAAGACAACAGGAGCGACGACAAGAGGCGCTTTCTCCGCTTCTGTCGATCGCTTCTCAAATAACTGCTCAGAAAGTGGATTATGTTTCAATGCTTTATGACACATGATCTCATCCATCGTGCACGAAATCCGCAACTTCTTAGTTCCCACCTTGAGTGTGAGCTTCGTCAATATACGGTGCCAGAAAACGCTACCGCATCTTTGACACCGCGCCATACACGTTGCTGTGATGGGGTTACTATTGAGTCTCCGCAACGGACTTCGGTCTGAAATGAGATTATTTTCATTACGCTATGCAAACTTATCATGAACAACATGTTCGATGAATATGTACAACGTCACGGGTGGGCGAATATGAAAAATGCGCTACCGACGTTTTGCCATCCCTCCCCTAAACCACCTTTTACCCCCCCCCCCCTTACTAAACGTGCGTCAGGAAGTATGCCCGAGATGTTCGAACAATTTCTTTTTTATGAATGGACAGAGCATTTAAAGACGAACAGAACGATGTCAGCTATGAAACCCCTCTGGTATTTGTAGCCTAAGCAGTTACGCGCTGAAAAAGTGCAATATTTTGCAAATGAGTAGACTTTGCGATTTTTTATCTGGACACCTGCCAACCCTAGATCCTCAAAGATGGAGCAAACAGTACAGGAGCACAGGGGCAAGAAGTGTGCAAAAAATAACGCAGTGGATATTCTGTTGACCAGACCACAGAATAATGGCGTGCTTTATTCTGTTGACCAGACCACAGAATACCGGCGCACTTTATTCTGTTGACCAGACCACAGAATAACTGCGCGCTTTATTCTGCTGGCCAGACCACAGAATAATGGCTACTTTATTCTGTTTACCAGACGCCAGACGGACTGGCTTTATTTCTGTGACAACGCCTCCTCTTTCATAAGATTAAAGGCAAGACAGGAAGTTCATGAAGAGCCAAATTTCTTTAATCCATGGATCATGGCAGCTTATACAACTTACATGCTTTTGCACACAGTCATTGATGTTGATTTATAGTTATGTCAGTCACAAGAAATATCTCCCATGTTGCTCCATGCATTGCTCAGGGAATTCAAGTGAATGCTGCGTGCACTGTTCAGTATATCATGATAGGAGTCCTGAAGCTGGAGCCACGACCGCTGGCTCGGGAATAAATATGGTGACTAGATTTAAGTTATTTGACTATATAACGTACGATTGCCATGCCCGTTAGAAACCAGAAAAGGATAACAATCAAAAACACGTGTACATGAATGTCCAGAAACTTTTACTGTGAGACACACACAAAGATCTTCAAAAGGTGTACAGATACGCGAATAAGATCGTCCATTTTCCAGCAGCCGGTAACCATATTCATGCTATACAGAAAATATACAAACTTGCACACAATCATCATCACTCCTGGCACATACCGACTGAAAAGCTACTTCATGTTATCTACAAAATATACAAACTGTTGCGCACAATCATCACTCCTGGCTCGTACCGGCTGATAAGCTACTTCATGTTATCTACAAAATATACAAACTGTTGCGCACAATCATCACTCCTGGCTCGTACCGGCTGATAAGCTACTTCATGTTATCTACAAAATATACAAACTGTTGCGCACAATCATCACTCCTGGCTCGTACCGGCTGATAAGCTACTTCATGTTATCTACAAAATATACAAACTGTTGCGCACAATCATCACTCCTGGCTCGTACCGGCTGATAAGCTACTTCATGTTATCTACAAAATATACAAACTGTTGCGCACAATCATCACTCCTGGCTCATACCGGCTGATAAGCTACTTCATGCTATCTACAAAATATACAAACTGGTGCACACAATCATCATCACTGTGCATGATGTGCATGGAGGGTAGCACTCTCTACAAAACCATGTGCTTGATTTTGGCACTTTGTCAAGTGACACACATTTAAGGTGCCTCCACTCTAGACAAGAGTCGCAGCATGCCGAGGCTGCCGTGCCAATCTTCTTCTTGCACGTTGGACAGATCCAGACGGGGTTTTTCTGCTTCATCTCCACCATTGATGTCACACATAACCATGCACCATCTTCGAAGTACACCTTTAGCTCTGACAGATTGCAGCAAACATCAAGAATTGCTGACGACACATTTTGTGGTATGGCTTCCACTCCATCCTCTGAAATCTTAATTCCATTCAACGCAAGGGCCACGGTCCTACTATCAGCAAGCCAACCATGCATAATCCTTGCACGATCCACAGGGGCCTTCTTGAGAAACGGCACTGGTCGTGTACACCTCCGCTTCAGTGGGAGTCCAGTGACCGTCTGTCCCCTTCCCTTTGGCCGTCCACTGTGTTTTAATGAAGTTGGCATCCGGATATGTCCGAAGGGATTTGTGGAACCTAGATTTATACAGCAAAAGTAAATAAACACAACTTAGTCTAAAGATAAACAGCTTTAGCCAACAATACTCAAACTCACCTTCAGAAGATTCAACAGTGATATGTGGAATGGATGGTGGGCCCACATTTTGTTGGATGGAGCTTGGCAAAATGCCCGTTGTGTAGGTTGGCTCATGACACGCAGGGCTCATGGAACTTCCTGCTGCTGTGGCCTGTGATTGATCTACTGAAATGCAAGTCCTGGCCGTCACCATGCATCACACCCTAGTGACACAGCAGCCATACAGACATGACCGACGAGCAACCGCGCCGTTGGAAAGAAAGGCAATTACCTGACGGCTGCACAACAGCATCTAGTCTTGTGTAGTGGTGGGGAGGCAGGGCATCCTGGGCTCTGAAGCTACTGGAACTTCCTGCTGCTGTGGTCTGTGGTTGATCTACTGAAATGCAAGCGCCCGACAGACGAAAAACAGCAAGGTGAAGGGCAGATCCACGTAGTGTTGTAGCTCGCTGCCATCTATGTATATTCTGCATTATCATGACTATTCACTATTAGGCTTAACCTGAGGCTTAGCAAACTCACCTGGAGTGGTAACCCTTTGTGAAACATCTGTGCCCTCACCAGCCATGACTAATTCTGCAAGGTGGATCTCTTTCCTTTCTTCTATGCTTTACTTCAACTGCTTCAACAGGGCCAGGGTCTGCTGATAATGTCTCATGGGCAGCTCTGCTACCCTTGTTGCAATTTGTTGCAGAAGCAATAGAACCTGGCGGTACTTCTGACATTCTGTCATTATTTTTTTTGTGGGGCATGGTAGATGTGAGAACGTCTGTGCGGCCAGCACTGTCAGGCTCCGCGATGAACATCCGACAGGACGTTTTGTAAAAGTTCTTTGTCCACCGAACTGCTACACATTCCTCAAAAAAGAGCGGCAACCCCAGTGACCTGCGGTAGAAAAATATGTGCCTGCATGGCAACTTCATTGATCTTGCAAGATTACACGTGCAGCTCTGTTCTGTCACAGTCAGGTCATAATAATCCAAGGAGTTCAGTTCTGAGGCCTTTCGTAACTGCTTTAGGATGATTGAAGACGCATATGGTGTAAGCAGGTTCAGTATGCCTCTTCGCATTGAGAGAGTTTGTTCCACTGGAGCTTTCAACAGGGCTTCCATTGCTCGGTGGTCCCGTTCTACACGCAAACTGTTGACGACTGTGATGAGGTCAGCAAACATCTCGTGGAGGGGTGCGTACCGTTTGATAACCTGCATAATTTTCTGGTTGATGGCCTCAACGCGGTTGTTTGTCGAATTCCCAAAGGTTTCTGCTTTGTGCTTCAGTCCTTCAACCCATTCGTTGCGGATCCCGTGCCAGTTCACATCAAAATATGCTATGGCTTTCTTGCATTCCGTGTTCCGCAGTTGTTGATAGAGGTCATGATATTCATCTTCAGACTCTGCATAGCACAATTTCTGAAGTACCTCCAGGAGATGGATTCGTATTCAACTGGTGATGTCCATTTTTTCAGTCGTAACTTCTCTCTTGAACGTGCGCAGCACATGGAAGAGACATATCACATGCACTGCGCAGGGAAATATACTTTTTAGTACCTTCCTCTCCACAAAGTCTTTGTCGGTCATTTTGACGCTGGTATGGCTGGTCGGCCCACAGTGCGCTAAGAATCTGTCGAACAGAGCCCGCAGGGTTGCTTCCTCCTCATTTGCGCAAAGCACAAGGGCAACCACCTCACTCTCGCCATTGGAGTCTTCAAAAAGTACGACGTAGAGGGGCATTCTTTTGTCATTAGTTTTATGGATTGCGTCAACAAACACAATCTCCGGGAAGTTCATGTACGCATTCCTCATGTCACTGTTTTGGTAGAAGAGCCCAACGAACAGGTCGTCGTCATTTACAAGGCCATTCATCACGCCACCCGATTTTCTTAGATCTTCTGCAATCGTTTCCAGCGTGGAGCCTTTCACTTTTTCTGCTTTCATTGAGGTTGAGAGCTTGTGCAGGTCTCTGAGAAGCACTCTCTTCCCAGCATTCGGGAAGTGATTCGGAACACACTTCTTGTTCGCCTTCACTGAAAGCAGCTTTGTAGCTTCGTTTTTTTCCTCTTGGTTGAGCCTTCGCTGCCGAGAGAGCTGATTGAAGCATTTCTGAAAGAAAAGGGTGTATGAAAGCAGCGAAGAAGACAGAGTGGAGCGTGCGGGTTAATCCGTACCTCACTCAAATGATTGTTGTGCTCGTCCGAAAATGTTTCCACCTCGAGGCTTTTCCCATCCGTAGAGGCGAGCAGGCATATCTCTGCAGGGCAGTGAATCTTGAAAGTTCTGTACGGAAGGAAAAAGACACCGGTGCCGTCACTGTCCATCTGTAGCTCTTTTTCCCGTTCGCTTGTCGTGATAACTAAAACACTAATCGTTTTGCACGTGCTTACGTCTGATGAGGCCGAGATCCCGTTGACTCCGACTGATGTTGTCGTCCTCCATGTTTGTAAGTCAAGCTCTAGTACTGCAGGCTGCCACTCATGGGGCGTACGATGCCTTTTTTCCGTGCTCCGCTTATAGTACAGCATTTGCTGATCCAATACTCTGCGTACACAGTTCGCTCGTACTCAGCTATCGCCAAGCTGAGCTCATCAAACGAGGCAAATGTCGTGCCCACTTGCATTACTACGGTGAACGGCGCAGACACCCAGTCTGGTTCGAACTGGGCAACCGCGGCGATGACGTCACGCCCAAACGGATAGGCGGAGGATTATCCCGTGGATCAGACCGTCTGGTCAACAGAATAAAGCGCGCCGTTATTCTGTGGTCTGGTCAACAGAATATCCACTGCGAAAAAATAACTGCATGGCCTTTAGGGCTACGAAGATACCAGGCTGGGAATTTGCGAGGAAGCGCAGTGCTCGAAATGGTCAGTTTTGTGCACTATTTAACAACAGCAAAACAGTATAAGATATTTTCAGCTATTTCACCCGCCGATGCACTTCTTAAGTACTAGGCTTCAATATACAGGGTGTCCCAGCTAAATGCGAACAGATTTGTAAAAAATACATATATCGCTTTTTTCGAGATGAAGTCAGTTGCAATGTAGTATATGCTGAAGGGCACAAGCGAACTCCTAAGGCAATGTCACAATTAACGTTCAATAATTATAGGAGCGAATTATAGGAGGAGGAACTTTTGAATTATAGGAGCGATGAAGTTGCCCCGATGAGAACATCTGGTCCCTATGGTTACATGATACCGTAGCCGTTTTCAGAACAAAAATCCGTTCGATTGATCGACGGTAAAAAGTTCGTGAATGAACACTTTTTTTTCTTTATTCTGTTGATAGCGCATCCCCAGAGGAGCGTGTTCCCAAGCAGCACAATGTACTGAAAGTCGAGTGCAATAGGGGTGGACGGTATGTGTCTTATCATTGTTCTTTAGTTTCACGAGTCTGTTCAAGGCCTTCCACCTACCCGTCCACCCCTATTGCACTCGACTTTCAGTACATTTTGCTGCTTGGGTTGCCTTCACTCCCAATGTGAGAGGGTGAAGGAGCACAGTGCCGCCTCATGCGTCGAAGATGAGCTTTAACTCGCGGAAACAAAACAAAAACAAATGTGTCGGGTGACACTATCGGAACTGCCCTTATCTTGGGCTGCATTTCCTGTTTTCTTTTAATCTTTTTCCAGGACGCAAGAGGCGATAGTTTGCTCTTTCACCCTCTCACATTCAGGGTGAAGTAAAAACGCGTCTCCGAAGGTGCGCAATGAAGAAAGAAAGCCAAAAATTGCGTTCCTTCACGAATTCTTTGCGGACGATCTATCGAACGGATTTTTGTTCTGAAAACGGCTACGGTATCAGGTGACCAAAGTGACCAGATGTTCTCATTGGGAGAACTTTGTAGGTTTTATAATTAAAAAGTTAGTTATTGAAAGTTAATTATGACATTGCCTTAGGAGTCTACTGGTGCCCTCTTAAGAAGTGCCGTTCAGCATATGCTACGTTGCAACTTACTTCATCTCGAAAAAAGCTATATATGTATTTTTTTTAAATCTGTTCGCATTTAGCTGGGACACCATATATCTTTGAATGAAAAACATCGTGGAGCTCGACCTGACTACCCTGCGTGATTCTGCCCGAAATCACCCACCTAATTCTTCAAAATATTCCCAACTGAACCGGGACCGCGATAAAGAAACCATCAAGGCGGAGATAGCACATCACTAGTCTAGACCCCACTGACGCTACGGCTTCGCCGAGGCCCAAACGTGCATTCAAGAAATCCTCTCCCGTTTAATAATAGACTTTATGCGACGATCAAAAGGGGACAATGATGAAATCGTGCCAAAGATAATTGACGCCAACAAAGCTATGGCGTATCATTCTTTCCTGTCACTCTCCCTCCTACCTAGAGTTCCAATGTCCGACGGAGCCCAGACGTTGAGATGAAGGCACTCTTCGGTGGAGTTCTCGTTCGAGGACCTTTCGCCAACCATTCCTCTTGGGCTGATTTGTGGACAGGGGAACCGCTTTCGCCTGACAAGTACAACGTCGGGAACGTTGTCCGGTACGTCGACCGGTACAGGCTTTCGGAAACGCAGTTCCCTGACTGGAGCCTGCGTCCATATAATTATACCAAGTACGGAAGTCGTCCTTTTTACACTGACTGTGCGGGCAAAAAGAATACAAAAGGGACAAGCATTTTACCTGAGCGTAAGGGATCCCATAAAACGCCTTTAGCCTTCGAGATCCAACGGTCAGCAAGCGTCCGCTGACCATGCCACTGCTAGTACGGACCTGGAATACAGCTGTCGCGTTGAACTGTTGCACAACAGAGCGCCGCAGGAAGGCTCGGGGTTGACCTTGTGCCGAAGCAACAACCGTGCGTGTAGCGATGAAGTAGCCGGTCAACACCATCAGGAAGACCATCATTGGCAGAAATAGCACCCTATAGAAATACGCCCATCTAAACCACCTAAGCCTTCGCTGATCACCTCGAAAACCATATTCTGATTCGCGTGTCCTGATGAGAAACACGTTTACTTAGGTGAAGGCCTCGCCCCTTCGATTCAATCATGAAACGACACAAAGAAAGCCTGTGTCATTCCTATATCTTGTGCTCTGCGGCCCGACTACATGGCCTCGTTTCGTTGTTCTTGGTTTGGCTACAGTTGAATGAAGAGGGTTAACACGTAGGTACTTACCACTTGGGTACATTTCCACCATTGTCTCGAGGATTCTTCTCGTCTATTTCAGGCGATTTTGTGCTACTAGAAGAAGGAAAGTATAGAATAATATGCATCCGAAAACAAATGGTAGGCCTTATTTCGTAGCGAAACAGTCACGAATAAACCCCGCGAATTTTCGTTGCAAATAAACTTTATGCAATTAACAGAAATGACTAGGCAGGTAAATGAACGTTATCACGTATGTGCGCAGCCTATGTTCTCCAGGCTCTACACAGATGGGGATTTCGTACTGTGCAACGGCAATGGGAATTCTTACGCCAAGGAGTTCTGCTCTATATCGACAGAGACGACGCTGCTTTTGTGGGTCGTATCAACAGTGGTTTCTGTTGATGTCAGCTTCATGGCGCGTCTCCTTCTTCTGTTTCTTCTCTTAGGTGTCGCAAAAGGCGCGCGTGAACACGGTGCCCATAACGGAAATTTGCCAAGGAAAGGTCACATTGTTACCCCACCAATATGAAGAGCGTGCAAAATTCAGTCAAATTCATGATAATTGACAGTGATATTCACGAGCTATCTCATCGGAAAAAATAGTCGAACATCTTGCTTTTCGGGACACTGGACCATAACGCGCGATGACTTTCTGAGCGCAATCGCTCTCAGCCCGACGAAATGAGGTCCCAAACACATCCCACAGTGTGATAGTAGAAAAAGTAACAGTTCCTGAAATTGGGAGAGGGACAGCATTATCCCAGCGAAAGCCTGACGCGATAAGCGATGCCTGTGCTATCTCTTTCTGCGATGCCGGGGTGGGCTGGGTTTCCAACCTCCTCAAATTTACATTTACCTTACTCAGGACTGGGAAAAGGAATGCGCCGTTGCACATATGACGCTGACTGAATGTAACTCTTGAAGGCTCTGGAAGAACAGTTAATTTGTGACTGATACGCAACAGCTGACAGATTGAGATTTACCTTGCTCAAGACAGAGAAAAGAAATGCGCCGTTGCGCATATGACGCTGATTGAATGTAACTCTTGAAGGCTCTGGAAGAACAGTTCATTTGTGACGGATTCGCAACAGCTGAGAGATTTACATTTACCTTACTCAGGACTGAGAAAAGGAATGCGCCGTTGCACATATGACGCTGATTGAATGTAACTCTTGAAGGCTCTGGAAGAACAGTTGATTTGTGACCGATACGCAACAGCTGACAGGTTTACACTTAGCTTACTGAGGACTGAGAAAAGGATTGCGCTGTTGCACATATGACGCTCATTGAATGTAACTCTTGAATGCTCTGGAAGAACAGTTCATTGGTGACAGATACGCAACAGCTGACAGATATAGATTTACCTTACTGAGGACTGAGAAAAGGATTGCGCTGTTGCACATATGACGCTGATTGAATGTAACTCTTGAAGGCTCTGGAAGAACAGTTGCTTTGTGACAGATACGGAACAGCTGACAGGTTTACATTTACCTTACTCAGGACTGAGAGAATGCGCTGTTGCACATATGACGCTGATTGAATATAACTCTTGAACGCTCTGGAAGAACAGTTCATTTGTGACGGATACGCAACAGCTGACAGATTGAGATTTACCCTACTCTAGACTGAGAAAAGGAATGCGCCAGCAAGCTACGGTGGCGTCCCGTCGGCACGGGCTGTTGGCCCAACGTCATTGGCCAGGTCCTCGCCGACGTAGTTGGCAGTTAACGTTGGCCAGACGTTAGAACATGACTGGCTGGCCGACTTAGTTGGCTGCCAACTGGTGCCCGACTTTATGCCGAGAGTCGGCCGTCGGCCAATTTCAATTGGGAAGCACCGCTCTCCGCCTTGAAAAAGGCACACACACAGTTTTGTCTGCTGAAAACTTGAAGCCGTTCTCAGTGAACCATTTACTCAGTTTGTTAATGGCAAGTTGCAACTGTCTTTCGCATGTGGCTAAGTTCGAGGATGAACATGAAATCTGTAAATCGTCGATATAGAGGGAGTATGTGATAGTCGCGGGTATCGCTTTGGCAACAGAGTTCATTTTGGGAAGAAACAGGGTGACACTCAGCACACATCCCTGCGGAGCGCCATTCTCTTGCACAAACGGGCGGGAAAGGGTTGTGCCTAGTCGCACCCTAAACATTCTTCCACTGAGGAAGTCTGAAATGCACTGGAAGAGGCGGCCGCGTATTCCGCATGATTTGAGATCAAGCAATATACCGTATCGTCAAGTTGTGTCATATGCCTTTTCTAGGTCAAAAAAGATTGATACACAGAGTTGTTTTTTAAAGGTCAGATATGCAGATTTTGAAGTGCCGCAGAACTGAGCGATACTCGCGCTGTGTGTTCATTGCCGAACACTGAATATGTGTGCGAAATATCTTGCTTCAACTGTTCGTAGTTTTTTAGAAAACAGTTTTTTTAGTTCCCACGCCCGGCCGTCAGACCGTCGGCAAACCCTGCGCACGGGCGCACCGACATCACTGCTCTCGGTTTATCTGTCTTTGGCTTGGCATGGACTCTTGGCTTGGCTGCTTGGCTTCTTTCGTTTCCTCCTCTGTGCATCGTACATAAGCGGACAGCTGTTATGTTGTTGCTAAGCCGGAAACAAAGCATGTGAATGTTTTTTTTTTTTTTTGGCACAGCGTCGTTTGGAAAGTGCACTTCCTTGTTCTGACCTTGCCTTTTATGGGCTGGAGCGATATGATTCGTAAATATGCCACGGCGAAGTTGTCGAAAGTACGAGAGTGCTACGCTGTTACAACAATTCATCGGTGCATTCAAGTGTTACCTATTATAAGCTGCCAAAAGACCAAGCAGTGCGAAGCTCTTGGCTGACAGTGGTGCCTGCTAATTTCCACTGCAAGGATTTCGTCCACGAATGTTATCATAGGTTACGCGCGATTCCAGAGGCAATTTGGAATCTCGGCGCGAAATCGTCTGATGAAAATCTGAGGTGCCCGACGCATAACATTTTGAACGTGCCACGGAGGATCAAGGCAAAAAACGAGAGCAAAAAATGGTAAGTCGAGGTTCAGATATAAAAAATAGCAAGCTTAATGAATCGATTGTGCAGCTGTCCTACTGCGCTTACTCTGATATAACCACGATTAACAACACAATAGTACTATTGATAATCTAACTTCTGAATTATCACAGGTGCACGCTGAAGGCGGAAATGAAGCATGATCTGGCTTGCATCTGGTCATGAAGAAATTGCTGACACGTTAGTTGCAGTCCACCTCCACCAACAGGTATGACAATGTGATGTTATAATTTGAGTATTCATCTATGTTCAACTTTTCATGTGCACTCGCATGCAGACATTTTGACACCACTTTTAAATCTGCCCTCAAAGTTACAACCTGTGCTTCCAGGGTGGAAAACAAAGATCGCCATTCCGATTAGCTGCTATCTCCCAGTTCAAGCACTTTTGTGTCTGGACACTGGTTCCTGTGGATGGGGTGTTACAAGCTTTACTGTCTGATATAGAAGGTACGTTACACTAGTTCATTTAATTTGTCTTTTGCACATTTTTGTTACTGTTAGCTGGATTACTGTTGGACATACAATCCTTTGACACACCGAAGCTGATGTCGCCTCTGATAACATTTTAGAATTTCCAGTGTCATCAACGTCCATTGAGGAAGGTGCCTTTACTATCTGTGAATCTTCAACTGAAGAATAGCCCAGAATTCATGTTAACATTGTCTACTCTTATTAATTCACTGTCTGTTTTCTGAGAGCTAAGAAAAATGGAAACTATTTATTTGTCACAACTTCACACTGGATACTGGTGTGGTACTGGCTTGACATGTAAGCTAAAATACCTGGATTCTACAATAATTGTGTTCAACTTGGTGCATTACCGTGGGCAATGCCACATTCACTACATTTTTAGTGGGTCCGGTGCACAAATACTGTGTGCATACTGCATACATACATACTGTTCGATAGGCAAAAATACCTGAGCAGTGCTGTGTAGTCTTTTTACCCAAAGTCCATACTCTTACTGCAAAGTCACAGTACGTAGAACAGCAATGTCCAGGTATGCTGCGATAGAGATCCACAACAGAAAGAAGACTGTTGAGAGCATCTAAATTTTAATGAGACGAGACTTTCGTGCACAAGGCTGCTCTTGTTAATGTCTAACATGAAGTTACAAAATCCCAGAATATATAAAACATGTTGTAATGTAGAGAGCGAGGGGTGGTACAGACATAAAGATAATTATATAATCATATATAATAAAATAAAAAGGGGGTACAACTGCCCCCTCAACTCAACTCGACAACTCAGTAACTCTACTTATTCTCTACCTTACAACATGTCATATATTCTGGAATTTTGTAACTTGATGTTAGACATCAAGAAGTACAGCCTTCTGTGCAAAATGATTCTTTCTGTTGTGCACAATCATTATGCAGTAAATGCGACTATCCATTTCTTGTCATTAAATGCTTTTCCTTTCTTTCTTTCTTTTTTTCTGCAGTGATGAGCATCCATAAGGACACATGCCAGAAAGGGAGTCTCTTTGGGATGACAAACCCTCATCACCTCATGAGGATACAATGGTTGACGAATGGTTCTCAAGCACATCGAAATTTCCAACAAATAATTCTTGAAAAAGCCAGTCAGTGCTAGCACCAGGAACTGAACGTGGGCCATCCTGCTACCAGTCAGAGATGTTCAGTGGTGTAGCCGCGGGGGGGCTAGGGGGGGCTCGAGCCCCCCCTACCTGCCACGGACCGACCCACACAAATCGTGCAAATCCGAGAACATAATATATGGGGGGGGGGGACCAGTGTGACTATCGCGAAAGTTCTTGCAGTTCATGGCGTCTATCTAAGAAGCATTCTTGAATGGTTTTCAGAGTATGAGCTTTTCAAAATACTTCCAATGTCGTGACACCACTTCATTGGTCATGACAGCCTATACATGTAATCGTACTGTGAACGTCTAAATCAACTATTTTCGTTCCCTTTTTTAATCCACAGTTTGAAGTGTGCACAAGTATGTGTGTGTTGTCGACACAGGATCAGCGGGGGGGGAGGGGGAGTTTTCGTATCGAGCCCCCCCTACCTTTGAGGTCGGGCTACGCCACTGGAGATGTTACATTTCAGGCGCTCATTGACTTTTGGTGAATTACTTGTTGACTTTGTCCCAAGGTGGAGCTCGCTACAGCTCATTTGCTATCTGTTAATGTTGTGGCGTGTGTTGCGTTTTTCTCTTTGTGTGTTCCAGACTCAGAACGGTTAATTTGGATCGGGTCAGGTACGTTTCATTTAGACATAGCAAACATAAAGTGGTGTTTCTCAACACAACTTAGCAGTGGTCTTCATGCATTACTGCTACGGCCATTAAGCGTGAATAGAAACCTAGCCAGAGCAGCTGATACACAGAGAGAACATAGCCCGTGTGTGTTTGTCTTTTCCACCGCAGCCCTTGGGTTTCCTCCCTGATGGCTACACATGTCAGGGATAGGTTTCAGAACCGGTAGTTCCCGCCAAGTGTGAATTGCTTTTCTGGGGATCATCACGCTGGCAGATGAAACATATGGTTTAAATTATTTGCAGGACAGGAATTGCGCAGCTTCACACAAATACTACTACTACGACGTAAGAGTGGTTTAAAATCTATATTTTTTGTGTTCCTGACATTATCGCACAAGATGTAGTATCCACTATGATCCTTTATGTGGGGTGTATGTACAGTGCAATCAACAGATGCTATTTACAAATCTGTGTTTTCTACTGTGTTGAAATGGGGTAGTTTGTATCTGAGGGCCATAGTGAAACACTGGCCCTCGAGAAACGTGGCAACACATTGCAGGGACTCTGGATGCTGCCTAAATTTCCAGAACACACAGCTCAAGGCAGCGGTTAAATAACAAGGGGTTAGAGAAATCCAAGATAGTTGCATCCGTAAGCAGTCCGCTGTTGGATTTGCTTCTGTCAGAGATACGTTATCTCAAAGGGAACGCACGGACACACTCAGAATGATACTAGGACTGCCTGTGAAATAGAATGAGGAGAGGGGAAGATATATAACCCTTTTTCTTGTCTGTTATTCTATTGGTTAAATTATCATTTTCTTAGCAGCATATGTGTGTGTATTCCAGAGTCTGCTAATAAATATATCAGTTTAGAGCTAGCAGTCGCATTGTAGATGTCTCATCCTGTCCTTGGTTGCTTGTGATTCACTATGGCCATGCTTGCTAATGCAAAAACAGAAAACAAAAAAAGACAATAGAAAAACACGGAAAGAGCGACCTAAAAAGCTGCCTGTTCTAGTGCTCACATGGAGGCAATGCAATGAGGTAACATGTTCCATTCATGAACTGTGCATAGTAGTACATATCACAACGGCAACCGATTATTCAGATTTTTCTTGAAGTACTTGAAGTTTTTTTTTTAGCTTTGTTTGCACAGTCTATTATTGGAGCTTTATGTGATTCCCCTCTTCAGATACTTTAAGATTGCTGATGCTGTGCAGTTTGTTAATTTTGAAACTGTACTGTGAGGTACAAAAACAGAATTGTCATATCTGCATTTGAGCACATAGGAATAATTTGTAAGTACTTTACTTGTTGACATTAATATTTGCACCAGGTCACAACATTGTTGATTTATGGAAAATGTAAATAAATATATTTATTTGCTTGCCAAACAATGCACAAATGTCTCCTTTTCTAGTGAGATATTCCCTGTTCACCAGACATAAATGTGGAAAAGTTAAAGGGGCACAATGATGGTAGAGTCTAGCGTTGCTTTTTGCCACTTCACGTATATGCACTGTTATTCGTGTGCACATGTAGGAATAGGAAGGTAGAGGATGCGCATAAAAAATTTCGTATGCAGCCACACATATGGTTCAGAAGATTAATTAGATGATGTCCAAGCATATATAATTGTGCTTCATGTGCAATGGATATGCTAACGGATTGCTTCCATGAAGCCTTTTTATTTATTTTTTATAAATTCTTTTTATAAATGTTATTTTTGATTTTATATAAATTTCATATTACATATTGTATACTTATATTTTTATAAATTTTATACTAAAAACTCAAGTTACACGGCCCCTGTAAGAGTGCCCTTTGCAAATGGTTTGGTAACGTGTCTCGAACTGTAAAGGTAAGAGGCAATCGAGAATGCTGCAGACAAGGTTGCAACTTACATATTGCTTATCACGTCCTACATACAAAGTGCTTTGTACAGTAATTCCTGAGCACGGAATTAATCCCGAGGCTGGCCAGTGGTGTCACCCACGACGACAAGTCACATAATAGCCTTTAATACTTTTACACCCCATGGGCTGAGTTGTGAATTGAAAGAGCACTCTACAGAAGGATAAGGTGCACCTGATTTCTAGGATCTATGCTATGCCCTAACTCTTCAGACACCACATTTCTAAGTGGCAATATGTGCTCTGGTACTTCTTTTGCGTCTGCATAGTGTGCAACCACATGGCTACTGGAGCTTTGGTGTCGATGTTTTTGTGCGACGGTGTTCATTACAAACAATATCCAGATGTTAGACATAAAATGCAGTAGTTTGTAGCGTACCACACAACGCAGCGTGACATGGGAGTGCGTGATTCAAAGAAAGCTTCTGGAAAATGCACAGAATCCCACAAAAAGTTTAAAATGTGATTTGTATTTCGTTTTACGTCTTTCGTCGTTACATACCATCGTCGACGCTGTTGCACATTGATAAATCGTACGTAAAACTTGTCCCATAGCAGTATGCGGTTTCTCAAATACATAGCACAATTTTCCTGCAGTAATATAACGCTGTCGGCATTTTCTTGCTGACACGGCTGTCGAAACGTCAGCCTCTACAATGGGCAAGTGCTGTAAAGGGGCTAACGCAGACGCGACTTGATACAAATTGTACGTGCTCACAAAACACAAACGACGAATTCCAGTCACAACATCGCACAGAGGTTGGTTCGCGAATGAGTTCGCAGCTGCTGCACTGTTTACTTATCGCGGAACGGTGGAACCCGGCTGTCCGCCATCTTGAAGCACAGATACGTGAAGCCGCGAGAAGCCGTAGCTGAAATCCACTGACAAGTACGAAGGCGCGTACACGTCACAATGCCCGTTCGGGCGCATCTACGTCATAAAAATGGCTGCGCCCATGTGTGTTTCGGAATGAATTACCTATTTTTTTGACATGGGTACTGTACCGAACTGAGAGAATGAAGGTGTATTTTGGGGAGAGCTGGATGTGGGCTTTCAGAATATCACAACCGTTTCGACTATTTGGGATATCGGCATAGCTGACTTTTAACGAAGGCTTCGTGGTTTCCAGACGAACAAAATGATCAGTGGTAGAACAGCCAGCCCGGAATCCACACTGGTATCTGTCAAGCAGGTTATGTTGTTCTAGGTAATAAACAAGGCGGCTGTTGACCATTCGTTCGAATGGCTTTCCTAAGCAAGTCGTGAGTGCCACAGGCGTGTAGCTTGTTGGGTTTGAAGCTTCTTTCCCTGGCTTCAAAAGCGGTATGATTGTTGCAATCTTCCAATTGGAAGGAAGGTGCCCTTCTTGCCAAATCAAATTGAAGAAATATAGTAGTGCTTCTTGGGAAGTTTTAGACAAATGCTGGAGCATGGAATATGTTATGCGATCTGGTCTAGGTGATGTTTGCTTTGTTATTGACAGAGCTTTCAAGAGTTCAATCATTATGAAAGGCATGTTGTAGAGGCACCTATCACCTCCACTGCTTTGAACTGTTGCTTTTTCAGCACTTCGCTTAATTTTTATGAAGTCTCTATTGTAATGTGACGAACTGGAGACGTTTTGGAAGTGCTCGCCAAGGACATCGGCCTGTTCCCTCATGTTTTTGCAAGGTACTCCGTTAACTTCTAAGAGTGGTATTGTGAATCCTGTGTAGTCGCCCTTAATTTTTCTAACTCTGTCCCAAACAACTTTAGAAGAAGTGTTGCTGTTTAAAGATGACAAGAAGCTCTTCCACGATGCGCGTTTAGCTTTTTTTCTTGTCCACTTAGCTTTCGCTCGAGCTCTCTTAAATTGGATCAGGTTGTCTGGAGTAGGGTACCTACGAAAAATACCCCACCCTCGATTTTGATCTTTCCGTGTTTTCCCGCATTCATCTGTCCACCAAGGTTTGGGACGCTTTGGGAGACGGCCAGATATCTGCGGGATAGATCGCTCAGCAGCATTTATAATTATCCCGGTGACAAAACGGTTTGCATCTTCAACAGACCTACCAGCTAAGGATGGTGCCACAAGACTGGCTTCCTTTTGAAACAAGTTCCAGTCAGCCTTGGACAGTTTCCATCGTGGTGGTCGTGTAAGAAACGTGTTTGTGGAACCACGAAATGTCAGGACTACGGGGAAGTGGTCACTCCCACGAGGGTTCTGTTCAACGGTCCAGTCAATACAATTATAAATGGAAGGACGACTAAGAGATATGTCTAAGGATGAAAAACTTTGTGTTGAGGAGTTTATATATGTATGTAATCCTGTCTTTAGTAGACAAACTGGTCGTGAAAGGAATAACCTTTCTACCATTTTTCCCCGGCTATCTACCTTTGAACTGCCCCACAAGGGGTTGTGGGCATTCAGGTCACCTACAATTAGGTATGGCTGAGGAAGTTGGCACAGAGCTGTTCCAAATCTCTCTGTTGTATTACCACTGAAGGGGGCAGGTACAGTGAACATATCGTAAGGACCCTGTCCAGGCATACCTGGACAGCTACTGCTTCCAAATGTGTAACCAGTGGGATCTGTTTTGCAGGTGTGGATAGTAGAAGGACCACAGCCACACCTCCAGATGTACGTGTGGTGTTAATACGATCCTTTCTGAAAACACTGTGTCTGCGAAATGGGTTTACACTTTGTGCATTCAGATATGTCTCTTGTAAGCAAAAACAGACTGCATTGTATTTTTCAAAAATGTCGTGAATATCATTTATATTTGAAAAGAGGCCTCGACAATTCCACTGGAGGATTACCTGTCCCATAATGAATGTAGTGGTGAATAAAAGCAAAAGGATCAAAGACATTTCGTGTATTTGTGGGGGTTGTACCCTAGGTAGGGGATGCTTACGCTTTCCCCTGCCTCGGCCTCCTGTACTTCGTTGTTCCTTCCCCTGGGAAGGAGTGCACGGAAGGCTCGACGATGCTTCTGCGACGCGCAGTCGTCATCGTCGAGATCCATGTCTTGCGTGGCAGGCTGGGATGGGCTTTTTGTGCACCCATCCCATATTGAAGGTGTGCCATCGGCCTCAGTGGAGGCTATGGCCACCTCTTCCTGACCAGTTGGCACGTTGGTCAGGGAGGAGGAACGCGACACTTGCGCATCCTCATGTTTTTTTTTGGGGGGGAGTGTGGGGTTGAGGCCCCAGAGTCTGGGTCCCCACAGATACACTGAGCGGTGCCACTCCCCTTTGCACCGACTCAGCGAAACTTTTTCCTTTTTTTCCAACAAGATGTCATTGCTATGATACCTGACGGAAGGCGAGATTGCATTCATTTTCATTCAACGGGACGGTGGGTGGCCACGTATAGCACAGTTACTACACCGCTCGCTTGGCATGCATGAGGTGCGGGGATCGACACCCCTCACGTCCAACATTTGTTTCTGTACAGGGGACAGTCATTGCTATGATACCTGACGGAAGGCGAGATTGCATTCATTTTCATTCAACGGGACGGTGGGTGGCCACGTATAGCACAGTTACTACACCGCTCGCTTGGCATGCATGAGGTGCGGGGATCGACACCCCTCACGTCCAACATTTGTTTCTGTACAGGGGACAGTCATTGCTATGATACCTGACGGAAGGCGAGATTGCATTCATTTTCATTCAACGGGACGGTGGGTGGCCACGTATAGCACAGTTACTACACCGCTCGCTTGGCATGCATGAGGTGCGGGGATCGACACCCCTCACGTCCAACATTTGTTTCTGTACAGGGGACAGTCATTGCTATGATACCTGACGGAAGGCGAGATTGCATTCATTTTCGTTCAACGGGACGGTGGGTGGCCACGTATAGCACAGTTACTACACCGCTCGCTTGGCATGCATGAGGTGCGGGGATCGACACCCCTCACGTCCAACATTTGTTTCTGTACAGGGGACAGTCATTGCTATGATACCTGACGGAAGGCGAGATTGCATTCATTTTCATTCAACGGGACGGTGGGTGGCCACGTATAGCACAGTTACTACACCGCTCGCTTGGCATGCATGAGGTGCGGGGATCGACACCCCTCACGTCCAACATTTGTTTCTGTACAGGGGACAGTCATTGCTATGATACCTGACGGAAGGCGAGATTGCATTCATTTTCATTCAACGGGACGGTGGGTGGCCACGTATAGCACAGTTACTACACCGCTCGCTTGGCATGCATGAGGTGCGGGGATCGACACCCCTCACGTCCAACATTTGTTTCTGTACAGGGGACAGTCATTGCTATGATACCTGACGGAAGGCGAGATTGCATTCATTTTCGTTCAACGGGACGGTGGGTGGCCACGTATAGCACAGTTACTACACCGCTCGCTTGGCATGCATGAGGTGCGGGGATCGACACCCCTCACGTCCAACATTTGTTTCTGTACAGGGGACAGTCATTGCTATGATACCTGACGGAAGGCGAGATTGCATTCATTTTCATTCAACGGGACGGTGGGTGGCCACGTATAGCACAGTTACTACACCGCTCGCTTGGCATGCATGAGGTGCGGGGATCGACACCCCTCACGTCCAACATTTGTTTCTGTACAGGGGACAGTCATTGCTATGATACCTGACGGAAGGCGAGATTGCATTCATTTTCATTCAACGGGACGGTGGGTGGCCACGTATAGCACAGTTACTACACCGCTCGCTTGGCATGCATGAGGTGCGGGGATCGACACCCCT